>NC_052325.1:23148099-23470714 GCF_016432855.1 Salvelinus namaycush | reverse complement strand
AACCATGTCAGTCTTCAGATTCTGGAACAAGGTTTTCCAAATCCCATTCTGGAGAGCTAGCCAGTAGGTAACTGACTTTCATTCAAATATTCAACTCATCCAAATATTTTACTAAATATTCAACTAAGTCTTCTCTATGGACCATAATTAAATGAACGTAAATCTGCTGATTAGCCTAACTGCATCGTTGGATGGAAATCTTACAGACCCAGACGTCTATCAAAACAGATATGATCTTACTACCAATCTCAACCTCAGAGTTTACTTCCAACCTTCTAGCCAGAGTTTCCGGGTGCATCCCAAATGGCACCCTATTTAAAAGGGAATAGGGTGCCAATTGCAACTCAACCCTCACATCTTATTCATCCCACCTAACTTATAGATTCAGATCCTCCTCAGATCCCAATGACTTCATCATACTCCTCCATATGAAATCAGTGTTATTGTACACATTCCCTCCAATTTTCTTGCGGTCTCAGACCCAAATCAGTGTAATTATACACATTCCCTCAAGGCTCTGACCTAAAAGGAACAGAGCTGAGGAGAGGAAAGCTCCTTGTTTTAAGATAGTCACTCATACCATGGATCATTTAGCTATTTGATTTTGAATTTTAAGAAGACTTTATGTATATAAAAAAATGATAAATTTGGCCTTTACTACTATAGCCCATAGAAATGTACTCAATAACACATTCATAAAGGGCAAAAAAGACAGTCCAAAAAATCATAAGGAGTAAGGTTTTGAAGTGTGTGTCCTACATCTAGGAGATATAAGAAAGATCAGGAAGTATTTTTGTTTTTTTGGACACATTTAACTTCTTGTTTTTGTTGGCACAAGACTACCTCCATACTTCCATTCATTTGTGTGGGTTACCTTCAGATGAGCCCCGTGACACTTGTGGGGGTCGTGACACTTGTGGGGGGGGTCGTAGAGCAAAACGGAGAACACCATTGTGTTCGTGAGAGCCTTCCCTTTTTACAGGGTCATATTAGTTCAGCCTGGTCTCATAGACTAGACGTAACATAGTACATACTGTATAAATCCGGGACACTCAAATTAGTATGATATGTTACATTTGAAGTGGTTAAGACAGATGGTTATTTAAGGCAAAAACAGAAGTAGTGGCCTCCCGAGTGGCGCAGTGGTCGAATGCACTGCATCGCAGTTGCTAGCTGTGCCACTAGAGATCCTGGTTCGCGACTGGGAGACACATGGGGAGGCGCACAATTGGCCCAGCGTCGTCCGGGTTAGGAGAGGGTTTGGCAAGTCGCCAGGTGTACGGTGTTTCCTCCAACACATTGGTGCGGCTGGCTTCCGGGTTAAGAAGCAGTGTGAATTGGCTGGGTTGTGTTTCGGAGGATGCACGGCTCTCGACCTTCGCCTCTCCCGAGTCTGTACGGGAGTTGTAGCGATGGGACAAGACTGTAACTACAAATTGGATACCACAAAATTGGGGATAAAGAAAAAAGACAGTAGGGTGGTTGGAAGTTCGAATCTCATCAGGGACAACTTTAGATTTTTAGACAATTTGCAACTTTTCAACTACTTTTTAGCTACTTGTAACTACTTAGCATGTTAGCTAACCCCTCCCCTAGCCCTAACCCTTCTGCTAACCCTAAGCTTAACCCTAACTCCTAACCCTAACCTCTAGCCTAGCTAACTTTAGCCAGCTAGCTTTCGTTAGCCACCTAGCTAAAATTCGCAACATATCATAAGTTTAGCAAATTCGGAACATATTGTAACATAACATATAATACGAATTGTAATTCATAACTTATCATATAAAATGGGTGATGGATATCCACAAATGAATACATACCATATGAAACTTAACATATCATCTTAAATGTAGTGTCTCGGATTTACATAGAGAATAATACGAAATGCTCTGCGACCGAGTTGATTAGTTTGTAGCCCAAAATGTTTGGACGATGTTGTTCATGAGAGTCATCTGTCCATAGTGTGGTCAAACTGTACAGGCGTTTTCGTGAGAAGACCGATTTTCCGGGTGTCTCATGGTGTGACAAACACCACTGTAGCTTGGCCACCTTCCACTGCAGATGCGGAAAGCCGACAGAGGTGGATGCCCTGGATTGAGACATAGCCCATGCAAAAATAAACTGCCAACAGGCTAGAAATGTTTTAACAGTTGTCTTTTTTTGCGTTCAATTGTGCTCCTTGAGCCACACAATAAGCTTCCATTCCCCTGTCACAAGCAGATTTATGACTGATTCAATATGAAATCATCCTGTTATGGTCAATCCATTTATGATCAATCCTGTTACAGTCAACCCAGCACTTAATAGGCACTTACTATAATATTTTCTACTTAACCTCAAGGTGGGAAAATGTGTTTATGAAGTTGAACATGTGCTATTTATGACAGGATGTTAAAATTAGGTGAAATCAAGTTACACTTCTCAAAAGGCGCCGAATTGGTGGAACGACCCAAGATAAGTGTGCTTCCATACCAGTTGCTATCTCTCACATTTCCAGAGTTAACACACACACAAAGGCAGCTGGGGGCAGAGTTGAATATTTAATCTCAATCAAAATATTTTGACACCGTGCAATTTTCTACTATTGTCCACAACATTATCTGATTTCAGTCATGCAAGAGAAACCCATAAACAATAAGAAGCAGACATTCATACTGTCTGTCTTCCATCAGCTTCTGAAAACTTAGCTTGGTGATGGGTCTCAGTAGGCGGGTCTGTGTGTCTAATCTTTAAAGCTCCCAAAAACCCACACGCTGAGCGGTTTCATAAAATGATGAATGCTAAAATGGGTCCCCATAAGACCTAGAGCAGGGGTCTACAACCTTTTCTAGCATGAAAGCTACTTAAAAGAAATGAAACGTCGCCAGCTGCACATTTTATTTATGTCTTTCAAATAGGCACATTATTCTCCTCTACCCTGAAACTCTTCCCCGGGTCCTTGGTATAGAAGAGATGTGTTTTCTGTCAATATACTGTACCTGGTAATATTATGGTTAATAAACAGTATTTGGCATGACAGGCCTGATAAAATTATATTTTGTATTTTCCCAAATTCTGTTTTATCAGTTTTATTTTTCCTGGTTTAGATAGTTTTTTACTCTCAATATAACAATTACTCATAAACAACTAAAATGGATGTTCTGAGTCCACGTCAAATCTTAAATCACATCACTGACAAAAAAGTAGGTCATCTGAACTAGATAATAATGAGGCAGTGGATAGACGTCGTCGGGTGTCAATATTTTCTCCCAAGGATTTGTGTATACAGTAGTGGTAACAGCATTTGGTAGTAATACCAGAGTAATGGATCCGTAATGGATCCGTGAATCTAATGAACAGACAACACTTACTAATCATCATGATATGCACATGCCTTCAGTAACTAATCATTATGATATGCACATGCCTTCAGTAACTAATCATTATGATATGCACATGCCTTCAGTAACTAATCATCATGATATGCACATGCCTTCAGTAACTAATCATCATGATATGCACATGCCTTCAGTAACTAATCATCATGATATGCACATGCCTTCAGTAACTAATCATCATGATATGCACATGCCTTCAGTAACTAATCATCATGATATGCACATGCCTTCAGTAACTAATCATCATGATATGCACATGCCTTCAGTAACTAATCATTATGATATGCACATGCCTTCAGTAACTAATCATCATGATATGCACATGCCTTCAGTAACTAATCATCATGATATGCACATGCCTTCAGTAACTAATCATCATGATATGCACACGCCTTCAGTAACTAATCATCATGATATGCACATGCCTTCAGTAACTAATCATCATGATATGCACATGCCTTCAGTAACTAATCATCATGATATGCACATGCCTTCAGTAACTAATCATCATGATATGCACATGCCTTCAGTAACTAACCATCATGATACGCACATGCCTTCAGTAACTAATCATTATGATATGCACATGCCTTCAGTAACTAATCATCATGATATGCACATGCCTTCAGTAACTAATCATTATGATATGCACATGCCTTCAGTAACCTATCGTAATACACAGAGTGTACAAAACATTAGTAACACCTTCCTAATATTGAGTCGCACACTTTCCATCCTCGTACTACATCTCCCACCTCTCTGGCCTCTGGTGTTCGCCATGGTAACATGGTAACCAAGGTCATTAGAAGACTTCTGAACTCATGTTGTCCCTGTCTTTCAGAAGATGCTGCTTATCACTCTGGATGTACAGAACCAGCCAAACGTTTGGACACACATGCACATGCCTTCAGTAACTAATCATCATGATATGCACATGCCTTCAGTAACTAATCATTATGATATGCACATGCCTTCAGTAACCTATCGTAATACACAGAGTGTACAAAACATTGGTAACACCTTCCTAATATTGAGTCGCACACTTTCCATCCTCGTACTACATCTCCCACCTCTCTGGCCTCTGGTGTTCGCCATGGTAACATGGTAACCAAGGTCGTTAGAAGACTTCTGAACTCATGTTGTCCCTGTCTTTCAGAAGATGCTGCTTATCACTCTGGATGTACAGAACCAGCCAAACGTTTGGACACACCTACTCATTCAAGGGCTTTTCATTATTTCTTTACAATTTTCTACATTGTAGAATAATAGTGAAGACATCAAAACTATGAAACAATACATATGGAATCATGTAGTAACCAAAAAACTGTTAAACAAATCAAAATATATTTTATATTTGAGAATCTTCAAAGTAGTCATCCTTTGCCATGATGACAGCGTTGAACACTCTACCCTTGAATGAGTAGGTGTGTCCAAAACTTTGACTGGTACTGTACATATTAGTGAAAATGTTGTTGCTATTTTTCCGGTAATGATATTATTAGACCTTCGATTGTGGGTGTTGACTGGTAAATAATTGATGGAATCCTCAGATAAGCATATTCACGCACAAACATACATACACAGACACATGCATGCACAAGCACACGCACATGCACATATGAGTAGGAGAGAGAGACAAAGAGCAATTATCATATGAATTGAGTTTTCTTTCCTGCTCTGATATCTGTCTGTGTCCCTGCCACAGAAGTGATCAGCTGTGTTATGAAACAGCTTAAAGTGAAGGGGAAAACTTGATCTATTTTTCTGTGAGGCAGCGTATCATCCTACACCAACTCTGAGACACAGACAGACTGGAGGCAGCAAGCAAAGCATTACTCTGCCTTACCCCAATGGCTGTCAGAATGGGGACTTGGTATATCCACTTAATGTTCCCAGCACTTAACTCCCAGCACCTAGAATCATTGAGAGAAAAGAAGAAGAGGAAAATAGATGGTTGAAGAAAGGCAAACAAGGAGGAATAAAGTTGGAGGGTGTGAAGTATCAAAACAAAGACATGGAAAGAGAAGTGGATGGACGGAGGGAGCAAAAGAGGTGAAGGAAGAGAAATGCAGTGAGAGTGTAACGGCAGTCGTAATCCTCCTCCTCGGACGAGGAGAGGCGAGACGGATCAGACCAATACGCAGAGTGGCTAGTTTCCATAGTGATTTAATAATTAACAAAAACAATATGCGATACAAAATAACTACCGTGACAGTCCTGTGTGGCGGAACACTGACACAAGAACAAACACCCACAAAACACACGTGAAACCCCGGCTGCCTTAGTATGATTCTCAATCAGGGACAACGATAGACAGCTGCCTCTGATTGAGAATCATACCAGGCCGAACACAAAACCCCAACATAGAAAATCACACATAGACAGCCCACCCCAACTCACGCCCTGACCAACTAAATAAATACAAGAAAAAGGAAAACAGGTCAGGAACGTGACATAACCCCCCCCTTAAGGTGCGAACTCCGGGCGCACCAGCATAAAGTCTAGGGGAGGGTCTGGGTGGGCGTCTGTCCACGGTGGCGGCTCTGGCGCTGGTCGTGGTCCCCACCCCACCATAGTCAATCCCCTCTTCCGTAGCCTCCTCCAAATGAACCCCACTAGATTAAGGGGCAGCACCGGACTAAGGGGCAGCACCGGACTGAGGGGCAACACCGGAATGAGGGGCAGCTCCGGACTGAGGGGCAGCACCGGACTGAGGGACGGATCCTGGCTGGCTGGCTCTGGCGGATCCTGGCTGGCTGGCTCTGGCGGATCCTGGCTGGCTGGCTCTGGCGGATCCTGGCTGGCTGGCTCTGGCGGATCCTGGCTGGACGGCTCTGGCGGATCCTGGCTGGACGGCTCTGGCGGATCCTGGCTGGACGGCTCTGGCTGGTCCTGGCTGGATGGCTCTGGCTGGTCCTGTCTGGCGGAAGGCTCTGGCTGATCCTGTCTGGCGGAAGGCTCTGGCTGATCCTGTCTGGCGGAAGGCTCTGGCTGATCCTGTCTGGCGGAAGGCTCTAGCGGCTCCTGTCTGGCGGAAGGCTCTAGCGGCTCCTGTCTGGCGGAAGGCTCTAGCGGCTCCTGTCTGGCGGACGGCTCTAGCGGCTCCTGTCTGGCAGACGGCTCTGAAGGCTCAGGACAGACGGGCGACTTTGAAGACTCAGTACAGACGGGCGGCTTTGAAGGCTCGGGACAGACAGACAGCGCTGGGCAGGCAGACAGTTCAGACAGCGCTGGGCAGGCAGACAGCTCAGACAGCGCTGGGCAGGCAGACAGCTCAGACAGCGCTGGGCAGGCAGGCAGCTCAGACAGCGCTGGGCAGGCAGGCAGCTCAGACAGCGCTGGGCAGGCAGACAGTTCAGACAGCGCTGGGCAGGTAGACAGTTCAGACACTGTTCAGACACTGGCTGCGCTGGAGAGGAGGAAGGCTCTGACAGCGCTGGACAGGTGGGAGCAACTGGAGAGAGAAGACGGAGAGACAGCCTGGTGCGGGGAGCTGCCACCGGAGGGCTGGTACGTGGAGGTGGCACCGGAAAAACCGGACCGTGATTACCAGGTTGAATGGTCCCCGTAGCCCTGCCAGTGTGGCGAGGTGGAATAGCCCGCACTGGGCTATGCTGGCGAACCGGGGACACCATTTGTAAGGCTGGTGCCATGTATGCCGGCCCGAGGAGACGCACTGGAGGCCAGATGCGTTGGGCCGGCTTCATGACATCCGGCTCGATGTCCAACCTAGCCCTACTAGTGCGGCGAGGTGGAATAGCCCGCACTGGACTAAGCACGCGTACTGGGGACACCGTGCGCTTCACCGCATAACACGGTGTCTGACCAGTACGACGCCCTCTCACTCCACGGTAAGCACGGGGAGTTGGCTCAGGTATCCTACCCGGCTTTGCCACACTCCGCGTGTGCCCCCCCCCCCAAGAAATGTTTGGGTCTGACTCTCGGGCTCTCAACCGCGTCGCCGCGCTGCCTCCTCATACCAGCGCCTCTCTGCCTTTGCTGCCTCCAACTCCGCCTTGGGACGGCGATATTCTCCTGGCTGGACCCAGGGTCCTTTGCCGTCCAGGATCTCCTCCCAAGTCCACGAGTCCTGTGTCCCCTGTTGCTGCTGTCGCTGCCCTTTACCACTCCGCTTGATCCTATGGTGGTGGGTGTTTCTGTAACGGCAGTCGTAATCCTCCTCCTCGGACGAGGAGAGGCGAGACGGATCGGACCAATACGCAGAGTGGCTAGTTTCCATAGTGATTTAATAATTAACAAAAACAATATGCGATACAAAATAACTACCGTGACAGTCCTGTGTGGCGGAACACTGACACAAGAACAAACACCCACAAAACACACGTGAAACCCCGGCTGCCTTAGTATGATTCTCAATCAGGGACAACGATAGACAGCTGCCTCTGATTGAGAATCATACCAGGCCGAACACAAAACCCCAACATAGAAAATCACACATAGACAGCCCACCCCAACTCACGCCCTGACCAACTAAATAAATACAAGAAAAAGGAAAACAGGTCAGGAACGTGACAGAGAGAGAGAGAGAGAGAGAGAGAGAGAGAGAGAGAGAGAGAGAGAGAGAGAGAGAGAGAGAGAGAGAGAGAGAGAGAGAGAGAGAAGTCGATCATTCCCTGGGCAGGATAATGAACTCCATTTAGAGACCCTCCCTATTCATTACAGTGACAGACAGGGCAGCTAAAGAGAGACCCTCCCTATTCATTACAGTGACAGACAGGGCAGCTAAAGAAATACTCTCTCCCTATTCATTAGTGACAGACAGGGCAGCTAAAGAGAGACTCTCCCTATTCATTACAGTGTCAGACAGGGCAGCTAAAGAGAGACCCTCCCTATTCATTACAGTGACAGACAGGGCAGCTAAAGAGAGACTCTCCCTATTCATTACAGTGACAGACAGGGCAGCTAAAGAAATACTCTCTCCTTATTCATTAGTGACAGACAGGGCAGCTAAAGAGAGACTCTCCCTATTCATTACAGTGACAGACAGGGCAGCTAAAGAGAGACCCTCCCTATTCATTACAGTGACAGACAGGGCAGCTAAAGAGAGACCCTCCCTATTCATTACAGTGACAGACAGGGCAGCTAAAGAGAGACTCTCCCTATTCATTACAGTGACAGACAGGGCAGCTAAAGAGAGACCCTCCCTATTCATTACAGTGACAGACAGGGCAGCTAAAGAGAGACCCTCCCTATTCATTAGTGACAGACAGGGCAGCTAAAGAGAGACCCTCCCTATTCATTACAGTGACAGACAGGGCAGCTAAAGAGAGACCCTCCCTATTCATTAGTGACAGACAGGGCAGCTAAAGAGAGACCCTCCCTATTCATTACAGTGACAGACAGGGCAGCTAAAGAGAGACCCTCCCTATTCATTACAGTGACAGACAGGGCAGCAAAAGAGATACTCTCTCCCTATTTATTACAGTGACAGACAGGGCAGCAAAAGAGAGACCCTCCCTATTTATTACAGTGACAGACAGGGCAGCTAAAGAGAGACCCTCCCTATTCATTACAGTGACAGACAGGGCAGCTAAAGAAACATCCACTGAGTTCCATCAGGACCAATGGCAAAGGCTATGCCTGCCTACCCATTCATTGTGTGAATTTGTTTTGTTTATTCAGTCAGTATTTGAGCAAGATTTGTTACCCTCTATTTGAGCACACTTAATCCAGTTATGGGTGTTTACTTCATGATTTGCAAAGCGAGCAGCTCTGAAAATAGAATACCCATCCAAAGAGAAGGATTCCTCCTGGGAACCGAGGGAGATTCTGGATGGACATTCTGTTAACATGATTTGGGAGGTTAGATAGGAACCCGTTGGAGGAAAGAGAGTCTGCAATAGTCACATTTTCCCTCCAAGGATCTGCCACATTTAGGTATGATAGCTAGCCATAATTTGAATGTGCAGGCGATGGAGGTCAGTATTCAGTGCTTGCATATAATGTGTTTTATGCACTAGGCTTTAAGAAGTGTGTGATTTGCACAGCAGTGTGTCCCAAATGGAGAGAGTTTACCATGGAGGGAGTTGTCCATGACTGATGATTCCTTAATGTAGTGTTAACTTGTTATGTACATAATGCTACATCTGACTACATCTGATAATGCTACATCTGACTACATCTGATAATGCTACATCTGATAATGCTACATCTGATAATGCTACATCTGACAAATGTCACATCTGACAAATGTCACTTCTGACAAATGTCACATCTGACAAATGTTACATCTGACAAATGCTACATCTGACAAAGCTGTCTCTTTCTCCAAACTCTGGCTCTTTCTTCAAACGCTGGCTCTTTCTACAAACTCTGGCTCTTTCTCCAAACGCTGTCTCTTTCTTCAAACTCTGGCTCTTTCTCCAAACGCTGGCTCTTTCTCCAAACGCTGGCTCTTTCTTCAAACGCTGTCTCTTTCTCCAAATGCTGGCTCTTTCTCCAAACTCTGGCTCTTTCTCCAAACGCTGGCTCTTTCTCCAAACTCTGGCTCTTTCTCCAAACGCTGGCTCTTTCTCCAAACTCTGGCTCTCTCTCCAAACGCTGGCTCTTTCTCCAAACGCTGGCTCTTTCTCCAAACGCTGGCTCTTTCTCCAAACGCTGGCTCTTTCTCCAAACGCTGGCTCTTTCTCCAAACGCTGGCTCTTTCTCCAAACTCTGGCTCTTTCTTCAAAAGCTGTCTCTTTCTCCCAACGCTGGCTCTTTCTCCAAACGCAGGCTCTTTCTCCAAACTCTGGCTCTCTCTCCAAACGCTGGCTCTTTCTCCAAACGCTGGCTCTTTCTCCAAACGCTGGCTCTTTCTCCAAACGCTGGCTCTTTCTCCAAACGCTGGCTCTTTCTCCAAACGCTGGCTCTTTCTCCAAACGCTGGCTCTTTCTCCAAACGCTGGCTCTTTCTTCAAACGCTGGCTCTTTCTCCAAACTCTGGCTCTTTCTCCAAACGCTGGCTCTTTCTCCAAACGCTGGCTCTTTCTCCAAACGCTGGCTCTTTCTCCAAACGCTGGCTCTTTCTCCAAACGCTGGCTCTTTCTCCAAACGCTGGCTCTTTCTCCAAACGCTGGCTCTTTCTCCAAACGCTTTCTCTTTCTCCAAACGCTGGCTCTTTCTCCAAACGCTGGCTCTTTCTCCAAACTCTGTCTCTTTCTCCAAACACTGGCTCTTTCTCCAAACTCTGTCTCGTTCTCCAAACTCTGGCTCTTTCTCCAAACGCTGGCTCTTTCTTCAAACGCTGGCTCTTTCTCCAAATGCTGGCTCTTTCTCCAAACTCTGGCTCTTTCTCCAAACACTGGCTCTTTCTCCAAACTCTGGCTCTCTCTCCAAATGCTGTCTCTTTCTCCAAACTCTGGCTCTTTCTCCAAACGCTGGCTCTTTCTCCAAACGCTGGCTCTTTCTCCAAACACTGGCTCTTTCTCCAAACTCTGGCTCTTTCTACAAACGCTGGCTCTTTCTCCAAACTCTGGCTCTTTCTCCAAATGCTGTCTCTTTCTCCAAACTCTGGCTCTTTCTCCAAACGCTGGCTCTTTCTCCAAACGCTGGCTCTTTCTCCAAACGCTGGCTCTTTCTAGAAACTCTGGCTCTTTCTCCAAACTCTGGCTCTTTCTACAAATGCTGTCTCTTTCTACAAATGCTGTCTCTTTCTACAAATGCTGGCTCTCTCTTAAGGTGAGAGGATAATTGAGGAAAAACACTTAAAGGTAGCTTAATGGAATACTGTAGAGAAGGCGCAATAGAAAGGGAGAGAGAGAAAAGAGAGAGCTGCAAGCAAGCCCAGAGTCTCACCATTCAGGCTTTCACACAGTGTACCCATCCTGAATACCTGATGAAAGAAACCCTGGGAACAACTATTCAGCACCAGATTCAACAGGCAACCGACCAAATCATCCCCAAAATCATCACAAGGCAACCCACCAAATCACCCCTGAGAGGAGAGTGCAGGAGAGACCGGCTGCTGCCTCCAGTGCATAGTACAAGACACTAATAGGAAGTCAAGTCACTACCATTACCAAGTACTTAATACTCCAAATAATCATGTTACCTAGCCAGCAGATTGGTCTGGTACTGTACATGTGATGACTTACAATTCCTCCAGAGTATTCAGACCCCTTGACTTTTTCCACATTTTGTTAGGTTACAACCTTATTCTAAAATTGATTAAATTGTTTTCCCCCCTGATCAATTTACACATAATAACCCATAATGACAAAGCCAAAATAGGTTTTTAGATATTTTTGCAAATGTATTACGAATAAAAAACTGAAATATCACATTTACATAAGTATTCAGACCTGATTGCAGCATTGAGTCTTCTTGGGTATGACACTACAAGCGTGGCACAACTGTATTTGGGGAGTTTCTCTCATTCTTCTCTGCAGATCCTCTCAAGCTCTGTCGGGTTGGATGGGGAGCGTTGCTGCACAACTATTTTCAGGTCTCTCCAGAGATGTTAGATCGGGTTCAAGTCCAGGCTCTGGCTGGGCCACTCAAGGACATTCAGAGACTTGTCCCGAAACCACTCCTGCATCGTCTTGGCTGTGTGCTTAGGGTCGTTGTCCTGTTGGAATGTGAACCTTCGCACCAGTCTGAGGTCCTGAGCTCTCTTGAGCAGGTTTTCATCAAGGATCTCTCTGTACTTTTCTCCGTTCATCTTTGCCTCGATCCTGACTAGTCTCTCAGTGCCTGCCGCTGAAAAACATCTCCACACCATGATGCTGCCACCATCATTCTTTACCATAGTGATGGTGCCAGGTTTCCTCTAAACGTGACGCTTGGCATTCAGGCCACATAGTTCAATCTTGGTTTAATCACACCAGAGAATCTTGTTTCTCATGGTCTGAGAGTCTTTAGAGGGCTGTCATGTGCATTTTACTGAGAATTGGCTTCTGTCTGGCCACTCTACCATAAAGGCCTGACTGGTGGAGTGCTGCATAGATGGTTGTCCTTCTGGAAGTTTCTCCCATCTCCACAGAGGAACTCTAGAGCTCTGTCAGAGTGACCATTGGGTTCATGGTCACCTCCCTGACCAAGGCCCTTCTCAACCGATTGCTCAGTTTGGCCGGGCGGCCAGCTCTAGGAAGAGCCTTGGTGGTTCCAAACTTGTTTCATTTAAGAATGATGGAGACCACTGTGTTCTTGGGGACCTTTTTGGTACCCTTTCCCAGATCTGTGCCTCGACACAATCCTGTCTCTGAGCTCTACGGACAATTCCTTTGACCTCATGGCTTGGTTTTTGCTCTGACATGCACTGTCAACTGTGGGACCTTGTATAAACAGGTGTGCGCCTTTCCAAATCATGTCCAATCAATTGAATTTACCACAGGTGGACTCCAATCAAGTTGTAGAAACATTTCAAGGATGATCAATGGAAACAGGATGCACCTGAGCTCAATTTCAAGTCTCATAGCAAAGGGTCTGAATACTATTATAAATAAGGAATTTCTGTTTAATGTGTTTAATACATTTGAAAAAAATTCTAAAATGTTTTTTTTTTTTTTGCTTTGTCATTATGGGGTATTGTGTGTAGATTGCTGGGGATTTATTTATTTTTTAATCCATTTTAGAGTAAGGCTGTAACGTAATACAATTTGGAAAAAGTCAAGGGGTCTGAACACTTTCCGAAGGCACTGTACATCATAAAATCAACAGTCTTTTGATTGATCCAAAAGATTATGCTGGTAAAATTGCTCAGACCCATATAATGATCTAATAAGCTATGAAACGGAGGTCGCTTAAATCTATTCACTATGGTTATGTTATTTTAAATTGCTTTATGTAGAAATATGTGAGTAAAGTTAAGTAGAGGTAAAGAAACACATGCGCAGAACGTGATCCGCACATGCTCAGGAGCTTCGGGATCTTTAGTCTGGAGAAAAAAAGTCCAGGAAAAATTGGATCCGCAGCCACGGACTAATTTAAATGTATTCATGATGTTGACTAGCTTAATGTTTTGAATCCCAATTAACTGGAGGAGGAGAGATGGTGCTCTTGATACGGTCATTCTACATAAATCCATATTTATACTGAGCATAATTATGAAGAGCAGGGGGTGATAAAGGAGGCATGACAAGGTGCTTGAGAGGGCCATAGCTGGAGGATTCCATCTGGTGAGCAGATAATTGGGGATAGCTATTAGATATTTATACATAAAGCATCTGCATATTGAATGTGGACAAGGTTCTCACTCACCTTCCGTCTGCTAGTGTTGCCCGGACAACTGCCCATGCTGCCACGAACAGAGCTGGAACACCTGGAATTGGAATGATGAAAAGAACAGCAGCTTCCTACAAATGTTCTAAACACTAATTAAATAGAGCACCAGGGCCCTAACACAACGAAATGACTTAATTGCTTGTTTTCTATTGAATTGGTGTTATTTTTGTTATTCCTTTTTTCAGAACTATGTTGTTGCATTTGTCTGTTCCTATGTAACAGCTCACTAATAAGAGCTGCAATAGCACAGGAACAGGCTAGTTAGACAAAAAATGAGTTGTTCAATCCAGAAATAGCTCTCTGAGACAGCATGAACTTTGAAAGCAGGATAATTGAGTGGGTTGATTTACTTTTGCTAAAAGGTGTTTTTAAGAGTCAGCTAGCTACAAAGCAGGAAGGTGTGAATCGTAATCAACAGACGTGGCTCTCTCCCCAATAGAGCTGAAAATATGAGTGAAGACAACTCAACTCTAAACTCGGAGTGTGGTGTCAGGAAAATAACCTCTCACTCAACGTCAACAAAACAAAGGAGATGATCGTGGACTTCAGGAAACAGCAGAGGGAGCACCCCCCATCCACATCAACGGGACAGTAGTGGAGAAGGTGGAAAGTTTTAAGTTCCTCGGCGTACACATCACGGACAAACTGAAATGGTCCACCCACACATACAGAGTGGTGAAGAAGGCACAACAGCGCCTCTTCAAACTCAGGAGGCTAAAGAAATTTAGCTTGATGCACAAACTTCTACAGATGCACAATCGAGAGCATCCTGTCGGGCTGTATCACAGCATGGTACGGCAACTGCTCCGCCCTCAAACGCAAGGCTCTCCAGAAGGTAGTGCGGTCTGCACAACGCATCAACGGGGGCAAAATGCCCTCCAGGACACCTACAGCCCCCGATGTCACAGGAATGCCAAAAATAGCAACGACCTGAGCCACTGCCTGTTCACCCCGCTATCATCCAGAAGGCGAGGTCAGTACAGGTGCATCAAAGCTGGGACGGAAAGACAGAAAAACAGCTTCTATCTCAAGGTCATCAGACTGTTAAACAGCCACCACTAACATAGAGAGGCTGCTGCCAACATACAGACTCAAATCACTGGCCACTTTAATAAATAGATTCTCATCACTTTAAATAATGGCACTTTAATAATGTTTACATATCCTACATTACTCATCTCATATATACTGTATATACAGTATTTTATACCATCTATTGTATTTTGCCTATGCCACACGGCCATCGCGCATCCATATATTTATATGTACAAATATATGTATTTATTCCACCCCGTTACATTGTCTGTATAAGGTAGTCGTTGTGAATGTGTTAGATTACTTGTTAGGTATTACTGCACTGTCGGAACTAGAAGCACAAGCATTTTGCTACACTCACATTAACATCTGCTAACCATGTGTATGTGACAATTTTTTTTTATTTGATTTGACACCATCACACCTCCTCCATGCTTTACGGTAGGAACCACACATGCTGCGATCACCTACTTTGCGTCTCACAAAGACACGGCTGTTGGAACCAAACATTTTAAATTAGACCAAAAGGACAGATTTCCACCGCCCTAATGTCCATTGCTCGTGTTTCTTGGCCCAAGCAAGTCTCTTCTTCTTATTGGTGTCCTTTAGTAGCAGTATCTTTGCAGTAATTTGACGAAGAAGGCCTGATTCACGCAGTCTCTTCTGAACAGTTGATGTTGAGATGTGTCTGTTACTTAAACTCTGTGAAGCATTTATTTGGGCTGCAATCTGAGGTGCAGTTAACTGTAATGAACTTATCCTCTGCAGCAGAGGTAACTCTGGGTCTTCCTTTCCTGTGGCAGTCCTCATGAGATTCAGTTTCATCATAGCGCTTGAGGTTTTTTGTGACTGCACTTGAAGAAACTTTCAAAGTTCTTGAAATGTTCCGGATTGACTGACCTCCATGTCTTAAAGTAATGATGGACTGTAGTTTCTCTTTGCTTATTTGAGCTGTTCTTGCCATAATATGGCCTTGGTCTTTTACCAAATAGGGCCATCTTCTGTATACAACCCCTACCTTGTCACAACACAACTGATTGGCTTAAACGCAAATAAATTCCACAAATTAACTTTTAACAAGGCACACCTGTTCATTAAAATTAATTCCAGGTGACTACCTCATGAAGCTGGTTGAGAGAATGCCAAGAGTGTGCAAAGCTTTCATTTAGGCAAAGGGTGGCTACTTTGAAGAATCTAAAATATATTTTGATTTGTTTAACACTTATTTGGTTACTACATGATTCCATATGTGTTATTTCATAGTTTTGATGTCTTCACTATTATTCAATAATGTATAAAATAGTAAAAATAAAGAAAAACCCTTGAATGATTAGGTGTGTCCAAACTTTTGACTGGTACTGTATAATATATTTATATATACTTGTATACACATTAGTCATCATAGATTGGTGTACAAAAACAAAACACAAATTGATAGCTGAGCAGTATAAAAATATGCAATGTTTGTTGTCCATAAATCATATATTACTGTGATATATACAGTTGAAGTCGGAAGTTTACATACACTTAGGTTGGAGTCATTAAAACTCGTTTTTCAACCACTCCACAAATTTCTTGTTAACAACCTATAGTTTTGGGAAGTCAGTTAGGACATCTACTTTGTGCATGACACAAGTAATTTTTCCAACAATTGTTGACAGACAGATTATTTCATTTATAATTCACTGTATCACAATTCCAGTGGGTCAGAAGTTTACATACACTAAGTTAACCAGGGCCTAAAAACTAAGGTGTCATTGTACGCTGATGATTCATGTTTTCTTTTAAAACCACAACTAGAATCTCTCCACGGCCTCTTAGAGGATCTAGATACATTTGCTATCCTCTCTGGATTAAAACCAAATTATGATAAATGTACCATATTACGTATTGGATCACTAAAAAATACACATTTTACATTGCCATGTAGTTTACCAATTAAATGGTCTGACGGTGATGTGGACATACTCGGTATACAAATCCCAAAAGAAAGAAATGATCTCACTCCAATAAATTTTTATAGAAAGTTAGCAAAAATAGATAAGATCTTGCTACCATGGAAAGGAAAATACCTGTCTATTTGTGGGAAAATCACCCTGATTAACTCTTTAATCATATCACAGTTTACCTATTTGCTTATGGTTTTGCCTACACCTAGTGACCTGCTTTTTAAATTATATGAACAAAAAATATTCAATTTTATTTGGAACGGCAAGCCAGATAAAATTAAAAGGGCCTATTTATATAACGAATATGAATTCGGAGGGCAGAAATTATTAAATATTAAAGCATTAGACCTCTCACTAAAGGCATCAGTCATACAAAAGTTATACTTAAATCCAAACTGGTTCTCTAGTAGATTGGTACGAATGTCTCATCCTATGTTCAAGAAGGGCCTTTTTCCCTTTATTCAGATTACACCTGCTCACTTTCGGTTGCTTGAAAAGGAAATAATCTCCAAAATATCTTTATTTTTTAAGCAAGCCTTAGAAAGTTGGTTGCAATTTCAGTTTAATCCACCTGAAAGGACGGAACAAATAGTACAACAAATCTTGTGGTTAAATTCAAATATAGTAATTGATAAAAAAACTGTATTTATCGAAGAAATGTTTAAAAAAGGTATAATTTTTGTGAATGATATCATAAATAGGACTGGTGGAGTAATGTCACACATGCAGCTAACGCAGACATATGGAAATGTCTGCTCTACCCAAAATTACAACCAATTAATTGCAGCATTACCACAAAAATGGAAGAGGCAGGTGGAAGGGGATAAAAGTAAGGAACTTGTATGTCGGCCTTATATTAAAGAACATAAATGGTTAAAGAAAAGTGTGATAAATAAAAACATATACCAATTTCATTTAAGGATCAAAAAACTTACAGCTGTGCCATATAAATTGCAAAATAGTTGGGAAGAGATTTTCGATGTACCCATTCCATGGCACATGGTGTATGAATTGATACGCAAAACAACGCCGGATTCAAAACTTCGAATTTTTCAATTTAAATTATTGTACAAAATTCTTGCAACTAATAGAATGTTATATATATGGGGGATACAATCTTCCCAGCTCTGTAGATTCTGCTGTGAGGAGGCAGAGTCATTAGACCATTTATTTTGGTATTGTCCGCATGTAGCTCGTTTTTGGTCACAGGTCCAGGAATGGTTGAAGAATTGCAACATTTGCGTAGAACTAACGCTACAGATAGCAATACTGGGGGATTTGAAAAGCCATAGTCAATCAATCAATAATATAATAATTATTTTAGCAAAAATGTTTATTTTTAATTTACAATCCGTGGAAGCTATGAGAATAGGAAGATTCAAATCTTTTGTGAAGCATCACAGCACAGTTGAAAAATATATGGCAAATAAAAATCCGAAATGGATGATGTTGGAAGATAGATGGGAAAGGTTGAGTGGAGCTGAAGGGTGGGACTAATAACAAGATAAACAATGTAGGGCATACGGGATCTGTGAAATGTGTATAGGTGCGGAGCTATTGTGAAATAGCACAGTTACAAGTGGAAATCAAACTGGATGGACAACAGAAATAGAGGAAGGACTAAGAACAAACAAGAGAGAACTATTATAAAGTAGACTGTGTCTGTAAAATGTGTATAAGATGTATAAATTGAAGGTAAAAACAGAAATGTTTATCAGTTTACTCCAATTGGGGGATCGGTGGTAGGGTTTGCGGGGAATAATAATAAAGGTATACTCTTTAAAAAAGTATGTATGTCTATGTAGGTATGTGTATGTATATATGTGTATATGTATGCATACGTGAATGGATATATATATTTACCCAAAAAAATATGGGGGATTGGAAATGATGCAGACAATTACATTGGAAGCAACATTCTTTCCGCAATATTAAGCTGATCCACCCCCCAAAAAAATAAAATAAAAAAATAAATAAATAAAGTTAACTGTGCCTTTAAACAGCTTGGAAAATTCCAGAAAATTATGTTATGGGAAAATCTAAAGAAATCAGCCAAGACCTCAGAAAAACTTATTGTAGACTAGACCTCCACAAGTCTGTTTCATCCTTGGGAGCAATTTCCAAACGCCTGAAGGTACCACGTTCATCTGTACAAACAATAGCATGCAAGTATAAACACCATGGGACCATGCAGCCGTCATACCGCTCAGGTAGGAGATGCATTCTGTCTCCTAGAGATGAACGTACTTTGTTGCGAAAAGTGCAAATCAATCCCAGAACAACAGCAAAGGACCTTGTGAAGATGCTGGAGGAAACAGGTACAAAAGTATCTATATTCACAGTTAAACGAGTCCTATATTGACATAACCGCTCAGCAAGGAAGAAGCCACTGCTCCAAAACCGCCATAAAAAAGCTAGACTACGGTTTGCAACTGCACATGAGGACAAAGATCGTGCTTTTTGGAGAAATGACCTCTAGTCTGATGAAGCAGAAATAGAACTGTTTGGCCATCATGACCATCATTATGTTTGGAGGAAA
Source organism: Salvelinus namaycush (assembly GCF_016432855.1). Lineage (NCBI taxonomy): Eukaryota > Metazoa > Chordata > Actinopteri > Salmoniformes > Salmonidae > Salvelinus > Salvelinus namaycush. Next base: position 23,451,591 of record NC_052325.1, on the reverse strand, counting down.
AAGGGGGAGGCTTGCAAGCCGAAGAACACCATCCCAACCGTGAAGCACGTGGGTGGCAGCATCATGTTGTGGGGGTGCTTTGCTGCAGGAGGGACTGGTGCCCTTCACAAAATAGATGACATCATGAGGGAGGAAAATTATGTGGATATATTAAAGCAACATCTCAAGACATCAGTCAGGAAGTTAAAGCTTGGTCACAAATGGGTCTTCCAAAGTTGTGGCAAAATGGCTTAAGGACAACAAAGTCAAGGTATTGGAGTGGCCATCACAAAGCCCTGACCTCAATCCTATAGAAAATTTGTGGGCAGAAGTGAAAAAGCGTGTGCAGGCAAGGAGGCCTACAAACCTGACTCAGTTACACCAGCTCTGTCAGGAGGAGCCATAATGGGCCAAAATTCATCCAACTTATTGTGGGAAGCTATTGGAAGGCTACCCGAAACGTTTGACCCAAGTTAAACAATCTAAAGGCAATGCTACCAAATACTAATTGAGTGTATGTAAACTTCTGACCCACTGGGAATATGATGAAAGAAAGAAAAACTGAAATAAATCATTCTCTCTACTATTATTCTAACATTTCACATTCTTTAAATAAAGTGGTAATCCTACCTGACCTAAGACAGGGAATTTTTACTAGGATTAAATGTCAGGAATTGTGAAAAACTGAGTTTAAATGTATTTGGCAAAGGTGTATGTAAACTTCCGACTTCAACTGTATATACATATATATATATTTTACTGTGTTTGCGGGTGTAAAACCATTGCACATAAGGGAGATAACATTTTCAGAGGACAACTTTAATGTTGGTATACTACATAAGAAAACACATTTGCATGTTTTTACTTTAAACAAGAAAACAAACCACTCTGCTGAATATGACAGTTCCAACATAACAACCTGTTTACTCCGACACCCTCATATTTACTTCACATAAATGTAATTACATGGTTCTCTGGATTGACATGGATCGCAGTTGTAATTTTCTGTCTCGGCTGAGTGGCTTAACCAAAGAGACAAAATCACATTGATTGACTGTGATAGAAATGATGGTTTGTGTCTAAGTAAGTGTGTGTGTGTGTGTGTGTGTGTGTGTGTGTGTGTGTGTGTGTGTGTGTGTGTGTGTGTGTGTGTGTGTGTGTGTGTGTGTGTGTGTGTGTGTGTAAGTCTGTGTGCCTGTCTGCTTGCCAGCATGCCTGCGCTCGTCAACAAACAGCTCCTTTCGCCTGAGAAAAATAGTTATTTTTACATCTACATTTCAAACATCTCTGTTGTGGGCCCTGCTCCCTAACAGGAAGAACACATCAAACGAGGATGGGGCATGAAAAAAACAAACATTTACCATAAGAGGGAGAGGAAGTATCAAAACATACAAGCAAGAGTCACTGTGAGGCCGAGTGGGGAAGAGAAGTGATTGTAAGAGGATTGGGGTAGATGCTATTGATGATTGTTCTCTGAATGTGCCTCTAATACAGTGGCTGTGAGAAGAGACTACTCTAATACAGCGGCTGTGAGAAGAGACTACTCCAATACAGTGGCTGTGAGAAGAGACTACTCTAATACAGTGGCTGTGAGAAGAGACTACTCTAATACAGTGGCTGTGAGAAGAGACTACTCCAATACAGTGGCTGTGAGAAGAGACTACTCTAATACAGTGGCTGTGAGAAGAGACTACTCTAATACAGTGGCTGTGAGAAGAGACTACTCTAATACAGTGGCTGTGAGGAGAGACTACTATAATACAGTGGCTGTGAGGAGAGACTACTCTAATACAGTGGCTGTGAGCAGAGACTACTCTAATACAGTGGCTGTGAGAAGAGACTACTCTAATACAGTGGCTGTGAGGAGAGACTACTATAATACAGTGGCTGTGAGGAGAGACTACTCTAATACAGCGGCTGTGAGCAGAGACTACTCTAATACAGTGGCTGTGAGGAGAGACTACTATAATACAGTGGCTGTGAGAAGAGACTACTCCAATACAGTGGCTGTGAGAAGAGACTACTCTAATACAGTGGCTGTGAGCAGAGACTACTCTAATACAGCGGCTGTGAGAAGAGACTACTCCAATACAGTGGCTGTGAGAAGAGACTACTCCAATACAGTGGCTGTGAGAAGAGACTACTCTAATACAGTGGCTGTGAGAAGAGACTACTCTAATACAGCTGCTGTGAGAAGAGACTACTATAATACAGTGGCTGTGAGGAGAGACTACTCTAATACAGTGGCTGTGAGAAGAGACTACTCTAATACAGCGGCTGTGAGAAGAGACTACTCTAATACAGTGGCTGTGAGGAGAGACTACTCTAATACAGTGGCTGTGAGAAGAGACTACTCTAATACAGTGGTTGTGAGACGAGACTACTCTAATACATTGGCTGTGAGAAGATACTACTATAATACAGCTGCTGTGAGAAGAGACTACTATAATACAGTGGCTGTGAGGAGAGACTACTCTAATACAGTGGCTGTGAGCAGAGACTACTCCAATACAGTGGCTGTGAGAAGAGACTACTCCAATACAGCTGCTGTGAGAAGAGACTACTCCAATACAGCTGCTGTGAGAAGAGACTACTCTAATACAGCGGCTGTGAGCAGAGACTACTATAATACAGCGGCTGTGAGAAGAGACTACTCTAATACAGCGGCTGTGAGAAGAGACTACTCTAATACAGCTGCTGTGAGAAGAGACTGCACTTGTGAAGGTGACTGCACTTGTGAAGACTGCACTTGTGAAGGTGGTAAATGACCTTTTAATGGCGTCAGACCGAGGCTCTGCATCTGTCCTCGTGCTACTAGACCTTAGTGCTGCCTTTGACACCATCGATCACCACATTCTTTTGGAGAGACTGGAAACCCAAATTGGTCTACACGGACAAGTTCTGGCCTGGTTTAGATCTTATCTGTCGGAAAGATATCAGTTTGTCTCTGTGAATGGTTTGTCCTCTGACAAATCAACTGTACATTTCGGTGTTCCTCAAGGTTCCGTTTTAGGACCACTATTGTTTTCACTATATATTTTACCTCTTGGGGATGTTATTCGAAAACATAATGTTAACTTTCACTGCTATGCGGATGACACACAGCTGTACATTTCAATGAAACATGGTGAAGCCCCAAAATTGCCCTCGCTAGAAGCCTGTGTTTCAGACATAAGGAAGTGGATGGCTGAAAACTTTCTACTTTTAAACTCGGACAAAACAGAGATGCTTGTTCTAGGTCCCAAGAAACAAAGAGATCTTCTGTTAAATCTGACAATTAATCTTGATGGTTGTAAAGTCGTCTCAAATAAAACTGTGAAGGACCTCGGCGTTACTCTTGACCCTGATCTCTCTTTTGACGAACATATCAAGACTGTTTCAAGGACAGCTTTTTTCCATCTACGTAACATTGCAAAAATCAGAAATTTTCTGTCCAAAAATGATGCAGAAAAATGAATCCATGCATTTGTTACTTCTAGGCTAGACTACTGCAATGCTCTACTTTCCGGCTACCCGGATAAAGCACTAAATAAACTTCAGTTAGTGCTAAATACGGCTGCTAGAATCCTGACTAGAACCAAGAAATTTGATCATATTACTCCAGTGCTAGCTTCCCTACACTGGCTTCCTATTAAGGCAAGGGTTGATTTCAAGGTTTTACTGTTAACCTATAAAGCGTTACATGGGCTTGCTCCTACCTATCTTTCCGAGTTGGTCCTGCCGTACATACCTACACGTACGCTACGGTCACAAGACGCAGGCCTCCTAATTGTCCCTAGAATTTCTAAGCAAACAGCTGGAGGCAGGGCTTTCTCCTATAGATCTCCATTTTTATGGAATGGTCTGCCTACCCATGTGAGAGACGCAGACTCGGTCTCAACCTTTAAGTCTTTACTGAAGACATATCTCTTCAGTAGGTCATATGATTGAGTGTAGTCTGGCCCAGGAGTGTGAAGGTGAACGGAAAGGCTCTGGAGCAACGAACCGCCCTTGCTGTCTCTGCCTGGCCGGTTCCCCTCCACTGGGATTCTCTACCTCTAACCCTATTACAGGGGCTGAGTCACTGGCTTACTGGTGCTCTTTCATGCCGTCCCTAGGAGGGGTGCGTCACTTGAGTGGGTTGAGTTACTGACGTGATCTTCCTGTCTGGGTTGGCGCCCCCCCTTGGTTTGTGCTGTGGTGGAGATCTTTGTGGGCTATACTCGGCCTTGTCTCAGGATTGTAAGTTGGTGGCTGAAGATATCCCTCTAGTGGTGCGGGGGCTGTGCTTTGGCAAAGTGGGTGGGGTTATATCCTTCCTGTTTGGCCCTGTCCGGGGGTATCATCGGATGGGGCCACAGTGTCTCCTGACCCCTCCTGTCTCAGCCTCCAGTATTTATGCTGCAGTAGTTTGTGTCGGGGGGCTAGGGCCAGTTGGTTATATCTGGAGTACTTCTCCTGTCTTATCCAGTGTCCTGTGGGAATTTAAGTATGCTCTCTCAAATTCTCTCCTTCTCTCTTTCTTTCTTTCTCTCGGTGGACCTGAGCCCTAGGACCATACGTCAGGACTACTGGGCATGATGACTCCTTGCTGTCCCCAGTCCACCTGGCCTTGCTGCTGTTCCAGTTTCAACTGTTCTGCCTGCAGTTATGGAACCCCTACCTGTCCCAGACCTGCTGTTTTCAACTCTTAATGATCGGCTATGAAAAGCCAAGTGACATTTATTCCTGATTATTATTTGACCATGCTTGTCATTTATGAACATTTTGAACATCTTGGCCATGTTCTGTTATAATGATACAACCACTTTTAAAATTGAAATTAATGGCGGCCATTATTTGAGCTGAAGCGTGAGAAAATACACCCCGCCCTTTGAATTGAAATGTTGCCTATTCACATCTAATATGTTGCCTGACTACAATATTTTATCTTGATACGTTAACAAATACTCGTGTTAATTTTGGCATGGTTACCTGCCTACAATTTCCACTGTAGGTCGCAAGCCAATAGTAAGTCAATAGAGCTAACTGGCTAGCTACTTACTACGGTTAGCTAGCCAGACAGCCACGAATAATTGTTAGCTAGCTACCAACGAAGAATTGAAATCTACATTGGATAACATTGGATTTAGGTCATTTTTGACTGTTAAACTATCTGGTTAGCTACATTATTACGATTCACAAATAGCTAGCAAATAATTATGGAGTGTTTATCCTGTTTTGTCTCTGTCAACATTGTCCTGGCTAGAAAAAGAAAGGTTCAGTAAATGGGTAACTGGCTAGCTAGCTAGCCACGAAGAATTGTTAGCTAGCTACCTAAGTAGAATTGACATCTACTGTACCTTGCATAACATTAGTTTTAGGTAATGTTTGCCTGTTTAACTAGCTAGCTAGAGTATAAGGATTCACATATATCTAGCTGATAATTAAGAAGTAAAATGTTTGCTTTTTTTGTCTCTATTGTTGCCATTGTCCTGACTGGAAGAAGGTTCAGTGAATGGGGAGATGCAGCGTGAGGTAATACAGTAGGGGGAGTGGGAGGTAATACAGTAGGGGAAGTGCGAGAGCTTCTCAAATGTAATGTTTTATACGTTCTCCACACTCGCGTCCTCACAAGAACGCCCTCGGAGAATGCTCTTGGAGCATGAGAGTGTGGAGCCCGGTAGCATGCATATTGAGAAACACCCCAGGTATCAGTGCATTATCATTGTGTACTGGCTGCTAGCACAGCAAACATGGATGAAAATCTAATTTAGATAACAAACATGTACTTTGGTCACCTTTATAAATATTGATAGCATTATTACCAAAGCTCTTGATGAAATAAACAAAGATTTGGACACTAAATTCGTTTTTAGAATGCACACCAGCCCAATCCAATCCCATAAAGGCTGCGGCCCTATAATGACATCATCACACACAGGTCTTTGTAACCAAATACTTTTAATCTCAATGAAAATAATCTGTAGTGAAATGAAAATGGAAATCTCGACACACACACTCACCCCATCCGATGAGGGTGAAGCCCCACAGGTACTTGGTGTCTGAGAGGAAGGCCATGAAGATGAGGCTGTGGAGGTACAGGCCCTCTACCAGGATCCAGTAGTAATTAGTGGCCAGGAAGTAGATGAACAGCAACACTGTCACCTTACACCCAATCTGGAGAGAGAGAGAGCAAGAGAGAGTGAAAGAGAGAGAGCGAGAAGGGAGAAAGGGGGAGGGGAGAGGAGAGAGAGGGGGAAGGGAGAGAAATCAAAAACAAGCGAGAAAAAATATTGATTAGTAAGAAAATGACAATATAGAACCTCGTTAAAGCTTTGGAATTGCCCCAGGGTTTCACTGTCTTTCACAATCACCCCCCCCCCCCCCAAATGATTTATTCTCACAGCAGGTATTTAATCAAAGTCTCTGTTCAAGTTCTCGTCTTTCTAAAGAGGTAAGTGGTTCTGGTTCCAGGGAGGCCCATGCTATCTCAGATGTTGAGAGACAAGCGGGAGGGAGATAGCAGATGCTTTTCATAACTGACGTCAAATAATTATGGGGACGCAACACTCCCATTTCCAGCCTAAGTGGAAATGGGAGTCGAAATGGAAATAACAGCATCCAAGAAACACTGTAGACACATCCATCACAGCTTGAGACAACGACTTTACAATGTGATATTTCTCTAAATGGCTTCCCTGCTAATCCACATTTAGTCATGCCAAGCCATTAGAAAAGAAAGAGCCACATTATTATTGCTCATTATTGCCAAGCTTTGACTGAGTTTCTTTCTACACTACTGGCTTTGGGGATCTGATTTGTAATTAACTGTCCATGATTTGAATTGCAGGCTACTCCCCTTTAATAATGAACTCTGGATCCCTTTGTGATGCTGAACCAAGGTCCTTGTTTACCAACTTTACACTGTGAAGTGTAAACTTTACACAGTGTATCTTCAAACTGAGAGAAAAAAAAACTGCTGTGTAAACTTGCGATGACTGAGGTTGATAACCTTATTGGCTATTTACAACACAACAGAGAGCATTGATGTGATGCGAACCTTAGGTCTTAGTGATACTTTTAACTCTCATATTAAAAGGAGCTGCTTTGACCAATTAGATGGTATTATCCATTTGCATTAGGAGACTCATGAAACAATTTACCTTCTGTACACGTTCACACATCAGCATGGGTGTGTATTGGATGTGGTTGAGTAGATCAAATGTGCCAGGGGATTCACAGAAGCCTTGACAAGCACTAGTCATATTGATCTTAACTCCATGCTGTGAGATGCACTCGGGGTGTTTTAATCAGCCTATTAGCTAAACTTGAGGTGATCAACACTACAGCAGCTCAAAGAACAGGAGGCTCCATACTGTGTTCAGAAATAAATAATTATGTCATCTACATGTAGAACAGTTGAAAGCTATGTCACTAACATGTAAAACAGTTGAGACCTATGTCACCTACATGTAGAACAGTTGAAAGCTATGTCACTTACATGTAGAACAGTTGAAAGCTATGTCACTAACATGTAAAACAGTTGAGACCTATGTCACCTACATGTAGAACAGTTGAAAGCTATGTCACCTACATGTAAAACAGTTGAAAGCTATGTCACCTACATGTAAAACAGTTGAAAGCTATGTCACTAACATGTAAAACAGTTGAGATCTATGTCACTAACATGTAAAACAGTTGAGACCTATGTCACCTACATGTAGAACAGTTGAGACCTATGTCACCTACATGTAGAACAGTTGAAAGCTATGTCACTAACATCTAAAACAGTTGAGACCTATGTCACCTACATGTAGAACAGTTGAAGCTATGTCACTTACATGTAAAACAGTTGAGACCTATGTCACCTACATGTAGAACAGTTGAAAGCTATGTCACCTACATGTAGAACAGTTGAGACCTATGTCACTAACATGTAGAACAGTTGAAGCTATGTCACTAACATGTAAAACAGTTGAGACCTATGTCACCTACATGTAGAACAGTTGAAAGCTATGTCACCTACATGTAGAACAGTTGAAAGCTATGTCACTTACATGTAGAACAGTTGAAAGCTATGTCACTTACACGTAGAACAGTTGAGACCTATGTCACCTACATGTAGAACAGTTGAAAGCTATGTCACCTACATGTAGAACAGTTGAGACCTATGTCACTAACATGTAGAACAGTTGAAGCTATGTCACTAACATGTAAAACAGTTGAGACCTATGTCACCTACATGTAGAACAGTTGAAAGCTATGTCACCTACATGTAGAACAGTTGAAAGCTATGTCACTTACATGTAGAACAGTTGAAAGCTATGTCACTTACACGTAGAACAGTTGAGACCTATGTCACCTACATGTAGAACAGTTGAAAGCTATGTCACTAACATGTAACATGTACAGGTCCCGTGTGGCTCAGTTGATAGAGCATGGCGCTTGCAACGCCAGGGTTGTGGGTTCGATTCCCACGGGGGGCCAGTACAAAAAAGTATGAATGTATGTACTTGTAAGTCGCTCTGGATAAGAGCGTCTGCTAAATGACTTAAATGTAAATGTATGTAAAACAGTTGAGACCTATGTCACCTACATGTAGGAACAGTTGAAAGCTATGTCACCTACATGTAAAACAGTTGAAAGCTATGTCACCTACATGTAAAACAGTTGAAAGCTATGTCACTAACATGTAAAACAGTTGAGAGCTATGTCACTAACATGTAAAACAGTTGAGACCTATGTCACCTACATGTAGAACAGTTGAGACCTATGTCACCTACATGTAGAACAGTTGAAGCTATGTCACTTACATGTAAAACAGTTGAGACCTATGTCACCTACATGTAGAACAGTTGAAAGCTATGTCACCTACATGTAGAACAGTTGAAAGCTATGTCACTTACATGTAAAACAGTTGAGACCTATGTCACCTACATGTAGAACAGTTGAAAGCTATGTCACTTACATGTAAAACAGTTGAGACCTATGTCACCTACATGTAGAACAGTTGAAAGCTATGTCACTTACATGTAGAACAGTTGAAAGCTATGCATTAGCTAACCTTTTACACAGCTATTATGCATATGATGTTGAAGAGTAAATGAATGATATAGAAAAAAAATAGAAGAATATGTATATACACACCCACATACAAATATATACATACACACATACATACATATTAACTATATTTATACAGTACCAATCAAAGGTTTGCACACACCTGCTCATTCAAGGGTTTTTCTTTCTTTATACTATTTTCTACATTGTAGAATAATAGTGAAGACATCAAAACTATGAAATAACACATATGGAATCATGTAGTAACCAAAAAAGTGTTAACCTGTTGAGGACAGAGGGCGCTGTTTTCACTTTGGGGGAAAATCGTGCCCAATTTAAACGGCCTCGTACTCAATTCTTGCTCGTACAATATGCATATTATTATTACTATTGGATAGAAAACACTCTCTAGTTTCTAAAACCGTTTGAATTATATCTGTGAGTAAAACAGAACTCCTTTTGCAGCAAACTTCCTGACAGGAAGTGGAAAATCTGAAATCGATGCACTGTTCTAGGGCCTGCCTATTAATGTCCTTGATATTTATTAGAATACATGCACTTCATACGTCTTCCACTAGATGTCGACAGGCAGTGAGAGAAGAAATGGAGTGTGTAACTTGATCTGGGGTCGAATAATAGCTCTCGGCATGACGTGTCACCAGTTTCCTGTTTCCTGGAGAGCGGGTGAAGGGACCTGGATTTGCCTTCTGATAAGCTGTCGTTATGGACGACTAATATCTCCGGCTTCGATTTTATTTGATACATGTGACAATATCATCGTAAAGTATGTTTTTTCAATATAGTTTTATTAGATTATTGAAATTTATTCGGGACGTTAGGCGTGTTGCGTTGTGTGCCTTTGTTCAGGAAGGAGAGCTTAGCGCCACTTTGCTAGCTTTCCGTGCTAATTGACTGGAGAAGAGGACATTCTAAATCCAAACAACGATTGTTCCCGACAAAGGACCCCTTGTACAACATTCTGATGAAAGATCATCAAAAGTAGGACCCATTTTATGATGCTATTTCATATATCTGTCGAACATGTGAAATAGTCGTTTGCGCCCAGAGTTTGGGCACTCTCTCGCTATACCTAAGCTGGATGTCGTAATGAAGTTATTTTTAGAATTCTAACACGGCGATTGCATTAAGAACTAGTGTATCTATCATTTCCTATACAACATGTATTTTCTAGTAACGTTTATGAATAGTTATTTGGTCAGAATAGTTGGAGTGTCATAAAAATATCCGCACATTCTGGGAAAAAGATGCTACGTTAGCACAATGTATAACCACTGATTTCAGCTCTAAATATGCACATTTTCGAACAAAACATAAGTGTATGTATAACCTGATGTTATAGGACTGTCATCTGATGAAGGTTTATGAAGGTTAGTGAAAATTAATATATTTTGCTGGTTTATTCCCTATCGCTAACGTGCCTATTGCTATCGCTAACGTGCCTTGATGAATGAATGCGGTAGTGTGGTAGGCTATTGTAGTAAGCTAATATAATGCTATATTGTGTTTTTGCTGTAAAACACTTAAAAAATCGGAAATATTGGCTGGATTCACAAGATGTTTGTCTTTAATTTGCTGTACACCATCGATTTTTCAGAAATGTTTTATGATGAGTATTTAGGTATTTGACGTTGGTGTCTGTAATTACTCTGGCTGCTTCGGTTCTATTTCTGACGGTAGCTGTGATGGTAGCTGCAATGTAAAACTGATTTATACCTCAAATATGCACATTTTTCGAACAAAACATAGATTTATTGTATAACATGTTATAAGACTGTCATCTGATGAAGTTGTTTCTTGGTTAGTTTGGTTGGTTCTTGGTTAGTTAGGTTGGCTTTGTGCATGCTACCTGTGCTGTGAAAAATGTCTGTCCTTTTTTGTATTTGGTGGTGAGCTAACATAAATATATGTGGTGTTTTCGCTGTAAAACATTTTAAAAATCGGACATGTTGACTGGATTCACAAGATGTGTATCTTTCATTTGCTGTATTGGACTTGTTAATGTGTGAAAGTTAAATATTTCTAAAAAATATATTTTGAATTTCGCGCTCTGCCTTTTCAGTGGAATGTGGGAGGAGTTCCGCTAGCGGAACGCCGGAGCCAGACAGTAAAAATACTTTGATGTACTACATACGTTGTTTTTTGGGGTATCTGTACTTTACTTTACCATTTATATTTTTGACAACTTTTAATTTTACTTCACTACATTCCTAAAGAAAATAATTTACTTTTTACGACATACATTTTCCTTGACACCCAAAAGTACTCGTTACATTTTGAATGGTTAGCGGGACATAAAAATGGTCCAACTCACACATTATCAAGAGAATATCCCTGGTCATCCCTACTGCCTCTGATCTGGCAGACTCACTAAACACACATGCTTCGTTTGTAAATGATGTCTGAGGGATGGAGTGTGCCCCTGTCTATCCATAAATAAAATAAAAACTACAAAATGGCGCCATCTGGTTTGCTTAATATAAGGAATTTTAAATGATGTATAGTTTTTTACTTTTACTCAAGTAGTATTTTATTTTACTGACTTTCACTTGAGTCATTTTCTATTAAGGCATCTTTACTTTTACTCAAGTATGACAATTGGGTACTTTTGCCACCACTGGATCACTCAGTCACCATCTCCCTCTCTTTCTGTGACTGACTCTCTTACTCCCTTTCTCTTGCTTCTTTTCTCTGTTACTAGAGACCATGTTATAATATCCCGAAACCATGACTTTGAAGCTCTGACCCCTCTTTCATCACCACATTCAGCTATGGGGAATGAGGAATTTGCCCCATCGTACTGAAGATCAGTTCGAAGGACATCCTCAGGTTACTCACAACAGTGAAATGCAAGATTAAGATATTTATTGTCTCTGCCCTCCCACTTTGTGTGTCCCACTGTTATACTGAATACTTATGCAAATTATATTTCCCTTTATTATTTTTGTATAAATTAGTAAAAAATTCTAAAAATCTATTTTTGCTTTGTCATTATGGGGTACTGTGTGTAGATTGATGAGAGAAAAAAACAATTTAATCAATTTTAGAATATGGCTGTAACGTAACAACATTTGGAAAAAGTCAAGGCGTCTGAATACTTTTCGAATGCACTATACTGCAGTATACTGTATAATATGTTCCAATAATAGTATGTTCCATTTAATTTGTGTCCACATAGTCATCCATCCACCTTTGAAAGAACCCTAAAGCTACAGTATGTTTAAAGCTTTCAGTCAACTCTCTCCTCACCAATCAGGTGAACATAGCACATGGCATCTGAAGGAGAAAATATATATATATTTTTGCAACCCATCCAGGAGCCTTGAAGTGGAAAACAGGGTATGAAGAGGAGGAAGAGAAGAAGGAAGAGAAGGATCAGGATGAAGAGAAGAGGGAGGAGGAAGAACACTCACATTTGGTGAGCTGTAACTAATTGGCTAGATTTAGCTGATTCTGATCATCAGGTCAGTTAGTATGCTTTGACGAACTTCCTACTTTGAAGTCTCACAGGCAGAAGCCCACTCACAATTCAGCCAGAGATTAAATCACACAGCTAATTCACTGAAAGCATAATCTTATCTCAAGAGGGCTGCAGCATTGCACATTAAATCACTCATAAAACAAAAAGAATACAAGTATTTAAAAAAAAGATGCACATCCCATTGGCACTACTTTTTTGGGGCAAGCTCTGAGCAAAAGCACTGCGCCCTGAACCATAAAGGTTCAGCTGGTGTCTCGCACCTGAGAGACCAACGACTGTGTACATACGTCTTGTTCTGTGGCAGCTCTCAGTAAACATGTAACAGATGTAACAGTATAACTTTAAACCGTCCCCTCGCCCCGACACGGGCGCGAACCAGGGACCTTCTGCACACATCAACAACGGTCGCCCACGAAGCATCGTTACCCATCGCGCCACAAAGGCCGCGGCCCTTGCAGAGCAAGGTGCAACCCTACTTCTAGGTTTCAGAGCAAGTGACGTAACTGATTGAAACGCTACTAGCGCGTACCCGCTAACTAGCTAGCCATTTCACATCCGTTACACTCACCCCCCTTTCAACCTCCTCCTTTTCCGCAGCAACCAGTGATCCGGGTCAACAGCATCAATGTAACAGTATAACTTTAAACCGTCCCCTCGCCCCGACACGGGCGCGAACCAGGGACCTTCTGCACACATCAACAACTGACACCCACGAAGCATCGTTACCCATCGCTCCACAAAAGCCGCGGCCCTTGCAGAGCAAGGTGCAACCCTACTTCTAGGTTTCAGAGCAAGTGACGTAACTGATTGAAACGCTACTAGCGCGTACCCGCTAACTAGCTAGCCATTTCACATCCGTTACACAGACAGCCTTAAGGCTTATGTGTCATCTATATGAGTCAGAAGCATTTATTCTAGTGCCAAAATTTACTACAAAGTGTAAATAGGATAATTTTGGTCCTAAAGTCAGTATCGTCCAAAATAAAGATTTGCAAGACTTAAGGAATCTAGGATATGTAACAGTTTTCCTTTGGTTGGATTTATTTCAATCCTGCCCACATGCCCACAGCTGTCAGCCCCCAAGTAATCATACCTTCAGAGCGCAGCTGCATGAAACCTGAACGTAATGCCCGTAGCTGCAGAATGCAGACTGACTGTGGTACATTTGATTTGACTTTGGATATTCCTTTGGGGCTAGTTTGGGACCATCAGTAAATTAAGTAAATTCATTGACACAATATAGGACAATATTTTCACATTTAAAAATTTTAAGAACTTTCCAATAAATCTCAAACCAACTATAAATTGTAGAAATCTATATACAAATATTGAAAGCAGCAAAAAGAGAATTAAAAGATATGCAACATGAAAATGTTTTCAAATTTACACTGTGTCATTTGCTGACGGTCCCTAACTAACCCCACTGATCCATAGCCAAGCCAACTTTGCCATGGTAGTACTGTACACAGGCCGGCTGAAGCTACAGTAATTGGCGAATGAAGTTTGCTAGCTTGCTAGCAAACCTAAGCTACTTCCAGACCTAGTTAGACTGTTTCAAATGAACTAGAAAGGTGAGTGACTAACTGTATACCATTTTGGCAGAGTGAATGTACACCCACATCAAAGCACACGTCCAAGACCAAAATCTCAGTTTCAGTGGCATTTCCTAATGAGGAGGATTGAAACCGAGGATCAGTTTAGCCCCTCTTTAAAGCAAAACAGAAAACAAAATACAGTACAGTAAGAAGCACAAACCATTCTAAATGTTCCTGAGGAACAACTACATAAAAAGGGAAGAGGTTAAAGGGATGGTTCGAGGTTTTGGCAGTGAAGCCCTTTATCTACTTCCCCAGAGTCAGAGGAACTTGTGGATCCCTTTTTTTATGTCTCTGGGTCCAGTATGAAGGAACTTAGTTTCGTGAGCCAACGCTAACTAGCGTTAGCACAATGACTGGTAGGAACAGCTAGGAACAGCTAGCATAAAAATGGTATCCACGAATGGTATCCATCTGACTCTAGTAGATAAAAGGCTTAGTTACCAAAATCTCGAACTATCCCTTTAAAGTAAAACATTCCAGTCTGCATAGCTTTGAACTATTTGAACCAGCTTTCCCTGATAAAAAAAATACATTTTCTGTGTGATGCCTGTGAAGCCTATTTCCGCTGGCTAGCAGGCTATAGTGCTAATCTAGTGCTTCCAGTGGTCTATCCTCCCTCACATGTTCAGTGTGTGTATCTCTGACTATTCAGTCATTACAGAGCAGAGGAGGTTGCAGTAAGGGAACAGTCAGACTTACAGAGCTTTTTCAGAGCTGGACGCGGCTCTAGTTATAGAGTTGAAATTTAGCTTGATATTGAATGGAAACCACAGGCATGTTAGTGGAGACTATAGCCTCGGGATACTGAGCTCAGCCAGTCTAATGAGCTTTTCCAGTGCATCAGCATGCATGGCTTTGGCTGCGTTTGGACAGGCACCCCAATTATCATATTTTTTCACTAATTGATCTTTTGAACAATCAGATCAGCTCTGAAAATGTTCTGATGTGAAAAGTTCTGCTGCGATTGGTCAAAAGACCAATTAGTGGGGAAAAAATAAGGGAGGGTTTGGCCGGGGTAGGCCATCATTGTAAAAAAAAAAATGTTCTTAACTGATTTGCCTACTTAAATAAAGGTAAAAAGGGATCCGAGCGTGGACAATTATGTGTCCACCATGATGCAAAAGGACGCTTGTCATAAAGATGCCTGGCAACAAGAAGCTTGAAACCAGTACTACTCCCGTCACATGGGAAGAAAGTGTCAAAACGTGCAAACAGAACCCCAAAAAGGAGAGGGCATCCTCAGCCTCTCCCAAGAGCTTCCATGAGTCATGGAAGTCTAATCTGTATTTTTCAAGGGCACATCACAGGGGTGCTGGACCGAAAAAAAATGTGTAGAAATGAAGTAGGACCCGCACACACAGTTGCATTCACTAGCCTAATTAAAGGTGTCTAATGGAGCAATTGTGTGTGCAGGTCACTGTTTTATTTATTCATGGAAGAGCAGGGATTATTGGGATTCTTAGGGAGAAGGAGTGAAGGAGGGCAGGAGTGAAGGAGTAGCGGCACAGAGAAGTGGAGGAGAGCAAGAGTGGGAGGTGCAGGCAGGAGGTGCAGCGCTACTACTACTCACATACTGAGAGTTATCCAGCGGTGCCATGGCCACAGTCTTGACGTTATCCATGAGCACGGCATCAAACTCCTGCAGGCCGGCGCTGGTGTGCACCACCCGGTCCTTGACAAAGATGCTGACAGCTCGGAGCATGAAGGAGACAAACAGGTGGATGTGGATGTAGTTCCTGGTACAGTGGAGACGCCTGACAGGAAACAGAGGACCAGGAAATGTTAACATCTCTAATAGCTGAGACACACTGAAAATATAAACTTATATAAGCAGCGTGTGGCCGCGTTGTGTTAGCAACCACCTGCTGTGTGAGCACTAACACACCCAGCAGGTGACCGATATTCTGATCAGAGGCCCGCTGGTTTTAACCCATAAGATTATGTTATAACCATGTTATGACCCCTCTACAGTCTAAGCCCTGTCTAAGCTGGGGGAAGGGGAGGGGTGGTCTGCTAAGCTATATGGAATTGTTTTAAGAAGGTCATACCAAGGATCATTTTGCTATTTGATCTTGAATTTTAAAACTCATTGAAGTATTTTTTTAAAAACACATTGAATAACAGATTTACTACATGGAACAGATAGCCCCGCAAAAAGTTTGTTCTGAAGTGTCTGTCCTATGTCTGAAAGATAATCAAATCAAATTAAATCTAATTTTATTGATCACATATACATATTTAGCAGATGTTATTGCGGGTGTAGCGAAATGCTTGTTTTCCTAGCTCTAACAGTGCAGTAGTATCTAAAAATGATTCACAACAATACACACAAATCTAAAAGTCAAATAATGGAATTTAAAAAATATATATAGTTATTAGATCGAGCAATGTTGGAGTGACTAAAATACACTAGAATAGAATACAGTATATACATACATATGAGAATAAAGTGACTAGTGTTCCATTATTAAAGTGGCCAGTGATTCCAAGTCTATGATTATAAGCCAGCAGCCTCCAAGGTGCAGGGTTGCATAACCGGGTGGAAGCCGGCTAGTGATGACTATTTAACAGTCCGATGACCTTAAGATAGAAGCTGTTTTTCAGTCTCTCAGTCCCAGCTTTGATGCACCTGTACTGGCCTCGTCTTCTGGATGATAGCGGGGTGAACAGGCCGTGGCTCGGGTTGTTGACTTCCTTGTCACATCTGCTCCTGCTACGCCCTCTGGTGTTCATCCGGTGTCTTCTTGACCTGCAGTTACTCCCCCTGTACATCTCTCTCTCTCCCTCTCCCTCTCTGTGTGATTGGTGGTTGGAGACAGGTGTGCTGGAGTCAGAGCAGATCCCTACCAGCTGCAACTCGTTCCATAATCAAGACCTCTACAAATACTCAGTCATGCCACTTCCACTCTCCCAGATCGTAATCTCTGCTCAGTCAGTTCATTATTTTAGCCATTTATGATTATTCAAGATCCTGTGCCTGTTTCCCTGCCTGACACCTTTTATCCTCTCATTGCAGTTACCGCTCTGTCTCTGGCTCCTGTTTCCTGTTCCACATCTCACCACCCAACCACCTTACTCTGGATTGTCTCACCACCACTACCTTGGATTCCCCTCAGGACCTGTTTACCCTGTTCTACTCAGCTAACTCCAACCTCAGTCTCCACATCTGGCTTTTCTGCAACTCATCTGCGCTTCCCGGGATCTGCACTCCATATCTCTCTGTGTAACAATAAATATTTTGGTTCATTCATCCCTGTTTCCTCATCGGAGTCTGCTCTTGGGTTCCCCTTTATCGCTGTCCTTGATTATCTTTTTGGCCTTCCTGTGACATCGGGTGCTGTAGGTGTCCTGGAGTGCAGGTAGTTTGCCCCCTCTATTCCTCATTGTCCTTGTCGGTTATTGTTCCCATGTCCGTTGGTCGTGTGAGTACCTATCCGTTGTTTCAGCTTCTGTGCTGTGTGTTTTGTATATTGTGTATTACGGGTCTCGTCCCCCACTTTGTCTCTGTACTGATGTTTTGCCTGTTTGATTGCCTTACGGAGGGAATAACTAGCCTGTTTGTATAAGGTCATATTCCCAGTCACCTTGCCATGGTTAAATGCGGTGGTTCGCGCTTTCAGTTTTGCGCGAATGCTGCCATTTACCCACGGTTTCTGGTATGGGTAGGTTTTAATAGTCACAGTGGGTACAACATCTCCTATACACTTCCTGATGAACTCAGTCACCGTATCCATGTATTCGTCGTTGTTCTTCTGAGGATACCTGGAACATATCCAGTCCGCATGATCAAAACAATCTCAAAGCATGGATTCCGATAGGTCAGACCCGCGTTGAATAGACCTTAGCACGGGTACTTCCTGTTTGAGTTTCTGCCTATAGGAAGGGAGGAGCAAAATGGAGTCGTGATCAGATTTTCCGAATGGAGGGCGGGGGAGGGCCTTGTAGGCATTTTAAAAAAGTGGAGTAGCAGTGGTCCAATGTTTTACCAACTCGAGTACTACTGTACGGTCAGTGTTGGTAGAACTTCGGTAGCGTATTCCTCAAATTTGCTTTGTTAAAATCCCCAACTACAATAAAGAATGTTTTTTCCAGTTTGCATAAATTCCAGTGTAGTTCTTTGAGGGCCATCGTGGTATCGGCTTGAGGGGGATTATACACGGCTGTGACTATAACCAAAGAGATTTATCTTGGGAGGTAATATGGTCGGTATTTTAGGTCGGGTGAACAAAAGGACTTGAATTTCTCTATGTTATCATAATCACACCATGAGTGGTTAATCATCAAACATACACCCCCCACCTTTCTTCTTCCCGGAGAGTTCTTTATCCCTGTCTGTGCAATGTACTGAGAACCCAGATGGCTGAATAGACGGGGACAATATATCCCATTAGAGCCATGTTTCCGTGAAACAGAGTACGTTACAATCCCTGATTGTAAATTTATTTGAAATACATTTGATTTGATTTGATTTGATGTATCTTTGGAAGGAGATCCTCACCCTGAACTCGTCTACTTTATTATCCAGAGACTGAACATTAGAAAGTAATACACTCGGAAGCGGTGGATGGTGTGCACACCTGAGTCGGACTAGAAGTCCACTCCAAATACCGCTTCTCCGCCGGCGGTGTTTTGGAGCAGCCTCTGGAATAAGTTAAATTGTCCTGGGGGGTACGAACACAGGATCCAATTCGGGAAAGTCATAATCCTGGTCGTAATGCTGGTGAGTTACCGCCACTCTGATATACAAAGGTTCTTTCCGGCTGTATGTAGTAATACGAAAAGATTTCTGGGCTAATAATGCAAGAAATAACACACCAAAAAACAAAATACTGCAAAGATGCTTAGGAGCTAAAAGCAGAGCTGCCATATCTGTTCATCTTACCAGAAGAAGATCAGGAGAAAAAAAATTGGGGACATGTATTTAACCCCTTATTTTTCCCACTAAACAGTCTTCATGTATACTTCCATTCACTTATTCAGCTGCTACCGGGGGAACTTCAGACGAATCCTGTGAGGCCTGTGGGCGTCTTAGAGAGTCTCACCTTTCTACAGAGGCGTCATATTAGTGTGTAGCCCAAACTGTTCAGAAGCTACAGACAGAAGTTGGCAGATCGGCTGTACTGACTACAGACAAGTCCCAAGAAGCTTGTGGGAGTCATAGAGCAAAACGGAGAACACTGTCGTGTTCGCGAGAGTCTAGTCTTTCCATTGAGGGGTTTTAATAGTTTCAGACGTTACAAACGATTTTGTGAATAGACCGATTTTCAGGATGACTCATGAACTGACAAACACCGCTTTAGCTTTGTCACCATTCACTGCATATGCGGAAGTGCAACATAGGGTGATGCGGTGGATTGAGAAGCATCCAATGCAAAAGATATCTCTAGCTTAAACTGACGTTTTTTTTAATGGGGATTTTTTAAATGATGTTAACAGAATTTCCACGGGTGAGCGGACATCGTTTAGCAGTTTGTCTCATTTCTTAAGGCCAAGATTTTGAACCATCGTCTCGGCTGTTAGATATGAACGGGGCATAATGGTCTTCCACACAACTGTGTAAGACCAAATCGCTTACTTTTTGCCCAGGGCAATCACATTTCCTATTGTCCACAATGTTCTACAGTTTTGCTGAAAACTCCAATTTGCAACTAAGTAACCAATCAAAAACACCCATAACATGCTGACCACACCACTCGTGTCATGTGCGCGAGCATTGCAAAACAAAAATACACATACATCTTATTCAATCATTGCACCCACACTGCTCGTGCGCGTCAAGGCGCTAAAATAGAACTTGGTTCTATTTGTGACTGTCACGTCTACTCCTGCTCTTCCCCTCCGGCATACAACGTCACCAGAGTACTAACCACCGGTCCTGGGATTCATCATTACGCACACCTGGCACTCATCATTACGCGCACCTGTTAATCATTATGATTCACACCTGGACTTCATTACCTTCATCATCTCCTCCCCTTTATACATCACTCTCCCATGTTCACTCACCAGTTGATATTGTTCTTGTGTATCGGCGTTCTGCCTTATGTTAGGGTCATGTTCTTGGTTTCGTTGTTTTAAAACGTTTCACCTGCACCTGCTTCTAACTCTCTCCATCATAACAGTGACGCTCAACGCACTGCAAGTCCTGCCTCTCCCATCTCCTCATTGGTTTTTAGGAGCAGGTACCCACGTGCCATCTCCTCATTGGTTTTTAGGAGCACATACCCAAGTGGGTGATTGAAAGAGGAACTGAGGTCCACACTCCAGTTGGTTGTGGTAATGCACCTTAAAATTGGTTACCAACCGCCATATAAAGTCCAAATAAGAAGGAGGAGAGATTACTAGAAACTAACTCGGTTTAACGTTACCCTTTTATCTGTGGATTAATTGTCGGAGTAGAGGACCTTGTGCATTTCAGGTAAAATAACAACCCAATGTTTATATCCCAATAAAAATTTGCTAGCAACAGCAAGCTAGCTAGCTATTGCCATAAATGTCTAATATTTTTCGACCTGTCCCCAAATTAATATAGTTGGTTCAGTTTGCTTTGACATTTCAACCTGTGTGTCCTGATCGCATCTGGTGTGGGGGGACAAAATCAATATGCGCACGATGACGCACGCACGCATGCGGTTCGGTCAGCATGTTAGTGTCCTTCTTTGAGGATTGACTCTAGGACAGGCTGCTCTCATAGACTCTAACCGTCTCCAGAAGTCTCACACAATTTAGCTGGATATTAGACCAAATTGGTTACGCTATGCCCAAGGGAATCAAATTTCCTTCATTACAAAATGTGTTGGTGAAAATCTAATTATCTATTAAAAAACAACTGCTAAGTGCCCGTTATTTGAGCTTGGAGGACTATTAGGCTAGATGAGGAGAACATTACAGATTTACTCTGAAGTTGTCAAGACACTCTTTCCAAGCCACCCACTCACAATGATTCTGGGGACTGTAGAGTCAATCCCTGAGTGTTCTCTGTTCAAAAGCTCCATTAATACATTAACTGGAGAAAGAGTCTATTCATTCCTCTGAAACGGCTCTTAATAAAGAGACGTCTCCCACGCTGTGTGCTCCCTCTCTCTAGTGTACTCAGGGCTAAAGCACTGGCCTTACACCTCAGACAAAGCTAATAGGCTAATGACAAGGCCACAAACATTTTAAGACATCCCTAGCCGAGGTATAACAAAACACAACCATGTTGCTAAAATGTGGAATACAAGTAGTCAATTGTCTGCCCAACATACACAAACAAATAGCATTAGGAGATTGTCATGCAACTTGAAAATATAGACCTGTAAACCCACAGATACAAAAGATGGAAATACAAACTATGAGTATTTATGATGAATGTAAACTTCACTTTTTGGTAGCTGTCCAATAGACAACTTTTAAGTCAAATGTATTTTTATGCAGTGCTGTATGGTCCCGCCTGACAAAAATGCATACAGTGCCACGTTTTTTGATGTTGTGGCTAAAGTAATTGGCTTTAACAAGTGGGCTCAGACGTTGAAATTACATTTTTAGGTGTCCAAGGTTCTTTAAAGGATGTTGTATCTTTAGTCCCTAGTCTTGCAATTAAGTCAGGGTGGCATCACAAATGATCTTTCTATTTTGCCGCAAATCCAATATGGCGTACAAGATCCAATATGGCTGCCATAACATTTGATGGATGTGAAATAAAATTGTTTTAAAAAAGGATGTTAAATCAGCTGTAAATTTGAATTTTGTAAATGAAAGGAAGTTTTTCCCGAATTGTGTACAACATTCATGCATGTAAAGACTGTTCTTCTGAATCAATTGGATTCTGAATCAAATATGGCTCTAATGATTACACTAAAACACCTTCGCCTGCATATGCTGTAAGTAGCACATGTTCATTTTGTATTGTGTTATTCTGTCTTTAAAATGGCTTCATAAATCCCTTGGTATACCTAGGACTCTGAATCTTAGCGATGGCGGTAGTGCTATATGTTCAGGAGTGTCAGATGTTTTTTTTTACACAGTTTGCAAACTGATATGTGACACATTAATGTCAAAATAACATGCAAAACAGGGATGTTACATACAACTTAGCCAAATACATTTATTTTAAGAATGTGAAATGTTAGAATAATAGTAGAGAGAATGATTTATTTCAGCCTTTATTTCTTTCATCACATTCCCAGTGGGTCAGAAGTTTACATACACCCAATTAGTATTTGGTAGCATTACCTTTAGATTGTTTAACTTGGGTCAAACATTTCGGGTAGCCTTCCACAAGCTTCCCACAATAAGTTGGGTGAATTTTAGCCCATTCCTCCTGACAGAGCTGGTGTAACTGAGTCAGGTTTGTAGGCCTCCTTGCTCGCACACGCTTTATCAGTTCTGCCCACACATTTTCTATACGATTGAGGTCAGGGCTTTGTGATGGCCACTCCAATAGCTTGACTTTGTGGTCCTTAAGCCATTTTGTCACAACTTTGGAAGTATGCTTGGTGTCATTGTCCATTTGGAAGACCAATTTGCGACCAAGCTTTAACTTCCCGACTGATGTCTTGAGATGTTGCTTCAATATATCCACATAATTTTCCTGCCTCATGATATCATCTATTTTGTGAAGTGCACCTGTTCCTCCTGCAGAAAAGCAACCTCACAACATGCTGCCACCCCCGTGCTTCACGGTTGGGATGGTGTTCTTCGGCTTGCAAGCTTCCCCCTTTTTCCTCCAAACATAACAATGGTCATTATGGCATAACAGTTCTATTTTTGTTTCATCAGACCAGAGGACATTTCTCCAAAAAGTATGATCTTTGTCCCCATGTGCAGTTGTAAACCATAGTCTGGCTTTTTTATGGCGGTTTTGGAGCAGTGGCTTCTTCCTTGCTGAGCGGACTTTTAGGTTATGTCGATATAGGACTCGCTTTACTGTGGATATAGATACTTTGTACCTGTTTCCTCCAGCATCTTCACAAGGTTCTTTGCTGTTGTTCTGGGATTGATTTGCACTTCTCGCACCAAAGTATGTTCATCTCTAGGAGACAGAACGTGTCTCCTTCCTGAGCGGCATGACGGCTGTGTGGTCCCATGGTGTTTATACTTGCGTACTATTGTTTGTACAGATGAACGTGGTACCTTCAGGCGTTTGAAAATTGCTCCCAAGGATGAACCAGACTTGTGGAGGTCTACACTTCTTTTTCTGAGGTCTTGGCTGATTTCTTTTTATTTTCCCATGATGTCAAGCAAAGAGGCACTGAGTTTGAAGGTAGGCCTTGAAATACTTCCACAGGTAAACCTCCAATTGATTCAAATGATGTCAATTAGCCTATCAGAAGCTTCTAAAGCCATGACATCATTTTCTGGAATTTTACAAGCTGTTTAAAGGCACAGTCAACTTAGTGTATGTAAACTTCTCACCTACTGGAATTGTGATGCAGTGAATTGCAAGTGAAATAATGTCTGTAAAACAATTGTTGGAAAAATGACTTGTGTCATGCACAAAGTAGATGTCCTAACCGACTTGCCAAAACTACAGTTTGTTAAGTGGAGTGGTTGAAAAACGAGTTTTAATGACTCCAACCTAAGTGTATGTAAACTTCCGACTTCAACTGTATACTGAGATCATGTGACAGATCATGTGACACTTAGATTGCACACAGGTGGACTTTATTTAACTAATTATGTGACTTCTGAAGGTAATTGGTTGCACCAGATCTTATTTAGGGGCTTCATAGCAAAGGGGGTGAATACACATGAATGCACCACTTTTCCGTTTTTATTTTTTTAAATTACATTTTTAAACAAGTTTTATTTCACTTCACCAATTTTAACTATTTTGTGTATTTCTATTACATGAAATCCAAATAAAAATAAATTTAAATGACAGGTTGTAATGGAAAAACGCCAAGGGGGTGAATACTTTGCAAGGCATTGTACTTGGAAGTCTACTGAGGAACCGGTAAGATGTGCAGCGTCGTGGCGATTTGTCCGCAGGGCTAATGACTCTTCCTGGCCTTCGAGGTCGAGGGGTCTAACCGCTGCGGGGAGGATGACTGTCCACTCTGCTCCGTCATCTAAAATGGCGTACGTACTCAGGGACTTCTGGCCACTCCTTAGCATGAGTGACATGCTCGTTCGTTCTGATTGGAGTGGGTAAGGTAGACTCTGTCTAGAGGGGTGACAAACAGGACACTGGGGCTTGGCTTGGCTACAACTTGAAGGACGTTGAGATGTACTTTCCCACATGGCTTCCTCAGGGTGCATGCATTGGGCCCATGGTTGTTATGACCACACTTCAGGCAAAGCTTTCCGTCTTCGATCCGGGTTTTCGATCTGTTCTGGCGTCTGCTTCACTATCTATGTGCACTGAGAATTATAGTGCTTGACACTGGGAAAAGAGGCACAGACATTTGAAGTGGTTCCTTGAGACAGTGGATGTCTGGACGTTGGGAGTATTGCCAACCTGGCTGTCTCTAGCTCTGGACTGGACAGAGCAATGCTAAATGGTGGTGACAGGTTGACTTTTTGGCCTTGGATGTGATGATCGTTCCCTTTGAGGGCTTTGTGGCTTTTTGTTTGGTGATGCTGTGCCATCTTGGAGGAGAGCAGGTGTGCTTCGGCCTTGGTCTTGAGCCAGTCAGAGAGGTCTGTCAGGTTGCAGGTAGGTGCTCCACAAAGCTTTCCCTGTAGTGCCTGCCTCGGGAGCAGCACTCGGTCTATGTGGCCTGTGCATAACAGCTCCATGCCTTGGAGACCTTCAAGGGATTTCAACAGGCTTACCAGGAGGTCTACTCTGAGGGTGAAGCTCTGGAAGGCCTTGGAATCTCCACTAACATCAGGGGCGTTGAGGATCGCAGTGAACTCCCTCTGTGCCAGTTGGTGTGGTTGTCCGTATTGTATCTGCAAAGCCTGCATAGCTGCAGTGTAGGGCTGCTGGTAGTGTCAACATGCTTGGGTTATCAGCTTGGCCTCATCCAGTATCAGGTGCTCCATGAGGACGCTGTGCTTGTAGAGTTCTGAGAGTTCTATATGAGGATTCAAGAGGTAGTCCAGTGTCATCTTGAGGTCTGTGAACTCACTTCACTGTTGTGGACTAGATTGGGAAGCCTTAGCACAGGTACTGGTTGCAGGTACGGTTGCTGGAGCGGATAGGCTGGTGGATAGGCTGACGGTGCAGCAGATTCAGGCAGGTGAGCTGGACGGAGAGGTGCAGCAGGTGGCAGCTGATAAGTCGGCTGGAGAGGAGAGGTCCATGGAGGATAACCTGGCTGGGCAGGTGCAGTCCACGTTTGGTCAGTTAAATAGGATAGAGCAGCTGATGGAGGGTTGGTCGGAGGACTGAGTCTGAACAGTTGGTAGACCAGAATAGCCCGGAACAGTGGATAATGACTGTTGTGATGCAGACTGAGCCTGAGTCGGTAGTTGGAAAACTGGTTGCTCCGGGTGTTCCCTCCAGTCCATGGCTGGTTTGGTGGAGTTAACAGCATCAAGGCAGAGTGCGTGGTCACATCTCCATCCTGCTGGTAGAGACTTTCGGCTGACTGCCTACTTGAAACTACTGTCTGTGGCAGGGATTGTGGCAGTGTAGGTCTGCGTGGTCATGGTGGCCTCTGTAGCGGCTTTCCATGGCGTTATGTTAGCGGTAGAGGGACTGAAACTTGGGCAGCAGTGTCATTTGTCCTATCCATGAGCTGGGTGTGGGATAGTTCGTTGTACTGGGTGTGTTGTGAGGAGGTTGGGGTAGAACTGTGGGGACCTGGACCTTACTGAACAGGCTTGATACGGGTGCATGGACCCAACCGCCTCACCGAGTTGGGAGGCCACGGCAGTGGTCTGGGCAATTAGGTTCCCTACACGTGATACAATGTAATCGAGGGTAGTGAATTTTCTTTGCCTGTGCAGCGTGGGGGCAGAGGACCTGAGCAAAGGGGATAGTTGGTCGAGGGGGGGCTGCAGGCTCGACCTGCTCTTCAATGGGCTGCAGCTCCATGGTGCTGGTACTCTGCACCTGCTCTCTTGCTTGGGGAGTCAGGTAAACTGTGGATGCTGGTTGTAGAGGTTAGGCATGTGCTGCCACAGGTTGTTGTCGATATTGTAATGATATCGGTATCCATCGGTTTCTGAGATCACGTCCTGTAATGGGATCATCTGACGATGAGAATGTTGCTGTGTTTCTTTGCTGCTCTGCCATGTCACAGAAGGCTCAAAGGACCAATGTAACTGAATGACGGTTTATGGTGGTGCTCATCTTCAGTGGGACTCCAATAAGAGCAGGACCAGAGGCAGAGATGTAGTTCAGTTAAGAGTCTTTATGTACTCAGAGGAGAAAGGTGATACAGCGCATAGAACATGTCATTCAGATGGGTTTGATTACAATCTTGAAGTGTCTTGATGTGTTCAACAGTGACATGGCTCAGTAACCAGCTGGTTGGTTATGTAGGATACGTAACAGGTACGTTTGGTTTCTCTAAAGGGATACAAAGTACAAATAACAACAGACAATATTCAATGATAATATGCAAATTTGATAAGCCTATGAATGAATAAAGCTCTGCATAAACATACAGTAGCAGCAGTTAACAATTAATGGCAATAAATGGGGTGTAGTAGAAAGTGTCATGGAAGACCAAAGCAGTAGCAGGCTAACAGTAGCTACATAGCGAATCACATGGCATGTGGCAAACAAACAATACATCTTCTTAGTCCTGGTTTCACAGCTTGAAATATTGGGTTACATGAGCTTATTGGCAAAATATTTGATTTCATTTGGCAAAAGACCAAAAGACCATTTGGCAAAAGACCTGCTGACCCGCTGGGCAGACGGGCAGTGCAGGCGGCGCTGGGCAGACAGCAGACTCTGGCCTCTGGAGACGCACAGGAGGCTTGGTGCGTGGTGCCGGAACTGGTGGTACCGGGCTGGAGACACGCACCACAGGGCGAGTGCGTGGAGGAGGAACAGGGCTCTGGAGACGCACAGGAAGCCTGGTGCGTGGTGTTGGCACTGGTGGTACTGGGCTGGGGCGAGGAGGTGGCACCGGATATACCGGACCATGAAGGCGTACTGGAGCACTTGAGCACCGAGCTTGCCCAACCTTACCTGGTTGAATGCTCCCCGTAGCCAGGCCAGTGCCGCGAGGTGGAATAGCCCGCACTGGGCTGTGCTGGCGAACCGGGGACACCATGCGTAAGGCTGGTGCCATGTACACCGGCCCGAGGAGACGGACTGGAGACCAGATGCGTTGAGCCGGCTTCATGGCACCTGGCTCGATGCCCACTCTAGCCCGGCCGATACGTGGAGCTGGGATGTACCGCACCGGGCTAAGCACACGTACAGGAGACACCGTGCGCTCTTCCGCATACCACGGTGTCTGCCCGTACTCTCGCTCTCCACGGTAAGCCCGGGAAGTTGGCGCAGGTCTCCTACCTGACTTCGCCACACTCCCCTTTAGCCGCCCCCCAAGAAATTTTTGGGGCTGACTCTCAGGCTTCCAGCCTCGCTTCCGTGCTGCCTCCTCATACCACCGCCTCTCGGCTTTAGCTGCCTCCAGCTCTTCACGAGGGCGGCGATACTCTTCACGAGGGCGGCGATACTCTTGTCCAGAATTTCCTCCCATGTCCAGAAGTCCTGAGTACGCTGCTGCTGCTGTCGCTGCTGCCCGTTACCACGCTGCTTGGTCCTTTTGTGGTTGGTGATTCTGTAACGGCTTTCTTCCTGGGATGAAGGAGAGGACCAAAACGCAACGCGGCTAGTGTTCAACATGATTTAATAAAGATAATAACGTGAACACTACAAGCAACAAAACAATAAAATGTGAAAACCGAAAACAGTCCTATCTGGTGCAGAACACAAATACAGGAAACAATCACCCACAACCCAACAGTGCAAACAGGCTACCTTAATATGGTTCCCAATCAGAGACAATGACAAACACCTGCCTCTGATTGAGAACCATATTAGGCCAAACAACAAACCCAACATAGAAACACAAAACATAGAATGCCCACCCAGCTTACGTCCTGACCAGCTAAACACAGACTAAACCAAGGAAATAAGGTCAGGAACGTGACAGCATTGTTAGGAGCTAGTAACATAAGCATTTTGCTGCACCCACTATAGCATCTGCTAAACTATGTACGCAACCAATTTTTTAAATTTTTTTTTAAAAAGTTTATTTAACCAGGTAGGCGAGTTGAGAACAAGTTCTCATTTGCAACTTGATTTGATTTAAGAGGAGAGAGAGAGTTGACAACACCAGTACATCGGAGATGAATATTCTTCAACTGCACTTGACCAAAGTATCCTTGGGCTCCCGAGTGGTGCAGCGGTCTAAGGCACTGCATTTCAGTGCTTGAGGTGTCACTACAGACACCCTGGTTCGAATCCAGGCTGTATCACAACTGGCCGTGATTGGGAGTCCCATAGGGTGGTGCACAAGTGGCCCAGCGACGTTTGGGTGGTGTAGACCGTCATTGTAAATAAGAACATGTTCTTAACTGACTTGCCTAGTTAAATACGTCAAATAAAATTCTTCTTCCTACTCAGCCAAATGTAACATAAATCCTCTGATGCTCACTGCTTCCTCTCTGTTTGGGTTTGGAGTGGGAACAAGACCTACCCATAAGGAACACATTGAAGTGAATGTTGTGGTGGTTTCTGCTTGGAGTAGAAAACATCAACTTCTGGAGGAGTAAACATGGTCTTGTTTTGAAGCACAGGGTCGATGACAAATATTATTATCATTATATACTATTTCTCTTGAGTCTGTTCATCCAGAGAGTTTCATATTTATCTGATAACATCACAAAAATGATCCCCACGCCTCGATGTGGCCAGAAGGCATGCGTTGTTATGATTCTGAACAGTCAGATAGATAGCAACAATGACAAGAAGCTGCCGTGTGGGGAATCGTAGGTGGCTCGTTTCAGCTCGTTGTATCTTGTTATTTATACCACATCTTGTTTTGAGGTGTTTTGACTGATGTCATGTCAATGCTAATATGGCAAAAATTAACTAGCTAGTTAACCAACAGCTGTAACAATATATTTGAGAGACAACAAGTGCTCATTGTGCGAATGTATTTATGCTTCAATAAACATTTGGAGGTGAAATATACAGTGCATTCGGAAAGAATTTAGACCCCTTGACTTTTCCCACATTTTGTTATATTACAGTCTTATTCTAAATTGTTTTTTTCCCCTCATCAATCTACAAACAATAACCCATAATGACAAATCATAAACAGGGTTTAGAATTTTAGAAAAAACAACTGAAATATCACATTTACATAAGTATTCAGACTCTTTACGTTTACAGCATATAGTCTTCTTGGGTTTGACGCTACAAGCTTGGTACACCTGTATTTGAGGAGTTTCTCCCATTCTACTCTGCAGATCCTCTCAAGCTCTGTCAGGTTGGATGGGGAGCGTCACTGCTAAGCTATTTTTACGTCTCTCCAGAGATGTTCGATCGGGTTCAAGTCCGGGCTCTTGCTGGGCCACTCAAGGACATTCGGAGACTTGTCCCAAAGCCACTCCTACGTTGTCTTGGCTGTGTGCTTAGGGTCATTGTCCTGTTTGAGGTGAATCTTCGCCCCAGTCTGAGGTACTTAGCGCTCTGGAGCAGGTTTTCATCAAGGATCTCTCTGTACTTTGCTCCGTTCATCTTTCCCTTGATCCTGACTAGTCTCCCCAGTCCCTGCCGCTGAAAAACATCCCCACAGCATGATGCTGCCACCACCATGCCTCACCGTAGGGATGGTGCCAGGTTTCCTCCAGACGTGACTCTTGGCATTCAGGCCATAGAGTTCAATCGTGGTTTCATCAGACTTGTTTTTGTTGCTAAACAACCAACCCGTCATTTCTGCATCATTCAATATGCCTGATGAGACAATTTAATGACGGACTAAAGCTTATCCAGTACTGCTGCCAGGTCTTTCTATTTTGCTTATTGTTTGTTGGCCTTGAAACATACTCACTTTCTCAGAAACCCTATCGAAAAAGGCTTCTTGACTAAGCTTAAAATCTTTATTCTTTACTTTAATATCCCTCCTCTCAATGTTTGGAGTATTTGTTTTTTTTTCAACTCATTTGCTTTCATTTCAGATTACTCTGCATTTCCATGTTGCCAAATGTATTTTCACACTCTGCAGTGCACAGCCAGGAAACTGCTATTTCCACACTGGCTTTCCTAGTTCTCATTTGCCTGAGCCAAACTCCCATTAGGCCATATGTCTGTTTTCATCTATTGATTATTACTGGAAGCCTCTCACACTCTTTCAGAAAGACATGCGCATGCACGCACGCAAGTATGCACACAGGCAGGCGCAAACACACACACACACACACACACACACACACACACACACACACACACACACACACACACACACACACACACACACACACACACACACACACACACACACACACACACACACACACACACACACACACACACACACACACACACACACACAGGCAGGCGCAAACACAGACACAGGCAGGCGCAAACACACACACAGGCAGGCGCAAACACACACACAGGCAGGCGCAAACACACACACAGGCAGGCGCAAACACACACACAGGCAGGCGCAAACACACACACACACACACACACGTTTGTTTTACTATACTTGTCGGGGCCCCAAAACTTATTCCCATTCAAAATCCTATTTTCCCTGACCCTTAACCCTTAACCTTGACCCTAACCCCAAACTCCTAACCTAAACCTTAATTCTAACCCTAATTGTGACCCTAACCCTAAAGCTTTCTTCCTTGTGGGGACCGGCGAAATGTCCCCACTTGTCCAAATGTTCCTTTTATTACTATCCTTGTGAGGACTTCTGGTCACCACAAGGATAGTAAAACCAAACCACACACACACACACACACACACACACACACACACACACACACACACACACACACACACACACACACACACACACACACACACACACACACACACACACACACACACACACACACACACACACACACACACACACTCACCTAAAGTATCCGATGATGAAGATAGCCACTAGTAGAGAGCTGAAGGACACAGCGTAGCCTACGGTGTACATGACATACAGACGCTCAAAGAAGTCCTGCTGGGAGAAGGATAGAGGTACTGTAGGTACAGATGTAGGATCTTAATTGGATCACTCTTTTGTTGCTGAGAATTTTCTTGCACAGCAGGAAATGCTAACTTGTAGTGTATTTGACTTTTATAAAGGCTTCTAAAGTTTGTAATTTCCACTTGTAATTTCCACTTTTCCACAGACTTGATTTGCCCTAATAGAAAATGTCCATTAATTATAATACATATAATAATTCACATTTCCTGTTGTTGCAGGATTAATTTCCTGGTGTAGCAAACTGGCTCAAATTAAGATCCTACATCTGTATTACTGTAAAGCTTCCCTAACAGATGTTACTAGCTGAAACAGCCATGTAATTGACCCAGTTGCTCAGTGGGAGTGAGAATGACAACATCAGGGTTGATCCACATATGCTAAATATATCATATACTGTATGGATAACTGGCTTTGGATAAAACCATCTGCTAAAAGACAATACAATATATACAGTGGCATTGTAGGGTTTCCTGCATATGTGGGGATAAGGCAGCTGCAGTAGCTACAGAACAGTACTCACTTTCACCCTCTCGTTGCTTGGCTTCAAGAACCCAGGGCCCAGACACTCTGAGTAGTTAGGCCACGTCCTGTTCAGGCTCTCCACAAACACCCACGACCCATTGATGTCACACTTCCTGTAGGCATGACCTGTAATATATATCAACGAATCAACATACTGTATCTCTGTAGCTTACTTGGTTTCACTTGGCACCTCAAGTGAGGCAGTACATAATTCACATTTCTAAAGTCACTATAAATCCACTAAAAATGCACTATATCAATCATACATTGGTAAACGGGAACCCATTCTCCCATGCAGACAGAGTTGTTTGTCATAATACTTTATCTGTGTACTTGGATTAGACAATACATAATCCAAGTATTAATATAAACTAGCTATGTATCAACCATACACAGGTAAAAGGGAACAACACAGAGATGTTGTGTTCAAATTATATTTCTATGGGGAACCTGGAACCTGTTCTGCCATGCATACAGAGTGGGGTGTCACCTACCTTTGTGGTTGAAGTCGAAGATGTAGCTGGGGCAGGGGACCTTGGTGACAGCTGCTGGGTAACCCTGAGGCCAGCAGATAAGGCCATCCCAACCAGGGGGGCAGAGGTCATCTAGAGGAGAGGCAGAACACTCTTTTCAACTACAGTGTGTGACCGGTGCAGGACCTCAGAGATACAGTAGGAACACGTTGGGAATGGAGGTTGTTCGAATATTGAAATGTTCCTAACTTTGAGGTTCTACTATATTGACACTTGAAGACAGCATTGTACACTTTGGATAATTTTATAGCTTGATCATATGAGTTATATTGATTTTATACAACGGGTGGGTCTAATCCTAGATGCTGATTGATTAATACTGCATTCAGGACGGTGTCTATTCCACAAGTTACCACCGGCTAAAGCTATGACGTTAAAATACCTGTTTACTCTGTTTCATCTCACTGAAACAGTGAGTTCATCCACTGTCTCATCAGCCTATCCAGGCAAATGTATAAACTTGATCTCATCTAGACATTATCTCACATTTCTTTTAGACTAGCATTTGATACTCAACAGCAGAGATTGGTATAAACCCTTGCTGTCAACATTTGCAACATTGTTTCAATATTGAAATTCGATCTCCAGCTGTCCCATAGGCAGGCAACTTTCTCAGTCAGTCGAAATCATGAAAGCGGATTCATTTTTATTGATATACAGTATACAAAGAAATGTAATAGAAAACAGGTAAAATGAAACTAAATGCAGCTAGTTTGCAGTCTTTCCAGGTTCAGTTTGAAGTGATTGTGTTAGCTGTGTTGTTGGCTAGCTCCTCTTCTCTAAACAACAGTGTCCTGACGAGTGAGCACATTTTCTATGCCAGGTGAAATTGTGTATCATTAGCTCATTGTTATGGATGTATCCCAATAAATGTCACTAGAAAACAACTTAAACAAATGCAAATGCAGCTACTTTGCTGTTATTCTGGCTGCACTGTTTGACCTTGACTGTAAGTTAGCCGTAGTTGGCTAGCTAGCAACCAAGGGATAAGAATGTTGTCAGCTAGTATGGCAATGGAACATTTACAACGAACTACTGGGTCACATCTCTGGCAACCGAATCGATAAAACGAACGACCAGCCGGCTTGGGTAGCATCTCTAGATTTGTGTCGGGGCTGTATCTTGTGGAAGGATGAAATAGTATGAATAAATTCATAAAAATAAAGTTTTCATGAAAATTGGTCAATCATTATTTGAATATGTTGGTAACCAGTTGTATAAAAGTGATAATGCCCTCGAAGCCGGTGTTTGGAGGATATACTGGCACGGTTTTCCGGCCGTCTACTTCGTCCAGGGCCTGACAACACTCGTGCCAATATATCCTCCAAACACCGGCTTCGAGAGCATTATCACGTGAATATCCCAATTAATGAAGTCAGTGGGATGTTAGGTTACAGAACATCCAGAGCATGTACAGTTTATTCCCAGTACACTATGTCTTCTTCACCTTGACCTTACATTAGCAGAAGTGACGTGCATGCCTTTAAGAGAACCTAGTGCTCCTCTATGAATTTCCCTTACATCCCACCAGCAGACAGGCATTGATACATAGGTGAAGGTGAGACTCATCTTAGATTCAAACCGGGATAGCATATGTCTACATTCATTACCTCACAGGTTCATCAATCATTAATGAAACAAAATTTAGTATGACCTTCGGCTGAGTGAATGTAAAAAAGCCAGAGGAAGGGAGGGGAGGGTAGGAGAGAGGAGGAGAAATATGTAATAAAACATTGTACATTTGGAGAGTTCGAGTTCAGAGATATGTCCTCTACTGTCACTGATTTCTTAACTGTTAAATTGCCTGATCCACTGGCCCCTGAAAACATAGGAACAGATTCAAAGAAACGTGTCTTGGTTTCCTGAGAGTAAAAAAAAATATATGTTGTTTTAAATATGCCACTACGAATAATTTTTCATATTGAATGAAAGGAATTATGAATATAACATTGTAACATTATCTTAATTCTAGCAGCTGTCAACTGTTGTCAACTGAGTCTATTTGTCCTGTTCTGTCATCAGCAGAGAATCCATGGAAGTGTGTCAAAGTGAGTCAAACCAATGCAAAATGTCCTTCCGGGCAGCCAGACAAAGGTGTGCCAACTACAGTTTTGGGTTGCCAGGTCAACCCATTAGAGGCTGCCAGGGAAACTATTCAGAGAGTTTCACCTTGTTGTTCCCCGGAAGCAACATTCTGTAGCTTTAATCTCGCACAAATTTACACTGAGGAAAGCTACAGAAATGAGTGCTGATGAATCAACAAGGCAATAAGACCAAGATGATGCAGGAATTGGGATGGGCTAAGGCTGAGGGTCAGTGGGTTTCATCTAGGAAGTATGCCTCCCCTCAAGCATGATTAAGACCGTAGTGCGAGGATTCTCTGTCATCTGTATGATTCGAATTGCATTCACTACGTTGTCATCACTCTAATTTGCGTGTGCAGACTGATTTATTATGTCCTTTACTTGTATTCTAATTCTGGAACATAATCAAATAAAATGCTATTTGTCACATGCGCCGAATACAACCTTACTGTGAAATGCTTACTTACAAGCCCTTAACCACCAACTCAGTTTAAAGAAAAATAACCATTGAGAAAATATTTACAAAATATACTCATGTAAAAAGAAAGTAACACAACAAAATAACAATAATGAGGCTATATACAGGGGGTACGGTACCGTGTCAATGTGCGGGGGTACAGGTTAGTTGAGGTAATTGAAGAAATATGTACATGTAGATATGGGTACGGTGACTATGCATAGATAATAGACAGCGCGTAGCAGCAGTGTAAAAACAAATGGAGCAGGGGGTGTTAATGTAAATAGTCCGGGTGGTCATTTGATTAATTGTTTAGCAGTCTTATGGCTTGGAGGTAGAAGCTGTTAAGGAGCGCTTTGGACCTAGACTTGTCACTCTAGTACCGCTTGCCGTGTGGTAGCAGAGAGAACAGTCTATGACACGGGTGTCTTGAGTCTTTAACACATTTTAGGGCCTTCCTCTGACACTTCCTGGTATAGAGGTCCTGGATGACAGGAAGCTTGGCCTCAGTGATGTACTGGGCCATACGCACGACTCTCTGTAGCGTCTTGTGGTTGGATGCTGAGAAGTTGCCACACCAGGCGGTGGTGCAACCAGTCAGGATGCTCTCGATGGTGCAGCTGTAGAACACTATCTACCAAGAGAGTTCTCATCTATATTATTTGTAGCCATCTATTTACCACCACAAACAGATTCTGGAACCAAGACCACACTCAACGAGCTGTATAAGGCCATAAGCAAACAATAAAATGCTCATCCAGAAGCGACGCTCCTAGTGGCCGGGGAATTTAATGCAAGCAAACTTAAATCCATTTTACCTCATTTCTACCAGCTTTTCACATGTGCAACCAGAGGAAAATAAACTCTAGACCACCTTTACTCCACACACAGAGACGTATACAAAGCTCTCCCTTGCCCTGCATTTGGCAAATCTGACCATAATTCTCTCCGCCTGATCCCTGCTTACAAGCAAAAACTAAAGCAGGAAGTACCAGTGACTAGCTCAATACGGAAGTGGTCAGATGCTATGCTACAGGACTGTTTTGGTAGCACAGACTGGAATATGTTCTGGGATTCATCCAATGGCATTGAGGAGTATTTCACCTCAATGCTTCATCAATAAATGCATCACCGACGTCGTCCCCACAGTGACCATACGTACATATCCCAACCAGAAGCCCTGGATTACAGGCAACATCTGCATTGAGCTAAAGGCAAGAGCTGCCTCTTTCAAGGAACGGGACACTAATACGAACGCTTATAAGAAATCCCGCTATGCCCTCAGACGAACCATCAAACAGGAAAGGTGTCAATACAGGATTAAGATTGAATCCTGCTACACCGGCTCCGACACTCGTCGGATGTGGCAGGGCTTGAAAACTATTACGGACTACAAAGGGAAACCCAGCCGCGAGCTGCCCAGTGACGCGAGCCTACCAGAAGAGCTAAATGCCTTTTATGCTCGCTTCGATGCAAGCAACACTGAAGCATGCATGACAGCACCAGCTGTTCCGGACGACTCTGTGATCACACTCTCCGTAGCCGATGTGAGCAAGACCTTTAAACAGTTCAACATAATTAAAAAAAAATCTATTTAACCAAGGAAGAGAAGGTAACCTGCCTAAATGATTACAACCCCGTAGCACTCAAATCGGTAGCCATGAATTGCTTTGAATGGCTCACATCAACACCATCATCCCAGAAACCCTAGACCCATACTGCCCCAAAAGATCCATAGCCGAGGCAATCTCAATCGCACCCCACACTGCGCTTCCCCACCTCGACAATAGGAACACCTATGACTACGTGTCCAAACACGACTCCAACACCATCATTAAGTTTGCTGACGACACCACAGTGGTAGGCCTGATCACTGACAACGATGAGACAGCCTATAGGGAGAAGGTAAGAGACCTGGCAGTGTGGTGCCAGGACAACAACCTCTCCCTCAATGTGAGCAAGACAAAAGAGCTGATCGTGGACTACAGGAAAAGGCGGGCCGAACAGGCCCCCATTAACATCGACGGGGCTGTAGTGGAGTTGGTCAAGAGTTCCAAGTTCCTTGGTGTCCACATCACCAACGAACTATCATGGTCCAAACACCAAGACAGTCGTGAAGAAGGCATGACAACACCTTTTCCCCCTCAGGAGACTGAAAAGATTTGGCATGAGTCCCCAGATCCTCAAACAGTTCTACAGCTGCACCATCGAGAGTATCGTGACCGGTTGCATTATTGCCTGGTATGGCGACTGGTCGGCATCTGACCTTAAGGCGCTACAGATCATAGTGCTTACGGCCCAGTACATCACTGGGGCCAAGCTTCCTGCCATCTAAGACCTATATACCAGGCGGTGTTTGAGGAAGGCCCAAAAAATTGTCAAAGACTCCAGTCACCCAAGTCATAGACTGTTCTCTCTGCCAAGTCTGGGACCAAAATGCTCCTTAACAGCTGCTACCCCCAAGCCATAAGACTGCTGAACAATTAATAAAATGGCCACCCGGACTATTTACATTGACACCCCCCCAATTGTTTTAACATTGCTGCTACGCACTGTCTATTATCTATGCATAGTAATTTTACCCAGACCTACAGTTGAAGTCGGAAATGTACATACACTTAGGTTGGAGTCATTAAAACTCGTTTTTCAACCAGTCCACAAATTTCTTGTTAACAAACTGTAGTTTTGGCAAGTCGGTTAGGACATATACTTTGTGCATGACGCAAGTAATTTTTCCAACAATTGTTTTCAGACAGATTATTTCACTTATAATTCAGTGTATCACAATTCCAGTGGGTCAGAAGTTTACATACACTGTGCCTTTAAACAGCTTGGAAAATTACAGAAAATGATTGTCACGCCCTGACCTTAGAGATCCTTTTTATGTCTCTATTTTGGTTTGGTCAGGGCGTGAGTTGGGGTGGGCATTCTATGTTTTGTGTTCTAGGTTTCTATTTCTGTGTTTTTGCCCAGGTGTGGTTCTCAATCAGAGGCGGGGGTCTATCGTTGTCTCTGATTGAGAACCATACTTAGGTAGCCTTTCCCACCTGTGTTTTGTGGGTAGTTGTTTTCTGTTTTGTGTTGCTGCACCAGACAGGACTGTTTCGTTTCATTCGTTCTCTTTGTTCTTTTGTTTAGTGTTCTGTTTGAATAAATTAACATGAACACGCTTTGGTCCGATGATTCCTCATCTTCAGACGACGAACGTTACAATGATGTCATGGCTTTAGAAGCTTCTGATAGGCTAATTGACATCATTTGAGTCAATTGGAGGTGTACCTGTGGATGTATTTCAAGGGCCTACCTTCAAACTCAGTGCCTCTGCTTGACAACATGGGAAAATCAAAAGAAATCAGCCAAGACCTCAGAAAAAAATGGTAGACCTCCACAAGTCTGGTTCATCCTTGGGAGCAATTTCCAAACGCCTGAAGGTACCACGTTCATCTGTACAAACAATAGTATGCAAGTATAAACACATGGGACCACGCAGCCGTCGTTCCGCTCAGGAAAAAGACGCGTTCTGTCTCCTAGAGATGAATGTACTTTGGTGTGAGAAGTGCAAATCAATCCCAGAACAACAGCAAAGGACCTTGTGAAGATGCTGGAGGAAACAGGTACAAAAGTAACTGTATCCACAGTAAAACGGGTCCCTATATCGACATGACCTGAAAGTCCGCTCAGCAAGGAAGAAGCCACTGCTCCAAAACCGCCATAAAAAAGCCAGACCACGGTTTGCAACTGCACATGGGGATAAAGATCGTACTTTTTGGGGAAATGTCCTCTGGTCTGATGAAACAAAAATAGAACTGTTTGACCATAATGGCCATCCTTATGTTTGGAGGAAAAGAGGGAGGCTTGCAAGCTGAAGAACACCATCCCAACCGTGAAGCACGGGGCTGGCAGAGTCATTTTGTGGGGGTGCTTTTCTGCAGGAGGGACTGGTGCACTTCACAAAATAGATGGCATCATGAGGACGGAAAATTATGTGGATATATTGAAGCAACATCTCAAGACATCAGTCAGGAAGTTAAAGCTTGGTCGCAAATGGGTCTTCCAAATGGACAATGACCCCAAGCATACTTCCAAAGTTGTGACAAAATTGCTTAAGGACAACAAAGTCAAGGTATTGGAGTGGCCATCACAAAGCCCTGACCTCAATCCCATAGAAAATGTGTGGGCAGAACTGAAAAAGCGTGTGCGAGCAAGGAGGTCTACAAACCTGATTCAGTTACACCAGCTCTGTCAGGAGGAATGGGTCAAAATTCACCCAACTTATTGTGGGAAGCTTGTGGAAAGCTACCTGAAACGTTTGACCCAAGATAAACAATTTAAAGGCAATGTTACCAAATACATAATTTACATAATTGAGTGTATGTAAACTTCTGACCCTCTGGGAATGTGATGAATGAAATAAAAGCTAAAAGAAATCACTCTCTCTACTATTATTCTGACATTTCACATTCTTAAAATAAAGTGGTGATCCTAACTGACCTAAGACAGGGAATTTTTACTAGGATTAAATGTCAGGAATTGTGAAAAACTGAGTTTAAATGTATTTTGCTAGGGGTGTATGTAAACTTCCGACTTCAACTGTACATGTACAAATTACCTCGACTAACCTTTACCACCGCACATTGACTCTGTACCGTTACCCCCTGTATATAGCCTCGTTATTTTTATTTTATTGTGTTACTTTATATAATTTTTTACTTTAGTTTATTTAGAAAATATTTTCTTAACTCTTTCTTGAACTGCATTGTTGGCTAAGGGCTTGTAAGTAAGCATTTCACGGGAAGGTCTACACACCTGTTGTATTCGGCGCATGTGACAAATAACATTTGATTTGATGCGCTATAAAACAGCATTTTTTCCCCTGCCAATTGGCAAAAAGTGTAGAATTGCAAGAAATTTGCCTTGAAACTGCAACATTTTCTCTTAGCCTCATGACAAAATGTGTAGAGTAGAATGATAAAACTGCAACATTTTCTCTTAGCCTCATGACAAAATGTGTAGAGTAGAATGATAAAACTGCAACATTTTCTCTCAGCCTCATGACAAAATGTGTAGAGTAGAATGATAAAAGTGCAACATTTTCTCTTAGCCTCATGACAAAATGTGTAGAGTAGAATGATAAAACTGCAACATTTTCTCTTAGCCTCATGACAAAATGTGTAGAGTAGAATGATAAAACTGCAAATGTTTCTCTCTGCGCCGTAGCAAAATGTGTTGAAATGCAGGAAGTGATCTGAGTCCCCCACACCTTCAGGAAAGTTTATCACACTTGTACGGCTACTTACAGAGGTCTACCTAGCTATATCTTAGGCAGTACCACAGAGTCAAATCAAATCAAATGTTATTAGTCACATGCGCCGAATACAACAGGTGAAATGCTTACTTACGAGCCCCAACCGACAGTGCAGTTTCAAAAAATATGGATAAGAATAAGAGATAAAAGTAACAAGTATCATGACATGTCTGAGGTGCCAGTCTTTATGTTGTCATTACCTGTAGGTTTGTGGATGCAGAGATTCTGGCTACACTGGAGTATGAAGTATCTTTTTATTTAATTTTAACATTTTAGTAATCTAGCAGACGCTCTTATCAACAGCAATTCATACTTACTTCACACATACAGTAAAGTAAGTAAGTTTGCCTATACAGTAGCGGAAGCAATACAGTGTCACAGACATAGGGCATGTTAGGGCATGTTTGATGTTGTATTACCGGCTGGGTTGCGGGTGGAGAGGTTCTGGTGGCACTGGAGTTTAATGTCATAAAGAATGTACATCTGCTCCTCTGCTGTCAGGCTCTCCTCAGATCCACCCTGCAGGCGACAAGCAGTGGGAGTTTAACAGTTTAAAGAGGAATTTTAGCAAAACAACAACTTTGTGTCTTGGTAGAGGTCACTTGTGTCAAAACTCAACCTAATTGTTGCATCACAGCACTCCTAGCTTGGGTGGGGAAAGGTTGAATTCAGCCACTGAAATGGAGTCGCTCTTTAAACAGGTCAATACATTACAAGCTATGCTAGAGTTCAGCAGTGATAACTTGTATCTGCTATGATCTGATTACCATCTTATTTCACACAGAGACTTGAAGATTTGTCACATATTTTTTCTAACCTGATTTACAAGTAATGAAAGACATATCACAATGTAAAGAGATAACAAATGCTACACATTAAAAATAAAAATGTTTTTATGCAAGCTTCATGAAGAATAATGCACCCACATCACACCTGAGGAACTGTAAATAATGCACCCACATCACAGCTGAGGAAATGTGAATAATGCACCCACATCACACCTGAGGAACTGTGAATAATGCACCCACATCACACCTGAGGAACTGTGAATAATGCACCCACATCACACCTGAGGAACTGTGAATAATGCACCCACATCACAGCTGAGGAAATGTGAATAATGCACCCACATCACAGCTGAGGAAATGTGAATAATGCACCCACATCACACCTGAGGAACTGTGAATAATGCACCCACATCACACCTGAGGAACTGTGAATAATGCACCCACATCACACCTGAGGAACTGTGAATAATGCACCCACATCACACCTGAGGAACTGTGAATAATGCACCCACATCACAGCTGAGGAAATGTGAATAATGCACCCACATCACACCTGAGGAACTGTGAATAATGCACCCACATCACACCTGAGGAAATGTGAATAATGCACCCACATCACACCTGAGGAAATGTGAATAATGCACCCACATCACACCTGAGGAAATGTGAATAATGCACCCACATCACACCTGAGGAAATGTGAATAATGGTTATCGTTGTTGTCTGATGAAAACCTCATAGCAAACATTTTTTTTAACTAAAAACAGTAACAGTAGTGTACTCTGAACATGTACTCCTACTACTAACAGTAGTGTACTCTGAACATGTACTCCTAAGTGTACTCTGAACATTTCATGACTCTAGGACCAAGAAAATGTATTCAAAAATGTTTCATGTTCATTCATGGGAAAATATGGTCATTTTTTTCAATTTCCTGAAAATGTTCAGTTTTGGACATCAGACAGTGACGATATGCATTATTTCTATCATAGTTGCCGCAGAATTTCAGCACTTCCAAAGTAAATTACCAGACTGCAGGCCAGAAGAGCAAGCAATTATTTTCAGATGGTTCGCTCACTCTTCAAATAGTCTTCTTCATGGACTATAGAGTGTTATTGTAGATCTTAGCTCTGATTAACAAATAAGTAAGTAGTGCACATTGAACTACCTAATGAGGATTCCACAGAAGAGTTTAATGATGTTGTTGTTTGTGCGTTTCTTTCCCCCTTATCTTCCTGTTGATAATAAACATGCTGTGTATTATGGTTAAGAAGTTGAGACCAGAGAACTAGGAGGAGGAGGAGGAAGAGGAGGAGAATGTAATGTTCTTCAGTTGAATTAATGCTTCCCTTTCAAATCCCACTGAAAATACTAAACATTGTTAAGGATATTTACTTTTTTTTATTATTAGCTCGGTCTGTTGTTATATTTGTCCCTTACGGAAAAACAAACCTCTTCTAAGTCTGTCTATGTGTAAGCCCTGTTGCAATCCTGAAGTAGCCTAAAGTACAGGAAGGAGTTGAAAACTTTTACATTTTAGTTCCTGGTTGTATATCTTTTCAAAGTAAGATTATGAATGTGCTTCACGTTGCCATGTGAATCACTATTTAGACGGTGCATGTCCTTGCACAGAACAACATTTATCAATATTACATGGTCCACATGCATAACTTATGTACTGTATTCCTTTGAATTGCAAACCTATTCATGAAAAATTTTACTGATATTTGTCCATCAATGCCTGGAGCTGAATGGGGGGGGAAGCATGGGGGAGCATGGGGACCAAGAACCTCCATTGATGAGCAGATTAAATGGAATGATTTTAGTATTACTTTGTCTTGCCCATTCACGCTCTGGCACCCATACACAATCTCAATTTGATCAAGGTTTAAAAATCCTTCTTTAACCTGTTTCCTGGATTTAACAATTCACCTGGTTGTAACGATTCTCGTTGGTGGAAGGAGAAGAGGACCAAAATGCAGCGTGGTAAGTGTTCGTCATATTTAATTAAAACTGAACACTACACAAAACAACAACGATGAAAAAACGAAAATTAAACAGTTCTGCCAGGTGAACATACACTAAACAGAAAACAATCACCCACAACACACGATGGAAAACAGGCTACCTAAATATGGCTCCCGATCAGAGACAAAGATAGACAATTGCCTCTGATTGGAAACCACACCAGGCCAAACACATAGAAAACCAATAACCTAGAAAAAAGAACATAGACTGCCCACCCTAGTCACACCCTGGCCTAACCAAAATAGAGAATAAAAAACCCTCTCTATAGCCAGGGCGTGACACTGGTCATGTTATGAATATTTGTTCTTTTGATGTGTAGAGGCGGCATCAAAGTTACTCTTGAAGTACTTGGTTATCCATATTTGCAGAATTTAGAAGGAAAACAATCTCTCTAATTTGTCTATTAATACGAATGTGTCCCAGTGTCTCAGTTTCTCAACCCTTTAAGCCCAATGTTAAGTTTTTGCAACACTTACAAAACTATCTCTAGCTCTGGCTCAAAATGTTTCTTTCTCAATTTCTTTTTTTCTACTTGGTTTATTTCAAGTCATGTACTTGCATGAATGACTTACACCATATGCCTGTGTTTGGGACCAGCGTGGTCTTTGATATGTGGACAGGTCTCTAATGTTTTAGAAGCTTCCTACTGACGCCACAATAATAATACTGACAC
Source organism: Salvelinus namaycush (assembly GCF_016432855.1). Classification (NCBI taxonomy): domain Eukaryota; kingdom Metazoa; phylum Chordata; class Actinopteri; order Salmoniformes; family Salmonidae; genus Salvelinus; species Salvelinus namaycush. The sequence goes on along the minus strand of NC_052325.1, from coordinate 23,407,984 downwards.
AGAACAAATACTACTAACAGGTACATCTAGAGATGAACTATGTAGTGTTTGGCATGATTTTTGAGTTTCGGACATGTACAGGATGCAGTTTAGGAAATGTTGCATTTTTACAACATTGAGTCTCACAGGATTAAAATGATGAATTCAGTCCATTTGTCACGTTCCTGACCTGTTTTCTGTTGTTTGGTATGTGTTTATTGGTCAGGGCGTGAGTTTTGGGTGGGCAGTCTATGTTTTCTGTTTCTATGTTGGTTTTGGGTTGCCTGGTATGGCTCTCAATTAGAGGCAGGTGTTTGACGTTTCCTCTGATTGAGAGTCATATTAAGGTAGGTTGTTCTCACTGTTTGTTTGTGGGTGATTGTCGTCCGTGTCTGTGCACCACACGGGACTGTAGCGTTTGTTCGTTCGTTTGTTATAGTCTGTACCTGTTCCTACGTGCTTCGTGTTATATGTAAGTTCTCATGGTTTAGGTCAGTCTACATTCGTTTTTGTTATTTTGTATCCTTCCAAGTGTTTGTTTTCGTGTTTCGTCGTTTGCTTTAATAAATCATTATGTATTCACAACCCGCTGCACTTTGGTCGAATCACTACTCCTCCTCTTCGTATGAAGAGGAGGAGGAATGCCATTACACCATTTGTCATCTCATTTATACAATACGAAATCTGTCATCAGTGGATGCGGGCTAAGAACAACATTTTCTAGGTCTCAGGGAAGGGGAAAATGTTAGTCACGGCATGTCAGTGATTTAGATCTGCTGCACATGCAGGCACTGTAAACTGGGTAAAAACATCCCCCCTGAGAACCCAATACTGAAGGGAGTAGCACAGAGCGTGGTATGAGATCTTCAGTTTCTTGGCAATTTCTCGCATGGAATAGCTTTCATTTCTCAGAACAAGAATAGGCCAACGTGTTTCAGAAGAAAGTTCTTTGTTTCTGGCCATTTTGAGCCTGTAATCAAACCCACAAATGCTGATGCTCCAGATACTCAACTAGTCTAAAGAAGGCCAGTTTTATTGCTTCTTTAACTTTAGGATTAGGGGTGGAGTTTACACTTTTGGGGAAAATCGTTCAAAATTTAAAACGGCCTCCTACTCAATTCTTGCTCGTACAATATGCATATTATTATTAATATTGGATAGAAAACACTCTCTAGTTTCTAAAACAGTTCTAATTATTTCTCTAAGTGAAACAGAACTATTTTTACAGGACATTTCCTATCCGGAAGTGAGATTTCCAATATCGAGGTCTCTCTTCAAAGGCTTGTCTATAAAAGGGCTTGTCACTTATGACTGTAGAAACACGCCATACGCCTTCCCCTGGGTGTCATGCGGAAGTGAGAGAAGAAATGAGGTGATTATCTCGTTCAGGGGTTGAATGCAACCTCTTTGATTGAGAGGACCGCCATTTTTTTTTTGGGGGGAGTCGCGAATTTGGACCTGGTATCGCCTCCTGGAAAACGTTCGTTATTGATGAATATGATCTCTGGCTTCGATTTTATTCGATACATGTCACAATAGCATCCTAAAGTATGTTTTTTCAATATATTTTAATTATATTATTGAAATTTATTCTGGACTTTAGACGTGATGCGACGCAAGAATTTTGTCAAGATGGAGAGGTTAGCGTCGCACTGCCAGTGTGCTTGCTAATTCAAGAGGGAAATCGTTCGTTCTGGATCGAAATAAAGACGTTTCTGAACAAAGGACCCCTTGGAGAACATTCTGATGGAAAATCAACAAAGATAAGGACCCAATTTGGGATGCTTTTTCATATATCTGTCGAACTGTGCTATGCTACCGTTCGACTAGAATCAATGATGCTGTGTGCTAGCTAATGTAGTAAGCTAATATAACGATATATTGTGTTTTCGCTGTAAAACACTTAGAAAATCGGAAATATTAGCTATATTCACAAGATCTTTGTCTTTCATTTGCTATCCACCATATATTTTTCTGAAATGTTTTATGATGTGTAGTTAGGTAGTTGACGTTGGTGTCTATTTACTCTGGCTGCTCCCGTGCTATTTCTGACTGTAACTATGATGGTAGCTATGATGGTAGCAGTAATGTAAAACTGATTTATAGCTCAAATATGCACATTTTTTGAACAAAACATAGATTTATTGTGTAACATGTTATAGGACTGTCATCTGAGGGAGTTGTTTCTAGGTTAGTTAGGTTGGTTCTAGGTTAGTTAGGTTGGCTTTGTGCATGCTACCTGCATGCTACCGGTGCTGTGAAAAATGTCTGTCCTCTTTTGTATTTGGTGGTGAGCTAACATAAATATACGTGGTGTTTTTGCTGTAATACATTTAAAAAATCGGACATGTTGGCTGGATTCACAAGATGTTTATCTTTCAAATGCTGTATTGGACTTGTTAATGTGTGAAAGTTAAATATTTCAAAGAATTTTTTTTTTGAATTTGCCGCTCTGCCTTTTCAATGGAATGTGGGAGGAGTGCCGCTAGCGGCACCCCTGGCCTAAACAGGTTTTAATCAGCACAAAAATGTTCAGCTGTGCTAACATAATTGCAAAAGGGTTTTCTAATGATCAATTAGCCTTTTAAAATGATAAACTTGGATTAGCTAACACAACGTGCCATTGGAACATAGGAGTGATGGTTGCTGATAATTTGCCTCTGTACGCCTATGTAGACATTCCATAAAAGATCTGCCATTTCCAGCTACAATAGTCATTTTCAACATTAACAATGTCTGCACTGTATTTCTGATCAATTTGATGTTAATTTAATGGACAAAAAAATTGATTTTCTTTCAAAAACAAGGACATTTCTAAGTGACCCCAAACTTTTGAACGGTAGTGTATATATATATATGTTTATTTACAGTTTAAAGGTGTGGTTTAGGAGGTCAGAATACTTCCATTGACGAACATTCCTTTAATAGCAAAGAAGTAAGATAGGAGGTTAACTCTACAAATTCAGCCAGAAGGACAACCAAATATTACTACAATTAAATATAGAAAACCTACAAAATAGTTTAACCTTTTAAAAATATATGTTTTTGATTGCAAAATACAAAATAAGTATTGGTCGTGTTGATCAATTTGGACATTTCAGGCACAATAAAACTTCATTTCAGATTTATATACCAACAGACAATATTTTCCATCATATGTAAATGCTTTTCATCCATTTTGATGTGATTTTAATAGAATTTCACAGTTTTCTTACCACACATTATTCCTACATTGAAGCCCAATGTGGCATTTTTGCAATGTTTCCAGAATTGTCATATTCAGAGTCCTATAATAAGTATTTCTGAAGGGTAATTCATTCCCCCCTTCATTTGGATCTATGCTTGGGTCTCACAGGGTTAAATAATCGATTCATTATGAAAGTCTAAATATGATTTCCCACAGCTGATTAAATTTTTTACTCAATGTTCAACTTTGGCAATTTATACTATTTTAAACATAATGCACTCATCAAAACAAAATCTAAACAACAAAGCTACAAATGGCTATATTGTTCCACTAATACATTACTAGTAAAGGCCCAGTGTAATACTTTTGTGATAAAAAAAATAAAAAATAAAGATTCTGGGGATAGTGCAGAACCCTCAGCACCCCTACTTCCTGCTGCTAAAACAAAATGTTATGTCATATTTCCAACACAGCTGAACAATTTGGCCTAAGCTTTGTTTCTTACCTGTGCGTCAACAAAAGTCCACCACAGGAGGAATGAGACCAAGTTCCATAAGATCCACTTCACCATACCTCCAAACATGGCAGTTTTTCTCATAGCTGTTGGTAAAAAAAGCGTTGGCTATCTGGTGTTTGAAACTCAATATTAGTACTTAGGTTAAAAAATGATTTGCCATTCCGACTTGCATGGTCGTCATCAGGTTCACCATTCCCGTATTAATAAACATGTTAAATATCAGACTTGTTTCGATTATGACTGTACATTTTTTTTTTTTTTAAGTTAAAAGGTTCATAAAATATCAATTTCCCGCGCAGGTGACACAAGCGCAAAAACTAGGAAAAGGTCCAGAGAGCGCCTGCAAACACATGAAAAAGTATTCCTTATCCATAACACACATTTCCAGTTGCTGTGTCTGTATCCGAATGTCTACACTTTTAGAGAGAAGGGCGCGAATTCCCGGTCCTCGCCAAGCTCGGTGAAGACTTGAAAAGGTACGTGCTGTTGATACAACTAAACTATAGAGCGCGGGGATCTTTTGGTGGTTCGGGAAAATACCAGTTTCTCTTCTTTCATTTCCACAGTCAGCCCTTGTCCGTTCAGTGCACACAGTTATTTCAGCATTCAAATTATTGAACAGGAAACCAACAGCGCTACACAGCCTGACACGAAACGCCACCTAATACATTAATCACTCTCCAGGTTTGACTGCACAGAAGTTGAGATTTTGTCACTCTTTTATAATTTATCATAAGTAGAAACACACTTTATAGCAAGTCTTGACTAAGGAAATAGTTCAGAAACTTTTCTTTTCAAGGACCGTTTGCGTTGCGTGCTTTTCTTCTCTGTCCTCGTTTTGCACTGCTGAAGAGGGTGAGGAGCTATCCATGGTGCTGAAACTTCGTTAGAAGGACAGACACGACATTTGGACGATGGTGCCCTAGAAATACAGAAAGAAATATCATTCTTCAACCGAGTGGGGGAAACACGTCCGATGTCATACCAAGATGACCTCTCTCTTCCCCCCCCCCCTCTCTCTCTCCCTCACTCTCTCTCCCCCACTATCTCTTTCCCTATCTCGCTCTCTCTCTCTATCTTTCTCTACACCCCTCTCTCTCTCCCCCACCCTCTCTCACCCCAACTCTCTCTCTCCCCCCTCTTTCTCTCGCTCTCCCTCCCCTCTCTTTCGCTCACTCTCTCTCTTACCCCCACCTCTCTCTCTCTCTCCCTCCCTCCCCCTCTCAATTAAATACAATTCAAAGGGGTAAACATGTGCTAACATTGCCAGAACAAAAACATTCCTCTCCCTCCCCATCTAGCTCCTCACTGCAGGCATGTACAACAGGTGGTAATTAGTGCAAGCAGACTCTGAGCAGAAGCTACTCAATCGTTGAACTGTGTGTGTGCACACTTGTGTGTGAGCTTCTGTGTGTGGTGTGTGTGCATGTGTGCAGGTGAGTGCTTCCATACATGCATGTGTATGTGTGCGCATCATACTAAACCATCCTTTTCCTGGTAGATTTTGGACATTTGAAAAGGTTCAGAGAACGTAAATATTTCCGATTCCTCGGCACTCAACAAAACATTATATGAAAAAGATTGACCAGCACTGGGCGCAAAACTCAGGATTCTTGGATCCAAAGCGCGTTGCTCAGACTACTGTGCCACCACAGTTCACAATGCTCTAGCAAGCTGTGAGAATACTTGATGATGCTTGATGGTATGAGGTCGGTTGGTTTTCAAAGCCTCCACCAAACCATAGCCCTAACCTTAACCACTGGGAATGGATGCCTAAACTCTTTTAACCTTTGAGTTGTTCATGCGAATGAATGTGTCAGAAAATAGACGTCATTCATAATATGTCTAATTCCTAAGGGGAAACTATGAGATCTTGTTGTCATGGCGCCCTCCCAGCATCCAATTATCAATTCTAATTCAAATATAACACTTGGCACCACTACTTGTTTCTTCAGAAACATAATGTGCAGAGCAGGAAGTCGGGAACCTATTCATGACCTGGGTTGGAGGCAGGATAAGAAGAGGAAAGTGAAACATCAATAATCGCACAGGAAAACACACAGTCTGTGTTACTGCTGTCTCCAAAGGGTGTGTGAGAGGGGGTTCTCTTTTGATTCTGTTCCATCTTCCATCTGATGGTAAAAGAACAGAATAAACTTGTCCTGAACTCCACAGATGTTGTCTGTAAGACGTTTATCATCAGCACAGTGCGAGTGTGAAAGCACAAGCATCAGTCACCCTAAAGCATCAGTCACCCTAAAGCATCAGTCACCCTAAAGCATCAGTCACCCAAAAGCATCAGTCACCCTAAAGCATCAGTCACCCTAAAGCATCAGTCACCCTAAAGCATCAGTTCCCCCAGTAGTTGCCACACCTCCAGCTGCGTACCCACTCTAGCACCAGGGTCAGCGCACTCTCAAATATAGTTTTTTTGCCATCATTGGAAGCCTACCACACACACACACTATGCGATACATTTATTCAACATAAGTATAAATGTGAGTTTTTGTCACAACCCGACTCGTGGGAAGTGACAAAGAGCTCTTATAGGACCAGGGGACAAAGAATAATATAATAATAATCAATAATTTTGCTCTTTATTTAGCCATCTTACATATTTAAAATTGTGAATAACTCACCACAGGTTAAGGAGAAGGGTGTGCTTGAAAGGATGCCCATAACTCTGCAATGTTCAGTTGTATTGGAGAGAGTCTCAGTTTTAAATAATTTTCCACACACAGTCTGCGCCTGTATTTAGTTTTCATGCTAGTGGGGGCCGAGAATCCACTCTCACATAGGTACGTGGTTGCAAAGGACATCAGTATCTTAACAGAGTGATTTGCCAAGGCAGGATACTCTGAGCGCAGCCCAATCCAGAAATCTGGCAGTAGCTTCTGATTAAATTCAATTTTCACAGAACCGCTTGTTGCAATTTTGATGAGGCTCTCTTGTTCAGATATCAGTAAGTGGGCTGGAGGCAGGGAATGAAAGGGATAATGAATCCAGTTGTTTGTGTCATCCGTTTCGGGAAAGTACCTGGGTAATTGCACACCCAACTCACTCAGGTGCTTCGCAATATCACATTTGACATTGTGCGTAAGCTTGAATTCATTTGCACACAAAAAATCATACAATGATGGAAAGACCTGTGTGTTGTCCTTGTTAATAATGCAGACAGAGAAGAGCTCCAACTTCTTAATCATAGCCTCAATTTTGTCCCGCACATTGAATATAGTTACGGAGAGTCCCTGTAATCCTAGATGCCGGGCCTTACTTTCTTTAACCGTTAATACATTTTTGAGCAAACGGAATGAGCAGCAGCTACGTTTGGCTACATACGGACCGTTAGTGGAATTCCCGCGAGAGAGTAACGGTTAATGTGATTGGATGTTAATTACTACGTCACTTCCTCTTGAATTTGCAGACGTGTTGCTGTGCGTTTTGTTGCCAACTTTACTTTGCTAGCTGACAACTTTACGTTTTTTTTAAATCTTTTTAATTACCGTTTATATTTTTAGTTTTTCCATCGCAACTTTTTTCCCTCATTCAACTTTTTCACTCCGGACGCTTTATCTGGACATGGTTCGTCAGCACCTTCAACAGCCGAAGCTAAGTAGTAACATTAACATGATGCCTTCTAATTGCAGTCGCTGTACTCATAATATACAGGAGAACGATCGCCTTATGGCGAGGATAGCTGTGCTGCAAGCCCAGCTTCAGACGCAATCGTTAGGCAAGGGTTATTTCAGTGTAGGAAAGGATGAAACAGCGTCTGTGCCACCAGTAAGTACAGATAGTAACGTTAGTATAAATCCCCCCGCACAGTCCCCGCAGCCGGACAACTTTCTCATGGCTTCTGGAGGGAAATGCTGTTGGAATGCTCAACTGGTGTTGCTCATTCAGCCGACAGAAACTTTCAACCGGTTTTCCCCATTAAGTAGCGAGTCGGAGTCTGAGGCTGAGTCTTCTCTTGTCTCTACTCCTCCCGTTACGGGGTCTGAGACGCCGAAGGCTCCAACCATTAGCTCTGACAAATTGAAAACCCTAGTCATTGGCGACTCCATTACCCGCAGTATTAGACTTAAAACGAATCACCCAGCGATCATACACTGTTTACCAGGGGGCAGGGCTACCGACGTTAAGGCTAATCTGAAGATGGTGCTGGCTAAAGCTAAATCTGCGAGTGTAGAGAGTATAGAGATATTGTTATCCACGTCGGCACCAACGATGTTAGGATGAAACAGTCAGAGGTCACCAAGTGCAACATAGCTTCAGCGTGTAAATCAGCTAGAAAGATGTGTCGGCATCGAGTAATTGTCTCTGGCCCCCTCCCAGTTAGGGGGAGTGATGAGCTCTACAGCAGAGTCTCACAACTCAATCGCTGGTTGAAAACTGTTTTCTGCCCCTCCCAAAAGATAGAATTTGTAGATAATTGGCCCTCTTTCTGGGACTCACCCACAAACAGGACCAAGCCTGACCTGCTGAGGAGTGACGGACTCCATCCTAGCTGGAGGGGTGCTCTCATCTTATCTACTAACATAGATAGGGCTCTAACTCCTCTAGCTCCACAATGAAATAGGGTGCAGGCCAGGCAGCAGGCTGTTAGCCAACCTGCCAGCTTAGTGGAGTCTGCCAATAGCACAGTCAGTGTAGTCAGCTCAGCCATCCCCATTGAGACTGTGTCTGTGCCTCGACCTAGGTTGGGCAAAACTAAACATGGCGGTGTTCGCCTTAGCAATCTCATTAGGATAAAGACCTCCTCCATTCCTGCCATTATTGAAAGAGATCGTGATACCTCACATCTCAAAATAGGGTTACTTAATGTTAGATCCCTCACTTCAAAGCCAGTCATAGTCAATTAACTAATCACTGATCATAATCTTGATGTGATTGGCCTGACTGAAACATGGCTTAAGACTGATGAATTTACTGTGTTAAATGAGGCCTCACCTCCTGGTTACACTAGTGACCATATCCCCCGTGCATCCCGCAAAGGCGGAGGTGTTGCTAACATTTACGATAGCAAATTTCAATTTACAAAAAAAAATATGACGTTTTCGTCTTTTGAGCTTCTAGTCATGAAATCTATGCAGCCTACTCAATCACTTTTTATAGCTACTGTTTACAGGCCTCCTGGGCCATATACAGCGTTCCTCTCTGAGTTCCCTGAATTCCTATCAGACCTTGTAGTCATAGCAGATCATATTCTAATTTTTGGTGATTTTAATATTCATATGGAGAAGTCCACAGACCCACTCCAAAAGTCTTTCGGAGCCATCATCGACTCAGTGGGTTTTGTCCAACATGTCTCTGGACCTACTCACTGCCACAGTCATACTCTGGACCTAGTTTTGTCCCATGGAATAAATGTTGTAGATCTTAATGTTTTTCCACATAATCCTGGACTATCGGACCACCATTATATTAAGTTTGCAATCGCAACAAATAATCTGCTCAGACCCCAACCAAGGAGCATCAAAAGTCGTGCTATAAATTCTCAGACAACACAAAAATTCCTTGATGCCCTTCCAGACTCCTTCTGCCTAACCAAGGACGTCAGAGGACAAAAATCAGTTAACCACCTAACTGAGGAACTCAATTTAACCTTGCGCAATACCCTAGATGCAGTTGCACCCCTAAAAACGAAAAACATTTGTCATAAGAAACTAGCTCCCTGGTATACAGAAAATACCCGAGCTTTGAAGCAAGCTTCCAGAAAATTGGAACGGAAATGGCGCTACACCAAACTGGAAGTCTTCCGACTAGCTTGGAAAGACAGTACCGTGCAGTACCGAAGAGCCCTCACTGCTGCTCGATCATCCTACTTTTCCAACTTAATTGAGGAAAATAAGAACAATCCAAAATTTCTTTTTGATACTGTTGCAAAGCTAACTAAAAAGCAGCATTCCCCAAAGGAGGATGGCTTTCACTTCAGCAGTAATAAATTCATGAACTTCTTTGAGGAAAAGATCATGACCATTAGAAAGCAAATTACGGACTCCTCTTTGAATCTGCGTATTCCTCCAGGGCTTAGCTGTCCTGGATCTGCACAGCTCTGCCAGGGCCTGGGATCGGGAGAGACACTTAAGTGTTTTAGTACTATATCTCTTGACACAATGATGAAAATAATCATGGCCTCTAAACCTTCAAGCTGCATACTGGATCCTATTCCTACTAAACTACTGAAAGAGCTGCTTCCTGTGCTTGGCCCTCCTATGTTGAACAGAATAAACAGCTCTCTATCCACCGGATGTGTACCAAACTCACTAAAAGTGGCAGTAATAAAGCCTCTCTTGAAAAAGCCAAACCTTGACCCGGAAAATATAAAAAACTATCGGCCTACATCGAATCTTCCATTCCTCTCAAAAATTTTTGAAAAAGCTGTGGCGCAGCAACTCACTGCCTTCCTGAAGACAAACAATGTATACGAAATGCTTCAGTCTGGTTTTAGACCCCATCATAGCACTGAGACTGCACTTGTGAAGGTGGTAAATTACCTTTTAATGGCGTCAGACCGAGGCTCTGCATCTGTCCTCGTGCTACTAGACCTTAGTGCTGCCTTTGACACCATCGATCACCACATTCTTTTGGAGAGACTGGAAACCCAAATTGGTCTACACGGACAAGTTCTGGCCTGGTTTAGATCTTACCTGTCGGAAAGATATCAGTTTGTCTCTGTGAATGGTTTGTCCTCTGACAAATCAACTGTACATTTCGGTGTTCCTCAAGGTTCCGTTTTAGGACCACTATTGTTTTCACTATATATTTTACCTCTTGGGGATGTTATTCGAAAACATAATGTTAACTTTCACTGCTATGCGGATGACACACAGCTGTACATTTCAATGAAACATGGTGAAGCCCCAAAATTGCCCTCGCTAGAAGCCTGTGTTTCAGACATAAGGAAGTGGATGGCTGAAAACTTTCTACTTTTAAACTCGGACAAAACAGAGATGCTTGTTCTAGGTCCCAAGAAACAAAGAGATCTTCTGTTAAATCTGACAATTAATCTTGATGGTTGTAAAGTCGTCTCAAATAAAACTATGAAGGACCTCGGCGTTACTCTTGACCCTGATCTCTCTTTTGACGAACATATCAAGACTGTTTCAAGGACAGCTTTTTTCCATCTAAGTAACATTGCAAAAATCAGAAATTTTCTGTCCAAAAATGATGCAGAAAAATTAATCCATGCATTTGTTACTTCTAGGTTAGACTACTGCAATGCTCTATTTTCCGGCTACCCGGATAAAGCACTAAATAAACTTCAGTTAGTGCTAAATACGGCTGCTAGAATCCTGACTAGAACCAAGAAATTTGATCATATTACTCCAGTGCTAGCTTCCCTACACTGGCTTCCTGTTAAGGCAAGGGCTGATTTCAAGGTTTTACTGTTAACCTATAAAGCGTTACATGGGCTTGCTCCTACCTATCTTTCCGAGTTGGTCCTGCCGTACATACCTATACGTACGCTACGGTCACAAGACGCAGGCCTCCTAATTGTCCCTAGAATTTCTAAGCAAACAGCGGGAGGCAGGGCTTTCTCCTATAGATCTCCATTTTTATGGAACGGTCTGCCTACCCATGTGAGAGACGCAGACTCGGTCTCAACCTTTAAGTCTTTACTGAAGACTTATCTCTTCAGTAGGTCATATGATTGAGTGTAGTCTGGCCCAGGAGTGTGAAGGTGAACGGAAAGGCTCTGGAGCAACGAACCGCCCTTGCTGTCTCTGCCTGGCCGGTTCCCCTCTCTCCACTGGGATTCTCTGCCTCTAACCCTATTACAGGGGCTGAGTCACTGGCTTACTGGTGCTCTTTCATGCCGTCCCTAGGAGGGGTGCGTCACTTGAGTGGGTTGAGTTACTGACGTGATCTTCCTGTCTGGGTTGGCGCCCCCCCTTGGTTTGTGCTGTGGTGGAGATCTTTGTGGGCTATACTCGGCCTTGTCTCAGGATTGTAAGTTGGTGGTTGAAGATATCCCTCTAGTGGTGCGGGGGCTGTGCTTTGGCAAAGTGGGTGGGGTTATATCCTTCCTGTTTGGCCCTGTCCGGGGGTATCTTCGGATGGGGCCACAGTGTCTCCTGACCCCTCCTGTCTCAGCCTCCAGTATTTATGCTGCAGTAGTTTATGTGTCGGGGGGCTAGGGTCAGTTGGTTATACCTGGAGTACTTCTCCTGTCTTATCCAGTGTCCTGTGTGAATTTAAGTATGCTCTCTCTAATTCTCTCGTTCTCTCTTTCTTTCTCTCTCTCTGAGAACCTGAGCCCTAGGACCATACGTCACGGCAAACCGGGCATGATGACTCCTTGCTGTCCCCAGTCCACCTGGCCTTGCTGCTGTTCCAGTTTCAACTGCTCTGCCTGCGGTTATGGAACCCCTACCTGTCCCAGACCTGCTGCTTTCAACTCTTAATGATCGGCTATGAAAAGCCAACTGACTTTTATTCCTGATTATTATTTGACCATGCTTATCATTTATGAACATTTTGAAAATCTTGGCTCTCTCTAATTCTCTCCTTCTCTCTTTCTTTCTCTCTCTCGGAGGACCTGAGCCCTAGGACCATACGTCAGGACTACCGGGCATGATGACTCCTTGCTGTCCCCAGTCCGCCTGGCCTTGCTGCTATTCCAGTTTCAACTGTTCTGCCTGCGGTTACGGAACCCCTACCTGTCCCAGACCTGCTGTTTTCAACTCTTAATGATCGGCTATGAAAAGCCAACTGACATTTATTCCTGATTATTATTTGACCATGCTTGTCATTTATGAACATTTTGAAAATCTTGGCTCTCTCTAATTCTCTCCTTCTCTCTTTCTTTCTCTCTCTCGGAGGACCTGAGCCCTAGGACCATACGTCAGGACTACCGGGCATGATGACTCCTTGCTGTCCCCAGTCCACCTGGCCTTGCTGCTATTCCAGTTTCAACTGTTCTGCCTGCGGTTATGGAACCGCCACCTGTCCCAGACCTGCTGTTTTCAACTCTTAATGATCGGCTATGAAAAGCCAACTGAAAATTATTCATGATTATTATTTGACCATGCTTGTCACTTATGAACATTTTGAACATCTTGGCATAGTTCTGTTATAATCTCCACCCGGCACAGCCAGAAGAGGACTGGCCACCCCTCATAGCCTGGTTCCTCTCTAGGTTTCTTCCTAGGTTTTGGCCTTTCTAGGGAGTTTTTCCTAGCCACCGTGCTTCTACACCTGCATTACTTGCTGTTTGGGGTTTTAGGCTGGGTTTCTGTACAGCACTTCGAGATATTAGCTGATGTACGAAGGGCTATATAAAATAAACTTGATTTGATTTGAATTATTTGACTAGGCTACCTGTATTTGACATTGTGTTGTTATTTCGCTGAACACTAGATGTTCAAATTAGATTTTTGGCAGTGAAACAAGGCTACTCAGGCAAGAAAAAAAACTAATTCATATGTGTAGCCCCGTTGGAAAATCTAAATGGACTGTTTGAAAATTAAAAAAAAAAGAAAAAAAAAAGGTAAATGTATTTTTAAAATATATATAAAAAAATGTGAATCACATATTTGGCGTACCCCCGACAGCATTGCGCGTACCCCTGGTGGTACGTGTACCCCAGTTTGGGAATACCTGCTAAAGCATCAGTCACCCTAAAGCTCTAATCATCAATCCTCTCAACTCAATCAATGCAACTTCACTTCATATTCTATTCTGGACAATATATGTACTTACATACAATTACACAATGGTAATCCCTAGCATTGTCAGTGGTGTAATGCACTTAAGTAAAAATTATTTAAAGTACTACTTAAGTAGTTTTTGGGGGTATCTGTACTTGACTTTATTATTTATATTTTTGACAACTTTTACTTTTACTCCACTACATTCCTAATGAAAATACTGTACTTTTTACCCCATACATTTTCCCTGAAACCCAAAAGTACTTGTGACATTTCTAATGCTTAGCAGGACAGGAAAATGATCCAATTCACACACTTATCAAGAGAACATCCCTACTGCCTCTGATCTGGCGGACTCACCAAACACAAGTGCTTTGTTTGTAAATTATGTCTAAGTGTTGGTGTGTGCCCCTGGCTATCCTTAAATAAAATAAAATATTTTTAAAAATTGTGGTGTCTGATTTCCCTAATATAAGGAATGTGAAATGATTTATACTTTTACTTTTGATACTTTTGTATATTTTAGCAATTACATGTACTTTTGATACTTAAGTATATTTAAAACCAAATACTGTTAGACTTTTACTCAAGTAGTATTTTACTGGGTGACTTTCACTTTTACTTCAGTCATTTTCTGTTAAGGTATCTTTACTTTTAATCAATTATGAAAATTGGGTACTTTTCCACCACTGAACAATGTAATATTTCTCATTTTCCGATCCTGAGCACATTGAATTCAAAGCCTACTGTGAGGCTTGTCAGATCAGAATCGTCCATTCGATTGGGTTGAGCTCAACTCACAGTTTTGGGGAAGCTACGCTGAAAATGTAGTTTAGCAAGCCAATATAACATCACACTGGAAAAAGTTAAGATACACTAAAAACACCCTTAATAAAAATATAGTTTATTTAGCTAAAATAACTGAAATAGTAGTTCACTATATGCAAACTACTTCGTGAAAAATTATCTTAGTTAAATCTGTAATGTCATAGACACAGAATAGCAAGAACAGGTCACTTTGGAATCATATGGTAACAGAAGGTGTAATTTAGCATATTAAATACAAAAACGATGTTCTGGCCTACTTCACCCGTATCTTAATTTTGCACAAAAGTAGTGTGTAGTTCCAGTAGTTGGCAAAAAATATATATTTAGGAAAAAAGGCCTCGTAAAGTAAGGATGCTTTGCTTGTATAACAATATAACAATTATGAAAAAAAACGTATGCCCGCTACCCAACCACCACCCTTTTCCACCCTTAAAAACACTACCAAGATTTGAATTGAGTTCAACTACCACCACTACTCCCCAACACTGCAGTTTTATACCATGTGTTCTTGCCTTTGTCTTGTTGCTTAGTATGCCTCTGTGCAATATGGCAGAAGCTATACCTGTGAGTCATTATACTTACAGACAGCTTGCCTTATTGTCCACCTCACTGTAATTCTCAGGTAGCTCACACAAGAGATTGCCACTGTAGGCTACAATATCATCAATGTCCACTGGCTCGTTTGAACAAAGATAAATGCTCTCTCTGTCTTTCTCACTTCAATTCAAAGGCCTTTATTGGCATGGGGAACATATGTTAATGTTGCCAAAGCAAGTGAAGTGGATAATAAACAAAAGTGAAATAAACAACAACAAAAAATGACATCAAAACATTTCAAATGTCATATGTCTATATACAGAAATGTTTAATCTAAGGAAGTTGTCTAAAAGGGATTGCATTTGTTGTTGCCTAATTGTTTTTGGGGTACTTTTCTACACTACTTTTCTTGCATCTATAGCATTCCTTAACATTATGCAGTTCCTCTGGCTTTGATGCCTCAAGATTGAGTATTGCTCTGTTCAAGTAGACTGTGATTTTGCTGTGATCTGATAGAGGTGTCAGTGGACTGACTGTGAACGCTCTGAGAGACTCTTTATGGAGGTCAGTGATAAAGTAATCTACAGTACCACTGCCAAGGGATGAGCTGTAGGTGTACCTACCGTAAGAGTCCCATCATAGCCTACCATTGACTATGTACAGACCCCGCGTGTGACAGAGCTGCAGGAGTTGTGAACCTTTTTTTGTTGGTTGTTTTGTCAAAGTTGTGTCTAGGGGGGCGTATGGAGGAGGGAATGCTGTCACCTCCAGGTAGGTGTTTGTCCCCCCTGTGTGCTAAGAGTGTCAAGTTCTTGTCCAGTTCTGGCATTTAGGTCGCCACAGACTAGTACATGTCTCTGGGCCTGGAAATGGTTGATCGCCCCTGATAGGATGGAGAAGCTGTCATCATTCAAGTATGGAGATTCTATTGGGGGAATATAGGTAGCACACAGGAGGACATTTTTCTCTGTAGAGATAATTTCCTTATTCATTTCTAGCCAGATGTAAAATGTTCCTGTTTTGACTAGTTTAATAGAGTGGTCTGCTCATTAGCAAATTAGCATAGTCTCTTCCCTGTTTCACACCTGGTAGTTTGGTGGACGGGACTACCAGCTCTCTGTAACCTAGAGGGAAATCAGGTCCATCTCCTCTATACCATGTTTCTTGTAGGATGACAATGTCTGTATTTCCAAATTATTTGATGAAGTCTGGGTTCCTGCTCTTTAGTCCAAAGGCAGATGACCTCAGACCTTGTATTTTCCAAGATGAGATAGTAAAAGCTTTGTGTTCCTTAGTGTCTAGTGTTGTTTTCCTGTGGTTTAGACTCGGACCATTACAGTAGGTGTGAGCAGAGCATATAGAGAATCTGATACATACCTCTTAGGTCACAGGATGGTGCTTGGGCGGGTGTATTAGTGCGGGTTGGTCCTGCTGGTCTGCTCACAGCCTGGGCATTTGTGCAGCTGTCATGTTGAGGTCCTTGCTGCAGGGGCGGGGGGCAGAAGGGGGGCAGAAGGGGCATAGGTCTGATCTGGGGTGGCCTATATAGGGTGTGGCTAGAGTTTGTTGGGGGATGGGTCGACTGGTTGGGGTGGGAATGTGGCTGGTGGTGCTGTGGTCTTGGTGTAGGTCCTCTTGATGTGCATCCTCTCGGTGCAGATCCTCCGGGGGGGGGTCTCGCAGTTCTGGGAGGATGTCTCGCTGGTCTGGGAGGGTGTCTTGCTGGTCTGGGAGGGTGTCTCGCTGGTCTGGGAGGGTGTCTCGCTGGTCTGGGAGGGTGTCTCGCTGGTCTGGGCTGGGTGCTCGTTTCTCTGTTGCTCCTGTTTGAGGGGCTGTGGTTGAGGGTGATATCCTTCAGGGTCCTGGGAAAGGTGGGGACTGCTGCCTTGTAGAGGTGGACCTGGTCATAAAGGCTGTTCGAGTCCAATGTGGAGTGGTGGGCCAGGTTAACATTTGGTTTTGAGGCATAGTCCCGGGAAATGCCTGCATTCACCCGCTGTATGGTGGCAGGGTGAACATATTTTCATGGTAGCAAGGTGGAGATAACCACTTGTGCATGGGGAAAGTGGAAGAGATTTTTTGAATCACTCCGCTGAGTGCTGTGGCCACCCTTTCCTGCTGGGCTCTCAGGTCGTTTGTGCCTGTGTGTATTATGATGTGGCTGGGGGATGCCAGGTGTTCGTACACCTGAGTTTACCCACTTGCAGTTTTGGAAAATGTTTCCTCTCATCAATGTATTTCCCATTTGAGTCAATGAGGAGCACAATCTCTGGCTTTTGTGTCCTCAGTGAGTGTGGGGGTGTTGTCAGGAGACTATCCTGTGGGCTGATGGGGGGTGAAAGGAGGGGGACTCTCCTGGGTTGGTGGATTCTTCCTTGTCTGTCCTGCTGTGGTGTTAAGGATGTGGTCGAGGTCTGAAATGGGCTGTTCTGTTGGCTTCTCTGGGGGGATGGCTAGCTCTCTCATGAGTGGTTGATTGTCACACCTCAGCTTTCTCACCTCCTCCTGCAGCTGTGCCATGTGTTCCTCGCTCTCCTCCTTAAGTTCTCTCACTTCAGATCGGAGGGCAGCCAACTCTCTCAGACAGCCGTCTATCTCCACCTTCAGCTCTCTGGGTACTGTAGGGGGAGAGGTGTTGTCTGGTCTGTTTTGTGTGTCTGTGCTGTCTGGAGTGTGTGGACTAGCTCTCTGAGCTCCACCATGTCTCTCTCCAGCTCTGTGAATTTATCCCTCTCAATGATGGAGGAGCAGTGAAGTTGTTGGACCTGGGTGTGTTGTTGGACCTATATTCATCTGCAGGACAGTTTGAAGAGGTGTGATGAGACTCGCTAGGGGTGGGGAAGTCGTCACCAAGAGAAAGCTCCTCCTGCTGTGCTCTCGCTTTGATTCTGTGGAAGTCCTTTTGGAAATGTATGAAGTTGCCTTGCACCACGACTGTTCCATTCTTGTACAGGTTGACATACGGTGTCTCAAGGTAGCTTCAGACTGAAAATGACTTACTCAGTTCCAGGTTGGATGATATCTTCGGGTTTCTGTTGTACTTCTTTTCCTGGTTGCTGGTTGTCAGAAAGTTTGTGTGATGGTCCTTGGCAGTAAGAATCGTTGGTAATAAAAATCATTCCAGAATCTTTCCAGGTAATTTAGTCCAAAATCAGGTTTTGGTTTGGAGTTTTGATTTGGAGTGAAGGTTACGTTGTGGAGGGTAAAAGTCTCTGTCTCTGTCTTTGGCTCCTGTCTCCTGTTCCACATCTCGCCACCAACCACCTTGCTCTGGATTTTCTCACCACCACTACCTGGATTCCCCTCAGGACCTGTTCCCCTGTTCTACTCAGCCAACCAAACCTCACTCTACACTCCTGGTTTTTGCAATTAATCTGAGCTACCCCGGTTCTGCACTCCCCGTTTCTCTGTGTTCAATAAACATTTTGGTGCGTTCATCCCGGCTTCCTCTTCTTAATCCGCTCTTGGGTTCCCCCCCTTCGCTCATCGTTACAGTACGATCTGACCAACGATGAACCCAGCAGACTCTCCAACTCTTCACCAAATTCTTGTTGGTCAAGGCACCCTTCTTGACCAACATGACCAAGCCCTGAAAACCCTACTGGAGAACATCAAGGAGTTTTCACGGAGCCTGTCTGACCTACAGTTCCGAACATCCGTCCAGAATTCACAACCTGTCTCCAGTTCCTCTTCTCCAATCCGGGAGCCTTTTGTTCTGAATCCTGAGCACTATGATGGCAATCTTGGGCTTTGCAGAGCCTTTCTTGTACAATGTTCACTAGTATTTGAGTAACAGCCCTACTCTTATGCTAGTGAAGAAGCCCAAATGTATTTTTTGATTGGCTGCCTTCGGGGAGCAGCGCTCTCCTGGTCCACTGCGGTTTGGGGTAATCTATCTGCTTCTCCTACAGTGGATTCACGGATGAGATGAGGAAGGTCTTCGACCACCCGGCCTGTGGAAAGGATGCTGCCAAACGACTTCTGTCCCTTCGTCAAGGATCTCAGAGTGTGGCTGAGATGGCATGTGAGTTCCGCACCCTCGCCGCAGAGTGAGGCTGGAATGACGAGGTCCTTCAAGGCGCATTCCGGAACGCACTCACTGAGACCCTCAAGGACGAGTTGATGTCCAGACAGGAGCCTGATGGACTTGACGAAGTCATTTCTTGCACTATCCGCATTGACAACCGGGTTGCATGTCCCATAACGTCTGCTTCTGTGCCTTGCTCAATTTCTCTGTCTGCATCCCATCACCAGGCATGTTCCAATCCTGAACCCATGCAGCTCGGCCGGACTCGTCTATCTCCAGAGTAGAGGCAGCGGCGTATCAGTACTAGGAGCTGTCTGTATTGTGGCCAGGTTGGTCACCTGGTCTCCAGTTGTACCCTGTGTCCAGCAAAAGAGAGGGCTCAGCAGTAGTGGGGGATATACTGTTGAGCCAAATCGCCTGCCCATCTCCCAGACCCCTGCTTGAGGCCAACCTTGTGTGGCAGAGCCAGGCCTTTCCTCTGTCTGCTCTCATTGATTCAGGCGCTGACTTTTCTGGACCGAGGGGTTGTTGGGCCAGGACACCGTTTTGCTTGCTTCACCTCTGGAAGCCAACGCCCTCAATGGAAAGCTACTCTTCCGTGTTTTGGAGAGAACTGTTCCTGTTATCCTGCGTCTCTCTGGTAATCACCAGGAAAATATCAGTTTCCGTATCATCGACTGTTCTCATTCACCTCTGGTTCTGGGCCATCCATGGTTAACTTCTCTAGGATAGGGGGCAGCATTTTCACTTTTGGATAAATAGCGTGCCCAATTTCAACTTCCTTCTACTCATCCCCAGAATATAAGATATGCATATTATTAGATTTGGATAGAAAACACTCTGACGTTTCTAAAACTGTTTGAATCATGTCTGTGACTATAATAGAACTTATGTACCAGGCAAAACCCCGAGGACTAACCATTCAGATTTTTTTTTTTGAGGTCACTGTCTGTTCAATTAGTTTTCATTGGGATACTAGATTTCTAATCAACCTGTTTGCAGTTCCTACCGCTTCCACTGGATGTCACCAGTCTTTGGAAATTGGTTGAGGTTATTCCAGGGAGACTGCGGATCTGCTGGTATCCCATGTTTTGCGGCTGCATGGCATCCCCAGTGACATTGTTTCTGACAGAGGACACCAGTTCACAGCCCAGGTATGGAGAGCCTTCTGCACAGCTCTGGGTATTAAGGTCAGCCTTTCATCTGGATATCACCCTCAGACCAACGGTCAGACCGAGTTGGAAACTGCTATGCGCTGTGTTACTTCAGCTAACCCTTCCTCCTGGAGTGCCCAGCTATCCTGGGTGTAATATATTTTTTATTTTAATTTTACTTTTATTTAACTAGGCAGGTCAGTTAATTCATATGGCTGCAATCCCGCTAACGGGATCGATATGACAACAGCCAGTGAAAGTGCAGGGCGCCAAATTCAAAAAGCAGAAATCTCATAATTAAAATTCCTCAGACATACATGTGTTTTATACCATTTTAAAGGTAATCTTGTTGTTAATCCCACCAAAGTGTCCGATTTCAAATATGCTTTTCAGCGAAAGCACTACAAACGATTATGTTAGGTCACCACCAAACCACAATAAGCACAGCCATTTTTCCAGCGAAAGATAGCTTTCACAAAAAGCAGAAATATAGCTAAAATAAATCACTAACCTTTGATGATCTTCATCAGATGACACTCATAGGACTTCATGTTACACAATACATGAATGTTTTGTTTGATAAAGTTCATATTTATATAAAAATATCAGAGTTTACATTGGCGCGTTTCATTCACTAGTTCCAAAAACATCCAGTGATAGTGTATAGCCACATCGTTTCAACAGAAATACTCATCATAAATGTAGATGATAATACAAGTTATACACATGGAATTATAGATATACCTCTCCTTAACTTCTTATGGCTGCAGCCCGGCGTCGGTACACTTATGACAACAGCCACTTCAAGTGCAGGGCGCGAAATTCAAAAGATATTTTTTTTAAATATTTAACTTTCACACATTAACAAGTCCAATACAGCAAATGAAAGGTACACATCTTGTGAATCCAGCCAACATGTCCGATTTTTAAAATGTTTTACAGCGAAAACAGCACGTATATTTATGTTAGCTCACCACCAAATACAAAAAAGGACAGACATTTTTCACAGCACAGGTAGCATGCACAAAGCCAACCTAACTAGCCAAGAACCAACCAAACTAACCAACAAACAACTTCATCAGATGACAGTCTTATAACATGTTATACAATAAATCTATGTTTTGTTCGAAAAATGTGCATATTTCAGGTATAAATCATAGTTTACATTGCAGCTACAATCAGAAATTGCACCGAAAGCAGCCATAATAATTACAGACACCAACGTCAAATACCTAAATACTCATCATAAAACATTTCTGAAAAATACATAGTGTACAGCAAATGAAAGACAGGCATCTTGTGATTCCAGCCAATATTTCCGATTTATTAAGTGTTTTACAGCGAAAACACAATATAGCGATATATAAGCTTACCACAATAGCCAAAAATACAAGCCATTTCCCAGCAGTAAAAGTTAGCGATCGTGACAAACCAGTAAAAGATATATAATTTTTGACTAACCTTGATATTCTTCATCAGATGACAGTCCTATAACATCAGGTTATACATACACTTATGTTTTGTTCGAAAATGTGCATATTTAGAGCTGAAATCAGTGGTTATACAATGTGCTAACGTAGCTACTATTTCCCACAACGTTCGGATATTTTTCTGACACTTTTTCTGACACACATATTCTGACCAAATAGCTATTCATAAACAGAACTAAAAAATACATGTTGTATAGGAAATGATAGATCCATTAGTTCTTAATGAAATCGCCGTGTTAGAATTCAAAAAAATAACTTCATTACGACATCCAGCTTCGGTATAGCTAGAGTACCCAAAACTTGGGCGCCGACGACTAGTTCACATCTACGACAGATATATGAAATAGCATCATAAAATGTTTCTTACTTTTGCTGATCTTCCATCAGAATGTTGGACAAGGGGTCCTTTGTCCAGAACAATCGTTGTTTGGATTTAGAAC
This sequence comes from Salvelinus namaycush, assembly GCF_016432855.1. Lineage (NCBI taxonomy): Eukaryota > Metazoa > Chordata > Actinopteri > Salmoniformes > Salmonidae > Salvelinus > Salvelinus namaycush. The sequence continues at coordinate 23,386,172 of NC_052325.1, read as the reverse complement.
GTCCATTTTCCCTCTTGAATTAGCAAGCACACTAGCCAAGTGGCACGGATCTCTCCATCGTCAACAAAGTCAGAGAATGGAACACGGCAAAACTCCCGGAAAAATTTCAATAATCTGATTAAACTATATTGAAAAAACATACTTTACGATGATATGGTCACATGTATCAAATAAAATCAAAGCCGGAGATAGTAGTCGCCTATAACGGCAGCTAAACAGAAGGCAAATCCAGGTACCACCTCGCGCTCTCCAGAAAACCGGAAATGGGGGACACGTCATACAAAGAGCTTGTATTCCACTTCAGACCAAGATAAACACTAAATTTCTTCTCTCACCGCCTCTTGACATCCAGGGGAAGGTGTATGACGTGCATGTATACTCATACGTATCATGCCCATTTATAGGCAGGAAGTAGAACAGAGCCTCGATTTCAGACTTTCCACTTCCTGGTCAGGAAGTTTGTGCCAAATGAGTTCTGTTTGACTCACAGATATAATTCAAACGGTTTTAGAAACTAGAGAGTGTTTTCTATCCAATAGTAATAATAATATGCATATTGTACGAGCAAGAATTGAGTACGAGGCCGTTTGAAATGGGCACCTTTTATCTGGTTACTCAATACTGCCCCTGCAGCCCAAACAGGTTAATGCAACCGCTGTGTCAGATTTTTAAAAAACTTTACGGAAAAAGCAAACCATGCAATAATCTGAGACGGCGCTCAGAACATTAGTAAAATTAGCCGCCATGTTGGAGTCAACAGAAACCAGAAAATACATGATAAATGTTTCCTTACCTTTGATGATATTCATCAGAATGCATTCCCAGGAATCCCAGGTCCACAATAAATGCTTGATTTGTTCGATAATGTCCGTTATTTATGTCCAATTAGCTACTTTGGTTAGCGCGTTTGGTAAACAATTCCAAAGTCACAAAGCGTGTCCACTATAATGTGACGAAATGTCCAAAAGTTCCATAACAGTCAGTAGAAACATGTCAAACGATGTACTGAATCAATCTTTAGAATGTTGTTAACATACATCTTGAATAACGTTCCAACCGCAGAATTAGATTGACTTCAGTTGCGCGATGTAACGGAGCTGCCTATCACGTGAACGCACGTGGTCAAAGCATGGTCACCTCGTGGCAGTGGTGACTAATTCCTGTCTCCTTCGGCCCCCCTTCAAATTAGAGTCATCAGACAAAGTTCTATTGACTGTTGACATCTAGTGGAAGCCGTAGGAAGTGAAAACTCATCCATATCTCGCTGTAATTTCAATGAGAGCTTGGTTGAAAATCTGCCACCCTCAGAAAAAATCCAAACAGGAAGTGGAACTTCTCAGGTTTTTGCCTGCCATATGAGTTCTGTTATACTCACAGACATAATTCAAACAGTTTTAGAAACTTCAGAGTGTTTTCTATCCAATACTACTAATAATATGCAAATATTAGCAACTATGACTGAGGAGCAGCTACTCAATACTGCCCCTGCAGCCATAAGAAGTTAAGAACAAATTCTTATTTTCAATGATGGCCTAGGAACAGAACGACAGATTTTTACCTTGTCAGCTCGGTGAATCGACCTTGCAACCTTTCGGTTACTAGTCCAACGCTCTAACCACTAGGCTACACTGCCGCCACAACACCCTCATCAACGCCTCATCAACGCCTCATCAGGTATGTCTCCCTTTGAGTGTGCTCTGGATTACCAACCTCCCTTGTTCCCTTCCCTAGAGGTTGAAGTAGCGGTGCCCTCAGTCCAGGACCACATGCGCTGTTGTTGTCGCACCTGGAGGAGGGCCCGGGCTGCCCTTCTTCGTGCCTCCGCCAGGACCCAATCCAAGGCTAACCGTCGTCGTGCTGCAGCTCCAGTCTACACTCCAGGCCAAAGGGTATGGCTTTCTTCGAAGGACTAGCCTCAAAGTGGTTTCGAAAACTAGCTCCCCGATTAAATGGCCCCTTCGAGATTGATCATGTCATAAGCCCCTCTGCTGTTCATCTAAAACTCCCAGACTCTCTCAAAATTCACCCCACCTTCCATGTATCATTAATCAAACCAGTCTGCTCAAGTCCCTTGTCCCCTCCTACAGCTGCTCCTCCACCCCCTCGTCTCATCGACGACCATCCTCCCTATACGGTCCGGCGGCTTTTGGATGTGCGCCGTCGGGGCCGCGGTTGGCAGTATCTGGTGGACTGGGAAGGATACGGGCCTGAGGAGCGTAGCTGGGTGCCCCGTCGTCACATTCTGGATCCCTCACATTCTGGATTTTTACACCTCACACCCAGACAAGCCGGGTAGTGCGCCAGGTGGTGTCCGTAGGGGAGGTCACACATCTGCTCCCACTACGCCCTCTGGTGTTCATCCGGTGTCGTCCTAACCTGCAGTTGTCTTCCTGTATACACTCTCTCTCTCTGGGTGTGATTGTGTGGTTGTAGACAGGTGTGCTGGAGTCAGAGCAGATCCCTACCAGCTGCAAATCGTCCCATAAATCAAGTCCTCTACATATATTCATTCTTGCCACCTCCACTCTGCCAGATTGTAATCTCTGCTCAGTCAGTTATCATTCTAGCCTTTTGTTTATTTTCAAGAACCTGTTGCTCTGCTGTGCTCGTTTTCCTGCCTTACACCATTTTTGTCCTCTCCTTGCAGTTACCGCTCTGTCTTTGGCTCCTGTCTCCTGTTCCACATCTCGCCATCAACCAACTTACTCTGGATTTTCTCACCACCACTACCTTGGATTCCCCTCAGGACCTGTTTACCCTGTTCTACTCAGCCATCTCCAACCTCACTCTACACTCCTGGTTTTTGCAACTCATCTGAGCTACCCCGGTTCTGCACTCCCCATTTCTCTGTGTTCAATAAACATTTTGGTGCGTTCATCTCGGCTTCCTCTTCTTAATCCGCTCTTGGGATTAACATTGCCAAAGCAAGTGAAGTAGATAATAAACAAAAAAAATGAACAGTAAACATTACACTCACAGAAGTTCCAAAAGAATAAAGATATTTCATATGTCTATATACAGTGTTGTAATGATATGAAAATAGTTAAAGTACAAAAAAGAAAATAAATATGGGTTGTATTTAGAATGGTGTTTGCTCTTCACTGGTTGCCCTTTTGTTGTGGCAACAGGTCACAAATCTTGCTGCTGTGATGGCACACTGTTATTTCACCCAATAGATATGGGAGTTCATCAAAATTGGGTTTGTTTTCGAATTCTTTGTGGATCTGTAATCTGAGGGAAATATGTGTCTCTAATATGGTCATACATTGGGCAGGAAGTTAGGAAGTGCAGCTCAGTTTCCACCTCTTTTTATGGGCAGTGTGCACATACCCTGTCTTCTCTCTCTCTCCCTCTCTTCTCTCTCTCTCTCTCTCCCACCCCTCTCTCTCCCTCTCTCAATTCAATTACATTCAAAGGGGTAAACGTGCTTACACTGCCAAAGTGAAAACATCCCTCTCCCTCCCTCTCTAGCTCCTCACTCCTTGCCCAGTGTGTGTATGTGTGGGCAGTTTAACCCAATCATATTCATTAAAAGTCACCAACACAGGTTGTACTCATTAGCTTGTGTGAAGTTAAAAAATAACTTGTCAGCTTCCATTGATTTTACTCAACATGCTATTGGTACATGCAGGCATGGACAACAGGTGTTCTTGCCTTTGTATTGTTGCTTAGTATGCCTTTGTGCAATATGGCAGCAGCTATAACTGTGAGTCCTTATACTTAGAGACTGCTTGCCTTATTGTCCACCTCACTGTAATTCTCAGTTAGCTCACACAACACATTTCCACTGTAGGCTACAATATATATTCAGTACTATAATTAAGTCCAAAGTCCCTTATGAGCAATGTAAGATGTTTTGCTCTTACAACAGATTGCTACTGCCGGCTACAGTATATGCAATGCTTTGTGTCCAATGCTCAACGTAAGAGGGTTCTTTGCAGAGGGACCAAGATTATCAGATTAATTATCAGAAAAATTATTGGAAAACAAGAGTTCTTTGTAAGGCAAAGAGGTCTACCTAGAAAAGTTTCATCCTGAGAAACGTGTATAGAATAAAGGGTTATTTGATAATTGTTTGGAAGACAAGAAGGGTTCTACATAGATCCCTTGTGAATCAGCTTTTACATTTTTTTTATATTTTTATTTCTTTTAAATAATGTTTAAACTTCAACATCAGGAGTTTGAGTAATCTGATTACTTTAAAAAGACAGGTGTGGGATAGTTTTGAACTTATATGGGAATATTTGTACATACAGTGCCTTCGGAAAGTATTCAGACCCCATTAATTTTCCCACATTTTGTTACGTTACAGCTTTATTCTAAAAATTGATTACGTTTTTTTCCCCAGCAATCTACACCCCATAATGACGAAGTAAAAACAGGGTTTTAGAAATTCTTGCAAATGTATTAAACATTTTAAACAGAAATATCTTTGCTATGAGACTCGAAATTGTGCTCATGTGCATCCTGTTTCCATTGATCATCCTTGGAGATGTTTCTACAACTTGATTGGAGTTCACCTGTGGTAAATGCAATTGATTGGGCGTGATTTGAAAAGGCACACACCTGTCTATATAAGGTCCCACAGTTGACAGTGCATGTCATAGCAAAAACCAAGCCAAGAGGTCGAAGGAATTGTCTATAGAGCTCAGAGACAGGATTGTGTCGAGGCACAGATCTGGGGAGGGTACCAAAAAATGTCTGCAACATTGAAGGTCCCAAAGAACACAGTGGCCTCCATCATTCTTAAATGGAAGAAGTTTGGAACCCCCAAGACTCTTCGTAGAGCTGGCCGCCTGGCCAAACTGAGCAAATTCCTCTGTGGAGATGGGAGAAACTTCCAGAAGGACAACCATCTCTGCAGCACTTCACCAATCAGGCCTTTATGGTAGAGTGGCCAGACAGAAGCCACTCCTCAGTAAAAGGCACATGACAGCCTGTTTGGAGTTTACCAAAAGGCACCTAAAGACTCTCAGACCATGAGAAACAAGTTTCTTTGGTCTGATGAAACCAAGATTGAAATCTTTGGCCTTAATGCCAATTGTCACGTCTGGAGGAAACCTGGCACCATCCCTATGGTGAAGCATGGTGGTGACAGCATCATGCTGTGAGGATGTTTTTCACCGGCAGGGACTGGGAGACTAGTTAGGATCAAGGCAAAGATGAAAATCTGTTACAGAGTGCTCAGGACCTCAGACTGGGGGCGAAGGTTTACCTTCCAACAGGACACCGACCCTAAGCACACAGCCAAAACAACACTGGAGTGGCTTCGGGATAAGTTTCTGAATGTCCTTGAGTGACCAAGCCAGAGCCTGGACTTAAACCCAATCGAACATCTCTGGAGAAACCTGAAAATAGCTGTGCGGCAATGCTCCCCATTCAACCTGACAGAGCTTGAGAGGATATGCAGAGAAGAATGGGAGAAACTCCCCAAATATAGGTGTGCCAAGCTTGTAGCGTCATACCCAAGAAGACTCGAGGCTGTAATCAATGCCAAAGGTGCTTGAACAAAGTACTGAGTAAAGGGTCTGAATATGTAAATGTGATATTTCAGTTTTTATTATATATATAAATTAGCATAAATTTCTAAAAACCTGTTTTTGCTTTGTCATTATGGGGTATTGTGCGTAGATTGATGAGGGGAAAAAACAATTTAATCCATTTTAGAATAAGGCAGTAACGTAACAAAATGTGGAAAAAGCAAACGGGTCTGAATATCAAATCAAATTTATTTAAATTTAATTTTATAGCCCTTCTTATATCAGCTGATATATCAAAGTGCTGTACAGAAACCCAGCCTAAAACCCCAAACAGCAAGCAATGCAGGTGTAGAAGCACGGTGGCTAGGAAAAACTCCCTAGAAAGGCCAAAACCTAGGAAGAAACCTAGAGAGGAACCAGGCTATGAGGGGTGGCCAGTCCTCTTCTGGCTGTGCCGGGTGGAGATTATAACAGAACATGGCCAAGATGTTCAAATGTTCATAAATTACCAGCATGGTCAAATAATAATAATCACAGTAGTTGTCGAGGGTGCAACAAGTCAGCACCTCAGGAGTAAATGTCAGTTGGCTTATCATAGCCGATCATTGAGAGTATCTCTACCGCTCCTGTTGTCTCTAGAGAGTTGAAAACAGCAGGTCTGGGACAGGTAGCACGTCCGGTGAACAGGTCAGGGTTCCATAGCCGCAGGCAGAACAGTTGAAACTGGAGCAGCAGCACGGCCAGGTGGACTGGGGACAGCAAGGAGTCATCATGCCAGGTAGTCCTGAGGCAATGGTCCTAGGGCTCAGGTCCTCCGAGAGAGAAAGAAAGAAAGACAGAAAGAGAGAAAGAGAGAGAGAATTAGAGAGAGCATACTTAAATTCACACAGGACACTGGATAAGACCGGAGAAGTACTCCAGATATAACAGACTGACCCTAGCCCCCGACACATAAACTACTGCAGCATAAATACTGTAACGCCGAGGTCCTTCACAGTTTTATTTGAGACGACTGTACAACCATCAAGATGAATTGTCAGATTCAACAGAAGATCCCCTTTGTTCCTTGGGGCCTAGAACAAGCATCTCTGTTTGTCCGAGTTTAAAGTAGAAAGTTTGCAGCCATCCACTTCCTTATGTCTGAAACACAAGCTTCTAGCGAGGGCAATTTTGAAACATCATGTTTCATTGAAATTTACAGCTGTGTGTCATCCGCATAGCAGTGAAAGTTAACATTATGTTTTCGAATGACATCCCCAAGAGGTAAAATATATAGTGAAAACAATAGTGGTCCTAAAACGGAACCTTGAGGAACACCGAAATGTACAGTTGATTTGTCAGAGGACAAACCATTCACAGAGACAAATTGATATCTTTCCGACAGATAAGATCTAAACCAGGCCAGAACTTGCCCGTGTAGACCAATTTGGGTTTCCAATCTCTCCAAAAGAATGTGGTGATCGATGGTATCAAAAGCAGCACTAAGGTCTAGGAGCACGAGGACAGATGCAGAGCCTCGGTCTGACGCCATTAAAAGGTCATTTACCACCTTCACAAGTGCAGTCTTTCGTATACATTGTTTGTCTTCAGGAAGGCAGTGAGTTGCTACGCAACAGCTTTTTCAAAAAAATTTGAGAGGAATGGAAGATTCGATGTAGGCCGATAGTTTTTATATTTTCTGGGTCAAGGTTTGGCTTTTTCAAGAGAGGCTTTATTACTGCCACTTTTCGTGAGTTTGGTACACATCCGGTGGATAGAGAGCCGTTTATTCTGTTCAACATAGGAGGGCCAAGCACAGGAAGCAGCTCTTTCAGTAGTTTAGTTGGAATAGGGTCCAGTATGCAGCTTGAAGGTTAGAGGCCATGATTATTTTCATCATTGTGTCAAGAGATATAGTACTAAAACACTTGAGTGTCTCCCTTGATCCTAGGTCCTGGCAGAGTTGTGCAGACTCAGGACAACTGAGCTTTGGAGGAATACGCAGATTTAAAGGGGAGTCCGTAATTTGCTTTCTAATGATCATGATCTTTTCCTCAAAAAAGTTCATGAATTTATTACTGCTGAAGTGAAAGCCATCCTCTCTTGGTGAATGCTGCTTTTTAGTTAGCTTTGCGACAGTATCAAAAAGAAATTTTGGATTGTTCTTATTTTCCTCAATTAAGTTGGAAAAATAGGATGATCGAGCAGCAGTGAGGGCTCTTTGATACTGCACGGTACTGTCTTTCCAAGCTAGTCGGAAGACTTCCAGTTTGGTGTGGCGCCATTTCCGTTCCAATTTTCTGGAAGCTTGCTTCAGAGCTTGGGTATTTTCTGTATACCAGGGAGCTAGTTTCTTATGACAAATGTTTTTCGTTTTTAGGGGTGCAACTGCATCTAGGGTATTGTGCAAGGTTAAATTGAGTTCCTCAGTTAGGTGGTTAAATGATTTTTGTCCTCTGACGTCCTTGGGTAGGCAGAGGGAGTCTGGAAGGGCATCAAGGAATCTTTGGGTTGTCTGAGAATTTATAGCACGACTTTTGATGCTCCTTGGTTGGGGTTTGAGCAGATTATTTGTTGCGATTGCAAACATAATAAAATGGTGGTCCGATAGTCCAGGTTTATGAGGAAAAACATTAAGATCCACAACATTTATTCCATGGGACAAAACTAGGTCCAGAGTATGACTGTGGCAGTGAGTAGGTCCAGAGACATGTTGGACAAAACCCACTGAGTCGATGATTGCTCCGAAAGCCCTTTGGAGTGGGTCTGTGGACTTTTCCATGCAAATATTAAAGTCACCAAAAATTTGAATATTATCTGCTATCACTACAAGGTCCGATAGGAATTCAGGGAACTCAGTGAGGAATGCTGTATATGGCCCAGGAGGCCTGTAAACAGTAGCTATAAAAAGTGATTGGGTAGGCTGCATAGATTTCATGACTAGAAGCTCAAAAGACGAAAACGTTTTTTTTTTTTGTAAATTGAAATTTGCTATCGTAAATGTTACTATCACCTCCGCCTTTGTGGGATGCACGGGGGATATGGTCACTAGTGTAACCAGGAGGTGAGGCCTCATTTAACACAGTAAATTAATCAGGCTTAAGCCATGTTTCAGCCAGGTCAATCACGTCAAGATTATGATCAGTGATTAGTTCATTGACTATAATTGCCTTGGAAGTGAGGGATCTAACATTAAGTAGCTCTATTTTGAGATGTGAGGTATCAGGATCTCTTTCAATAATGGCAGGAATGGAGGAGGTCTTTATTCTAGTGAGATTGCTAAGGCGAACACCGCCATGTTTAGTTTTGCCCAACCTAGGTCGAGGCACAGACACGGTCTCAATGGGGATAGCTGAGCTGACTACACTGACTGTGCTAGTGGCAGACTCCACTAAGCTGGCAGGCTGGCTAACAGCCTGCTGCTTGGCCTGCACCCTATTTCATTGTGGAGCTAGGGGAGTTAGAGCCCTGTCTATGTTCGTAGATAAGATGAGAGCACCCCTCCAGCTAGGATGGAGCCCGTAACGGGAGGAGTAGAGACCAGAGAAGGCCCGGCCTCTGACTCCGACTCGCTGCTTAATGGGGAGAACCGGTTGAAAGTTTCTGTCGGCTGAATGAGCGACACCGGTTGAGCATTCCTACAGCATTTCCCTCCAGAAGCCATGAGAAAGTTGTCCGGCTGCGGGGACCGTGCGAGGGGATTTATACTAATGTTACTATCTGTACTTAATGGTGGCACAGACGCTGTTTCATCCTTTCCTACACTGAAATTACCCTTGCCTAACGATTGCGTCTGAAGCTGGGCTTGCAGCACAGCTATCCTCGCCGTAAGGCGATCGTTCTCCTGTATATTATGAGTACAGCGACTGCAATTAGAAGGCATCATGTTAATGTTACTACTTAGCTTCGGCTGTTGGAAGTCCTGACGAACCATGTCCAGTCTGGAGTGAAAAAGTTGAGTGAGGGAAAAATAAAAAATATAAACGGTAATTAAAAAGTAAAAACCGTAAAGTTGTCAGGTAGCAAAGTAAGGTTGGCAACAAAACGCACAGCAGCACGTAAACAAGTCTGCAAGTTGTGACCTTTCCGTATATGCCTATGAATATTTTCCGAAGGGACTGTATATCTAGCATTCCCTTAGTAATTGTACATATACAATACTGACATAGTTGGTATCTTTGCCATGAATTATGTGTTTCAAACTAGTATTTTTTGTGATTTTATTGAGCAGAGAGTAGGAGAATAGAAGGTAGTATGAACCAGCAGTGTACTGCATTAAATGGTACACTGCAAATTCAGGTTACTTTCCTGGTTACTTATGTAACTCAGCTGTACATATTATTCTAGCTCCCATTAGCTTCCCTTGTCAGGTGTATACCGGTAGCTGGCATTAAGAGTTATCCACCATTAGGGTTGACAAAATTCCCAGGTTTTCCGGAAATCCCGGTTGGAAGAGGAATAATCCCAGAATCACAAGGGAATAAGCAGGTGGAAAACCTGCGTATTCTGTGAAAGTTACCGGAATTTTGCAACCCTAATGGTGAATTACTCTTGTTGCCAGCTGCTGGTATACGCCTGACAATGGAAGCTAATAGGAACTAGAAGAATATGATCTATCCATATGGTACACTTTGTAAGCCAATTCATCTGAGTTACATACATTCACAGAACCCCCAACAAATATTCCAGAACATTCTCCAGTAGAGTCACTGGAATATATTGCACCACTAGCCAGGCTGATATGAATGAATTACTTAACATGTAGAGCAACAGTATAATGCCATATAAGAGGAAAAGCTGATGGAATGAAAAATAAAAACATGTTTGCTCTGGGAATTATGTTCTCAGAAAGGTTATGGTCATTCATGGGCAACAGTCCTTCTGCTAGGGTACAGGTATGACTATAACACTGTCCAAGAGAGATAGACCTCTTTTATACCATTCCAACAAGGTCAACTGTTTTCATTACACCTATGAAGACTACCAAGTAATATTCTCATTTTGTGCAAATTTAGCTTTTTATAGGTTATTGTCACTAAGCAGAAGTTATTTTGTTCAGTGTCATTACTGCAAGGCAGTGATTCACACTCAGAAGAGATTATCTCTGACTGATAAAAAATGATGATGATAAAAAAATTGGGAAATTATACTATTTTATACTAATACAATTGCTCAGAGAAATTGTTTTTTCCTCGAAAAGATAGTGGTCAAAGTGATTGGCACCCCTGTTTTCAATACTCTAGCACCCTCCCCCTTGCATGAATAACGGCACTGAGCCTTTTTCAAAATTATTTTATGATTATTTTAAATTATTTTATTGGAGGACACATTGGAAGGGGTTTTACACCAATCCTTCATACAGAATCGTCCCAGATCCTTGATATCCTTCCCCTGCATTTATGGTCTGTCCTCTTCAATTCAAACCACAGGTTTTCAATAGGGTTCAAGTCCGGAGACTGAGATTGTCACGTTCCTGACCTGTTTTTCCTTTTTCTTGTATTTATTTAGTTGGTCAGGGCGTGAGTTGGGGTGGGTTGTCGATGTGTTATTTTCTATGTTGGGATGTTTGTGTTCGGCCGGGTATGATTCTCAATCAGAGACAGCTGTCAATCGTTGTCCCTGATTGAGAATCATACTTAGGCAGCGTGGGATTCACGTGTGTTTTGTGGGTGTTTGTATCTCGTGTCAGTGTTCGTACCACACGGGACTGTTTTCGGTTTTGTCACGTTTGTTGTTTTTGTATGTGTAAGTGTTCAGTTTACGTTCATTAAAATATGACCACTTTCCACTCTGCGTGTTGGTCCGATCCATGCTCCTCCTCGTCTGAGGAGGAGAACGACTTCGACAACCGTTACAGAAACACCCACCACAAAAGGATCAAGCAGAGTGAGAACAGACAGCAGCAGAGACCGAGGACACAGGACTCGTGGACTTGGGAGGAGATCCTGGACGGCAAAGGACCCTGGGCTCAGCCAGGGGAATATCGCCGTCCCAAGGCGGAGTTGGAGGCAGCGAAGGCAGAGAGGCGCTGGTATGAGGAGGCAGCGCGGCGACGCGGTTGGGAGCCCGAGAGTCAGACCCAAAAATTTCTTGGGAGGGGGGGGCACACGCGGAGTGTGGCAAAGCCGGGTAGGATACCTGAGCCAACTCCCCGTGCTTACCGTGGAGTGAGAGGGCGTCGTACTGGTCAGACACCGTGTTATGCGGTGAAGCGCACGGTGTCCCCAGTACGCGTGCTTAGTCCAGTGCGGGCTATTCCACCTCGCCGCACTGGTAGGGCTAGGTTGGGCATCGAGCCGGATGTCATGAAGCCGGCCCAACGCATCTGGCCTCCAGTGCGTCTCCTCGGGCCGGCATACATGGCACCAGCCTTACGAATGGTGTCCCCGGTTCGCCAGCATAGCCCAGTGCGGGCTATTCCACCTCGCCGCACTGGCAGGGCTATGGGGATCATTCAACCTGGTAAGGTTGGGCAGGCTCGGTGCTCAAGAGCGCGTGTCCTCCTTCACGGTCCGGTATACCCGGTGCCACCTCCACGTACCAGTCCACCGGTGGCAGCCCCCCGCACCAGGCTGTCTCTCCGGGTTCTCTCTCCAGCTGCTCCCACCTGTCCAGCGCTGTCAGAGCCTTCCTCCTCTCCAGCGCAGCCAGTGCCTACACCACACACCAGGTCTACAGTGCGTCTCAGCCGGCCAGAGTCTGCCGTCTGCCCAGCGGCGCCTGAACTGCCCGTCTGCCCAACGCCGTCTGAACTGTCTGCCTGCCCAGCGCTGTCTGAACTGTCTGCCTGCCCAGCGCTGTCTGAACTGTCTGCCTGCCCAGCGCTGTCTGAGCTGCCTGCCTGCCCAGCGCTGTCTGAACTGTCTGCCTGCCCAGCGCTGTCTGTCTGTCCCGAGCCTTCAAAGCCGCCCGTCTGTACTGAGGCTTCAAAGCCGCCCGTCTGTCCTGAGCCTTCAGAGCCGTCCGCCAGACAGGAGCAGCTAGAGCCGTCCGCCAGACAGGAGCCGCTAGAGCCGTCCGCCAGACAGGATCAGCCAGAGCCTTCCGCCAGACAAGATCAGTCAGAGCCGTCCAGCCAGGACCAGCCAGAGCCGTCCAGCCAGGACAAGCCAGAGCCGTCCAGCCAGGACCAGCCAGAGCCGTCCAGCCATGAGCAGCCAGAGCCGACAGTCAGCCATGAGCAGCCAGAGCCGCCAGCCAGCCATGAGCAGCAAGAGCCGCCAGCCAGCCATGAGCAGCAAGAGCCGCCAGCCAGCCATGAGCAGCAAGAGCCGCCAGCCAGCCATGAGCAGCCAGAGCCGCGAGCCAGCCAGGATCCGTCAGAGCCAGCCAGCCAGGATCCGTCAGAGCCAGCCAGCCAGGATCCGTCAGAGCCAGCCAGCCAGGATCCGTCAGAGCCAGCCAGCCAGGATCCATCAGAGCCAGCCAGCCATGATCCGCCAGAGCCAGCCAGCCATGATCCGCCAGAGACAGCCAGCCAGGATCCGCCAGAGCCAGCCAGCCAGGATCCGCCAGAGCCAGCCAGCCAGGATCTGCCAGAGCCAGCCAGCCAGGATCCGCCAGCCAGCCAGGATCCGCCCCTCAGTCCGGAGCTGCCCCTCAGTCCGGAGCTGCCCCTCATTCCGGTGTTGCCCCTCATTCCGGTGTTGCCCCTCATTCCGGTGTTGCCCCTCAGTCCGGTGCTGCCCCTTAGTCCGGTGCTGCCCCTTAATCCAGTGGGGTTAATTTGGAGGGTGGCCATTGGGAGGAGGCCAAGGAAGCGGGGTTTGACTATGGTGGGGTGGGGACCACGACCAGCGCCAGAGCCGCCACCGTGGACAGACGCCCACCCAGACCCTCCCCTAGACTTTATGCTGGTGCGCCCGGAGTTCGCACCTTAAGGGGGGGGTTATGTCACGTTCCTGACCTGTTTTTCCTTTTTCTTGTATTTATTTAGTTGGTCAGGGTCGTGAGTTGGGGTGGGTTGTCGATGTGTTATTTTCTATGTTGGGATATTTGTGTTCGGCCGGGTATGATTCTCAATCAGAGACAGCTGTCAATCGTTGTCCCTGATTGAGAATCATACTTAGGCAGCCTGGGATTCACGTGTGTTTTGTGGGTGTTTGTATCTCGTGTCAGTGTTCGTACCACACAGGACTGTTTTCGGTTTTGTCACGTTTGTTGTTTTTGTATGTGTAAGTGTTCAGTTTACGTTCATTAAAATATGACCACTTTCCACTCTGCGTGTTGGTCCGATCCATGCTCCTCCTCGTCTGAGGAGGAGAACGACTTCGACAACCGTTACAGAGATGGCCATTGCAAAATGTTGATTTTGTGGTCAATTAATAATTTATTTGTGGAATTTGATGTGTGCTTGGGGTTATTGTCTTGCAGGAAGATTCCCTTGCAGCCAAGTTTGAGCTTCCTGTTAGAGGTAACCAGGTTTTGGGCAAAATGTCAGGTACTGGGTAAAGTTCATAATGTCGTTGACCTTAATAGGATCAGTGGTAGCAAAATAGCCCAGCAAAATCAAAGAACCGCCACCACATTTTACAGTAGGTACAGTGCACTTCTCTGCAGATCATCTCAAGCTCTGTCAGGTTTGATGGAGAGCATTGCCGCACAGCTATTTTCAGTTCTCTCCAGAGATATTAGATCGGGTTCAAGTCCGGGCTCTGGCTGGGCCACTCAAGGACATTCAGAGACTTGTCTCAAAGCCACTCCTGCGTTGTCTTGGCTGTGTGCTCGTTGTCCTGTTAGAAGGTGAACCTTCGGCCCAGTCTGAGGCATTGAACGCTCTGGAGCAGGTTTTCATCAAGGATCTCTCTGTACTTTGCTCCGTTCATCTTTCCCTTGATCCTGACTAGTATCCCATTCCCTGCCGCTAAAAAACATCCCCACAGCATGATGCTTCCACCACCATGCTTCACCGTAGGGATGGTGCCAGGTTTCCTCCAGACATGACACTTGGCATTCAGGCCAAAGAGTTCAATCTTGGTTTCATCTGACCAGAGAATCTTGTCTCTCATGGTCTGAGAGTCCTTTAAGTGCCTTTGGCAAACTCCAAGCGGCCTGTCATGTGCCTTTTACTGAGGAGTGGCTTCCGTCTGGCAACTTTACCATAAAGGCCTGATTGGTAGAGTGCTGCAGAGATGGTTGTCCTTCTGGAAGGTTCTCCTATCTCCACAGAGGAACTCTGGAGCTCTATCAGGGTGACCATCGGGTTCTCGTGGTCTTCCTGTCTGGGTTGGCTCCCCCCCTTGGGTTGTGCCGTGGCGGAGATCTTTGTGGGCTATACTCTGCCTTGTCTCAGGATGGTAGGTTGGTGGTTGGAGATATCCCTCTAGTGGTGTGGGGGCTGTGCTTTGGCAAAGTGGGTGGGGTTATATCCTGCCTGTTTGGCCCTTTCCGGAGGTATCATCGGATGGGGCCACAGTGCCTCTTGACCCCTCCTGTCTCAGCCTCCAGTATTTATGCTGCAGTAGTTTATGTGTCGGGGGGCTAGGGTCAGTCTGTTATATCTGGAGTATTTCTCCTGTCGTATCCAGTGTCCTGTGTGAAGGACTCTTATCCAGTGTCCTGTTTCTCTTTTTCTTTCTTTCTCTTTCTCGGAGGAGCCTCAGGACTACCTGGCATGATGACTCCTTGCTGTCCCCAGTCCACCTGGCCGTGCTGCTGCTCCAGTTTCAACTGTTCTGCCTGCGGCTATGGAACCCTGACCTGTTCTACCTGTGCTACCTGTGCTACCTGTCCCAGACCTGCTGTTTTCAACTCTCTAGAGACAACAGGAGCGGTAGAGATACTCTCAATGATCGGCTATGATAAGCCAACTGACATTTACTCCTGAGGTGCTGGCTTGTTGCACCCTCGACAACTACTGTGATTATTATTATTTGACTATGCTGGTCATTTATGAACATTTGAACATCTTGGCCATGTTCTGTTATAATCTCCACCCGGCACAGCCAGAAGAGGACTGGCCACCCCTCATAGCCTGGTTCCTCTCTAGGTTTCTTCCTAGGTTTTGGCCTTTCTAGGGAGTTTTTCCTAGCCACCGTGCTTCTACACCTGCATTGCTTGCTGTTTGGGGTTTTAGGCTGGGTTTCTGTACAGCACTTTGATATATCAGCTGATGTAAGAAGGGCTATATAAATAAATTGGATTTGATTTGATTTGATTCTTGGTCACCTCCCTGACCAAGGCCATTCTCCCCTAATTGCTCAGTTTGGCCAGGCGGCCAGCTCTAGGAAGAGTCTTAGTGCTTCCAAACTTCTTCCATTTAAGAATGATGGAGGCCATTGTGTTGTTGGGGATCTTCAATGCTGCAGAAATGTTTTGGTACAAGATCTGTGCCTCGACACAATCCTGTCTCTGAGCTCTACGGACAATACCTTCAATCTCATGGCTTGTTTTTTACTCTGACATGCACTGTCAACTGTGGGACCTTATATAGACAGGTGTGTGCCTTTCCAAATCATGTCCGATCAATTGAATTTACCACAGGTGGGCTACAATCAAGTTGTAGAAACATCTCAAGGATGATCAATGGAAACAGGATGCACCTGCCCTCAATTTTGAGTCTCATGTAAAGGGTTTTAATACTCATGTAAATAAGGTATTTCTGTTTTTATTTTTGTAATACATTTGCTAACATTTATAAAAACCTGTTTTCTCTTTGTCATTATGTGGTATTGTGTGTAGATTGATGATAACTTTTTTAAAGTCAATTTTAGAATAAGGCTGTAATGTAACAAAATGTGGAAAAAGGGAAGGGGTCTGACAACTTTCCGAATGCACTGTATGGGTTATTTACTGTGCATACTGTACATCATTCTTTCAGCGCCAAACCCACCACTGGTGTGCGTGGCCAAAGACTTCTATTTTCATGTCATCTGACCATAGCACCATTTCCAATCCAAGTGCCAACGCCGTTTAACAGACTCCAAGCGTTTACATTTGTTGGATGACATGAAAATAGTGCTCTGTTGTCAACAATTTATCCACACATTGCTGATCTGCTCACAGTGAACACGTGCTGATAATTGCAAATGAAACCTTCCATCTAAACAGACATTCTCTTGCATGTTACTAAATATTATTGATGTAGAATTTGATAGAAATTTGCATAATTGAAACTAATGGGCATACATGGAAAGCATAGAAATTCTGTAATACCCACAACGTGAAATTAGATTTGAAAATGACATAGCATAACGTTGCACGCCTGTTCCTTTTCCATCGTATGCTACAATTAATGCTTTGAGATGCCATTGGCAATTTTGTAGCAAAGGGCATTGAAAGTGTTATTGTATACGTTTATACCTCCATTCAAAGAGAAATTATATGCTGTGAGTTCTTAAATAGAATAATTTACAGTATTTAGCAGTGTAATAAAATTCAATAGCATCTAATATATAGATTGCTTTCGAAATGACACCCTATTCAAGAAGTCCTGGTCAAAAGAAGTGGACTATAAACGGAATAGGGTACCATCGGTGTACTGCTGTTTTCATCAACCACCGATAGTTCGTTATAGGTTCATTTGTGTTTCTGAAGGTTACAGGTTTAATTTGCTATGTGTGTTAGAAATGCTTCTGTACTCCGTAACTCCACACGTGTCCTCTACAAAGTCACTTTAATCATCCAAAGATTTTTGTACTTCTCTCCTCTTCATTGAGCTCAAGGCCATCCAAGATCGCTGTGTAAAGTGAACAAGCCCTAAGAAAATACTAAATGGATCAAGCATTAATGTATTGTTTTTTTGTAATTCGTATTTTTGTGTTTTGTATGAGAAATTTTAAACCCTCAATTTACACTGAACAAAAATATGAACGCAACATGTAAAGTGTTGGTACCATGTTTCATGAGCTGAAATAAAAGATCCCAGAAATGTTCCACATGCACAAAAAACTTATTTCTCTAAACTTTTGTGCACAAATTTGCTTACATCCCTGTTAGTGAGCATTTCTTCTTTGCCAAGATAATCCATCCATCTGACAGGTGTGGCACATTAATTCGATGATCATTACACAGGTGCACCTTGTGCTGAGGACAATAAAATATGTCTCAAGTTTTGAGACAAATGTTATCGATCTCAGAGAGAGACTCCTCTGTGACTGACTAGCATTGTCCCTGATTGCATCCCAAATGGCACCCTATTGCCTACATAGTGCACTACTTTTGACCAGGGCCCATAGGAAATAGGGTGCCATTTGGGATACATCCCTAGGTTACCTCTGTCATTGTGTTCTCTGGCTGGCAAGGGTTCTCTTTCGCCTAGCAACAATTAGACTGGCACAATTGCATGGTGCCTTGTTGACTCTTCATTCAAATGCAAGCTCCTTGGCACTTACAAAATGAGAATCCAATTATCGAAATAAACAGCCATCCTCCCTGCCGTCATCCCTTTTCATGGGTGGATTGGCCATCTGGCAGTTCTGTCAAATGACAGAAGGTCCGGGCCGTCTTTTATTTGGGTGGGATGGTTGAAATTTAAAAAAAATAATAATAACATGAATTATATATCTTTTTGAAATATGACACAGCCGGAGGCCCATGGACCAGTTATTTTTAATGGCTTTTGCGCTATTTCTCTGTTGTCATAATAATTTATATTGAGCATTTGGCTGACCAGTGGGTCCCCTGGTGTTCTGGCCCCAGTGATGCTAGGCTTAGCAGCAGTCTAGTGTAGTGGATGCAGGTAGAAAGCAGAGAGAGAGAGACATGCACTGGCATATGTACAGACAGTTTATTGATACTCTATTTGGGAAATCTTGTGTGATTGAAGTACTGCTACATTTTCGAGTGATTATGTTATTGATCCAGCTTCTCCTCTCTCTCTTGACTGGAACCCAGCCGGTGAGCCATGAACGAGACCATGACAACGACAGCTCTCGGACCATGATGGCATCCAGCCAAAGATGAATTCTGTCATGAATGTGGTGTGAGTGTGTTCCAGGGCCTGTCCTTGTGTTTTGTTCTGTCGTTTAATATTTTGTAAAGAGAATTGAAAACCTCCTGCCTGTATTTGTGGTTTTTGGGATTCTAAATAACCTTGGGTTTAGACAACAACATACTTGAATATTCTTTTAAAGCTATCCGGTTAGCAACAGTTTTCACATTTTCTAGATGTCCTTGGGGTTTGGAAGTCTTTCTAGCATTAAAGCTGCTAATGAGCTTTTAGTCCTCAAAGATGCAATAAATCAAACAGCTATAACCAAAGACTCAAAATGGCTGTCAATGATATGCTAAAATGTAGCACAACGTAGCATTTACATCCCTAAAACGAGCTCTAGCACATGGAGCTGAGAAACTGAAATATGTGACAAAGTATACAAAATTGAAAGATAAGCTCCTTACATTCAATGATGAAAAATAGTCCAGACACAAGTGACAAGTCTGTGAGCACATTACCATTTTGTATTACCTCGATTTCACGCCCGATTTTTTTGTTTAAACACATAGCAGTGTTTCTGTGCCATGCAAATCAAACATGTTGATTTGTGGAATACTCTAGTCTCTATTCTGTATTGTAGGCCCATTGGAAACATATGCTACAGAAGCCCTGATCCCTCCTGAGCTAAACACTAATATCCTGTGGAGAAAAGGACCCCAGGCAGATGCCATCTGTGCTGTTTCTAAAACGGACATGTTCTTCTTGGTTCTTTTGGCTCAAGCAGGCAGAAACAGATTTTACACGCTGATGCACTCTCACACACAACCACACTGAATGCACGCGCGATCGAATGGTTGGATGAGACGGTGTTAACCATGGTGCAACCCTCTGATGTTACTACTTTCATCTCCCCACCCAGCAGGTGACATGGTGTACTGTGCTGTCCCAGCCTCCACAGCCTCTATATCCTCCACAACCCAAACCCAACAGAACCCACCAGATAATTGCAGTGTTAAGCTTTGATCAGTCCCGCCTACAGTCGCCTGGGCAAACTGCTCTGTCACAGTTCTGTAATAAGTACTTCTCGCACATAGACTATGTTCCTATTTATCACGTTGGGGCTGCTTGGCTTTTACTAGTACAACTTTGCTTAAAACTGTAATTATGCACCAAATCTGTGCTCCAGCTTATTAGCTATCTAAAGGGAACTTTTATGTTTGTTTTGGTGTTTTCAAAGCCTGATTTCACAGCCTGTATAAACTCATAGATACAGCAGGAGTTCATATGTTAATTTTGGTAACACTTTACTTGACACCCAGTGTCATAACACATGTCATAACAAGTGACATAACTTGTCATAACCTGTCATAATGTGGTCATAACACTGTAATGGCCCATACATTTACACCTGTTGTGACATACAGTGTGTAATTTTATGGCAAACGTTTGGTAGGTGTTCATTTACCTGTCATGCTTTTTTTTATCAGTAGACCAGAAATACCCTGGGAACTGGTTAAAATCTTTGAGTCAGAGGTCTTGAATGAAAAATTTTTATCATGATTTTCCCAATGGGAAGTGATCACTGTCACTACTTCACTCTCCAGCCAAGATGCACGAATTGAGGAGTAAACTGAATGAAGTGAAACGGGAAAAATCTTGATGTAGATTAAATACCGAAACGTGTTGTTTTTACTTTGAACAATTAATGATCACTGTCCTCCAGGAGTTGATTTTCCCAAGGACATGGAAAGTGGTCAAATATTTTTTTTTTACTCCACCCCCCTCCTTGCCCCATCAGGTGTTGACAGTCTCTGGTCCAGTACTAGACAAAATCGAAATATGTGGTGCTTTTAATAACCATTTAATAACCTCCAGCTGGCCACATGTTTGAAAGGATAGTCTCTGAAAATGCATCTAACTCCACTAGGGGGAGTCCTTTAATCACCTCAAAACAGATTGTAGAGAATGATGCACTAACAGACTCACATACTTAATTTTCATTTCAAACATTTGAAATGTCTATGATGTACTAAGTGCTTTGCAAAAGATTGATGTTAAAACAATCCATAAGTGCTGATCCCTTTTTAATGCAGCTCTCTGCCCCACTTATTGCTGAACCATTGACCTATATTGATACGCCTGCTCCTGCGCCCTCTCCCTGGCGCTCGAAGGCGCCAGGTTCCCCAGCATTACGCACTCCTGCCACCATCATTACGCACACCTGCCTTCCCCCGACACGGGCATCAGCAGTTATTGGACTCACCTGGACTCAATCACCTGTGTCATTACCTCCCCTATATCTGTCTGTTCCCAAGCTCTGTTGCCAGCTTTAGAATACATTTTTTTATGTCGTTATGTTACCCGGTGCTGACGCTGGTCCTGTCCTGTTCAATGTCTGTGCTATATTAAATGTTGACTCCCCATACCTGCTTCTCACCTCCAGCGCCGGTCCTTACATGTGATGTTAACTCGACAATTGTTTCTGGCGTTATCCCTAAGATCTGGAAACTGGCACGTCCTCCCCCTACATAAAGGAGGAGATCCTTCTGACTTAGATAACTACCGTCCAATTTTCAAATGATCTTGCCTTTCCAAAGTTTTACAATTCCTGGACAACTTTTTTTAACTTCTCACTCTATTCTTAATGTGAACCAGTCCTGTTTTAGAGCTGGCACCTTTTCTGCTACTACACTTGTTTATAATGGTGTGTTAAATTGCTTAGATCCTAAAAAGCATTGTGCTGCCTTATTTAGAGACCTTTCCAAGACCTTCGATACTGTTGACCATGACATTCTCATTCAAAGGTTGACTGAAATAGGCCTGGATCAGACTTCTTGCAAGTGGTTTGAGAAGGATCTGTCAGACAGGACACAATGTGGGATTTCTGATGGTGTTAAGACTAGTTTCCTGGATATTACAAAAGGTGTACTGCAGGGGTCGGTACTGGGACCTGTTTTCTTTACTATTTACATAAATAATATTGGTCTATCTGTTAAAACTTGTAATTTTCATCTGCATGCAGACGATACTTTTACGTATGCCATTAACCCAACTATACCAGGTGTTAGAGCTGAAATCTGATTTTGTTGCCTTACAGAAAGCCACGGTTGATTTAAAACTTGTACTTAATGTGGCCAAGACTAAATACATGTTGTTCTCTAAATCTTGCAAAAATGTTTCCTATGGACTACATATTTATTCATTGAATTGTTGTCCCATCGATCAGGTTCCCACCTATACATTTCTGGGCATTTGGATTGACAAGGATTTAACGTTTTAAAAACATACTGATGAACTAGTTAAAAAGCAAATATGTTTTTTTTTAAATAGATCTTGCCTCTCTCTAAATAACGGGAAGCAGATTGTACAGTCAACTTTCCTGCCAGTTCAAGACTATGGTAACACCATTTACAGTTGAAGTCGGAAGTTTACATACACCTTAGCCAAATACATATAAACTCAGTTTTTCACAATTCCTGACATTTAATCTAATTTAATCTGACGATCGTCGTAATGATGAGACCAAGGCGCAGCGTGAGTAGAGTTCCACATAATTTTAATCAACTGAAACTCACCGAACAAAACAACCAAAGGAAACATGCCGCTACATGTGTGAACTCAGGCAACTCAATGTAGACCAGATCCCACAACACAAACGAGGAAAATGGCTACCTAAATATGATCCCCAATCAGAGACAACGATAAACAGCTGTCTCTGATTGGGAACCATATCAGGCCAACATAGACATACAAAACCCCTAGACATACAATAACCCTAGACATACAAAAACCCTAGACATACAAAACTAGCGTACCCACCCTAGTCAGACCCTGACCTAACCAAAATATATAGAAAAACAGAGATATCTAAAGTCAGGGCATGACATAATCCTAGTAAAAATTCCCTGTCTTAGGTCAGTTAGGATCACCACTTTATTTTAAGAATGTGAAATGTCAGAATAATAGCAGAGAGAATTATTTATTTCAGCATTTATTTATTTCATCACATTCCCAGTGGGTCAGAAGTTTACATACACTCAATTAGTATTTGGTAGCATTGCCTTTTAATTGTTTAACTTGGGTCAAACGTTTCGGGTAGCTTTCCACAAGCTTCCCCCAATACGTTGGGTGAATTTTGACTCATTCCTCCTGACAGAGCTGGTGTAACTGAATCGGGTTTGTAGGCCTCCTTGCCTGCACATGCTTTTTCAGTTCTGCCCACAAATGTTCTATATGATTGAGGTCAGGGCTTTGTGATAGCCACTCCAATACCTTGACTTTGATGTCCTTAAGCCATTTTGCCACAACTTTGGAAGTATGCTTGGGGTCATTGTCCATTTGGAAGAACCATCTGTGACCAAGCTTTAACTTCCCGACTGATGTCTTGAGATGTTGCTTCAATATATCCACATAATTTTCAGTCCTCACGATGCCATCTATTTTGTGAAGTGCACCAGTCCCTCCTGCAGCAAAGCACCCCCTCAACATGACGCTGCCACCCCCGTGTTTCACGGTTGGGATGGTGTTCTTCGGCTTGCAAGCCTCCCCCTTTTTCCTCCAAACATAACGATGGCCATTATGGCCAAACAGTTCTATTTTTGTTTCATCAGACAAGAGGACATTTCTCCAAAAAGTACGATCTTTGTCCCCATGTGCAGTTGCAAATCGTAGTCTGGCTTTTTTATTGCGGTTTTGGAGGAGTTGCTTCTTCCTTGCTGAGCGGCCTTTCAGGTTATGTCGATATAGGACTTGTTTCACTGTGGATATAGATACTTTTGTATCTGTTTCCTCCGGCATCTTCACAAGGTCCTTTGCTGTTGTTCTCGGATTGATTTGTACTTTCCGCACCAAAGTACGTTCATCTCTAGGAGACAGAACGCATCTCCTTCCTGAGCGGTATGACTGCTGCGTGGTCACATGGTGTTGATACTTGCGTACTATTGTTTGTACAGATGAACGTGGTACCTTCAGGCATTTGGAAATTGCTCCCAAGGATGAAACAGACTTGTGGAGGTCTACAATTATTTTTCTGAGGGCTTGGCTGATTTCTTTAGATTTTCCCATGATGTCAAGCAAAGAGGCACTGAGTTTGAAGGTAGGCCTTGAAATACATCCACAGGTACACCTCCAATTGACTCAAATTATTTCAATTAGCCTATCAGAAGCTTCTAAAGCCATGACATTTAAAGGCACAGTCAACTTCTAAGTCTATGTAAACTTCGGACCCACTGGAATTGTGATACAGTGAATTAGAAGTGAAATAATCTGTCTGTAAACAATTGTTGGAAAAATTACTTGTGTCATCCACAAAGTAGATGTCCTAACCGACTTGCCAAAACTATAGTTTGTTAACAAGAAATTTGTGGAGTGGTTGAAAACGAGTTTTAATGACTCCAACCTAAGTGTATGTAAACTTCCAACTTCAACTGTACCTGAATGTAGCAGCCACTACACTTAAACGTTTGGATGCCGTCTACCATAGGGCCCTTCGTTTTATCACAGGTGACAGTTTTAATACTCATTACTGCATCCTGTATCAAAAGGTTGGCTCGTCCTCATTAATCCTTAAGAGTCTATTGATGCACCCGTGAGTCAATCTAAGAAACATAATAAAAAAGTCCCCATCAAAATCCGTCAGTTTATGTTTTTGCATGGGCTGCGTCTCAATCCAATCAATGTCGGCCCTCCGCATCGGCGGTGGAATGTGGCCGAGCTACAGCTGTGTTTGTCAGACCGTGAGACATCCCGAAAATTGGTCTTCTCACGAAAACGTCTGTAGGTTCCAAGTTTGGCCTACAAAACTGGCTCGCTGTTTTACTCTACGACCCCTACAAGTGTCATGGGACTCATCTGAAGTCAGTAATGCTGATGTGTCAACTTCTGTCTGTAGCGTCCGAACCATTTGAGCCACATGCGGTTGGTGGCACCTTAAATGGGACGGGCTTGTGGTAATGACTGGAGCGCAATTAGTGGAATGGTATCAAATACATCAAACACACGGTTATGAGCCATTCTCCCCTCAGCAGCCTCCTGTGGTTTGAGCTACAAACTAATATGACACCACCATGAAAAGGGGAGACTCTCACGAACACAATGGTGTTCTCCCATGAGACTCGTCTGACGGTAACAAATACAAACAAATGGAAGTACGGAGCTAGTTTTGTTCCAGCAAAACTAGGGGGTTAAATATGTGTACAAAAGATACTTGTATAAGACAGACACTTCAAAAACTTATTCCTTATGATTTATTTTTGGACTGTCTTTTTTTGCCATTTATCATTGTGTTATTCAATGCGTTTGTATGAGCTATAGTAGTAAAGGCCAAATTCAATATTTATCAAATAATTTGTAAATATTTTTTGATACCTAAAGGGGTCCTGAAATGTTAAATCAAGTAGTATGACCATCTTAAAACAATTCAATATATTAGTGGTTGACTCAACCACACGCCAACAGTCAACAAGGAGAGGATCTCTACAAGGAATGACAATTCATTTGATACCCATTTTGACATGCATTCGACACTACAGAAGGTTGACTGAGTGTGACATCAGCCCTGAGGGTGTGACTTGAGAGCCACAGTGTGTTTGATTTGCAAAGTGCAGCTTAGCCTGAATTACTGAATTGCCGTAGAGTCCTTACAACATGTGATAAGAAGTCAGTTTTGATAAACTGCAAGCTGTTAATCTCTAGCTGAGGTATGGATATCCTGCACTTCAGGCACCTGCTCAACGTTCACCTCAACTGCCTCCCATCCCTGTCTAAGCCCCTGGGTCTATCATTGAAGAGGAAGCTTAGACCCACAGAACATTAGCTATTTGTAATTCATATTGTGTTTTACTTTTTTTTTCACCTTTATTTAACCAGGATGGCCAGTTGAGATAAAGTTCTCATTTACAACTGCGATCTGGCCAAGATAAAGCAAAGCAGTGCGACAAAAACAAGGAGGTAAGGCAATAAATAGGCCATAGTGGCGAAGTAATTACAATTTAGCAATTAACACTGGAGTGATAGATGTGCAGATGAGGATGTGCATGTAGAAATACTGGTGTGCAAAAGAGCAGAAAAACTAAATCAAATATGGAGATGAGGTAGGAAGTTGGTTGGATGGGCTATTTAAAGATGGGCTGTGTACAGCTGCAGCGACTGGTAAGCTGCTCTGACAGCCGATGCTTAAAGTTAGTGAAAGAGATATAAGTTTGCAACTTCAGTGATGTTTTCAATTCGTTCCAGTCATTGGCAGCAGAGAACTGGAAGGAAAGGTGGCCAAAGTAAGTGTTGGCTTTGGGGATGACCAGTGAAATATACCTGCTGGAGCACGTGATACGGGTGGGTGTTGCTTTGGTGACCAGTGAGCTGAGATAAGGCAGAGCTTTACCTAGCAAAGACTTATAGATAACCTAGAGCCAGTGGGTTTGGCGACAAATATGTAGTGAGGACCAGCCAACGAGAGCATACAGGTCGCAATGGTTGGTAGAATATGGGGCTTTGGTGACAAAACGGATGGCACTGTGATATCCAATTTGCTGAGTAGAGTGTTGGCGGCTATTTTGTAAATGACATCGCCGAAGTCGAGGATCGGCAGGATAGTCAGTGTTTCAGGAAGCGATAAGTAAACACACAGGTCTGAACATGATGTTCCAGCACAGTGTGCCATAGAATTTTGACAAGGTCTCTGGTCATAAGCGATGCCCTATAGGGAGCAATACCAGACACACACAGTCAACCAGACACACACAGCTAAACTTTCCGTCAGACCAAAAGTCCCATCTGGAGGATAGCTAACACCTGGATAATGGAAAACAAAATCTTACAATTGTCATAAGAATGATTCTATGGTATGTGTCACCTTGGAATCCCTTTTATGCCTTGTGTAATCTTCTTGTCCCTTCTAGGATAAACTGTAACACCTATGTTTTCCAGCAGCCTGTTTGTCTAGACCAAGGGATGGGCAACTCCAGTCCTCGGGGCCTGATTGGTGCCACAGTTTTGCCCCAGCCCCAGCTAACACACCTGACTCCAATAATCACCTAATCATGATCTTCAGTTAAGAATGCAATTCCAGTTTTTTTTTAAAGTGTGACACCAATCATGCCCTTGAGGCCTTGAGTTGTCCACCCCTGGTCTGGACTAATGTCACACACCAAAGGCATTACAATGAACATAAAGAATACGTGATTGTCAGTTTGTTATTTTCTTATAATACTGTCTGGGATGCGGAGGGAACTAGCTACAGTATCAGCCGTGCTGCCATTTGTCTCCTACGTACACATATATTTATTTGTTTAGAGGAAGATACCAAAGTTAGTCGAGAAAATGCAGAAAATAATTGCTGAAAAAAAGAGAGGTTGGGAGACATCAAAGGAAGAAATCTCTGCCTGAAGAAAAGGTTTTCCTCCCACGAACATGCAAACACACACACACGTGCGCGCACACACACACACACACACACACACACACACACACACACACACACACACACACACACAGACACACAGACACACACACAGACACACACAGACACACAGACACAGACACACACACACACACACACACACACACACACACACACACACACACACACACACACACACACACACACACACACAGACACACACTGTGAAGCAGTACAGGTCGCAGATGTCACCTTGACCCTCTTCCAGTCCTTCACCAAACTTATCATTGATATCTAGGTGCAATCAGGTACTCTTTCCCTCTTTGATGTGGTTGCACTGATGTCAGGATGCAGCCAGTACCATAAACATCAACAGGGCAAGAAGGTTCCCACTCTCTACCTAAACAAGGAAAAAGGTTTTCCACCCATAAACATGCAAAAACAATCACACACACACACACACGCACGCACGCCCCCCCCCCCCCCCCCCCCCCCCCCCACACACACACACTTAAAGTTGCACAGGCGGAACACATCATGGAGACATCTGAGTCTGTGAGAAGATTGAAGCCTTCATCAAACCATATCTTAAATCTTTCATTTTATTCTCTCCAGGTGGTCTCTTCCACTTTGATGGGATTGCACTGACCTAAAGACGCAGCCCTCATTGTCAGAGTTCCTCCATCACATGGCCACAGCACTGCACTCACCTAGGGAGCCCGAGCCCATGTCGAGTGGTTCTTGAATTTGGGAGATGGAACATTGTGAAGGGGGGTTTGGTGGAAGCAGCATGCGCTGTCTCTCTGGGGTTCTATGCAATAATGATTACTGGAGATATTTTTACCACAGCAGTTTTCCATCTGAATGAACTGTATTACCTTGGTTGATTTATGTCATGTAGTCTTGACATGACAAGACATGAATGTAGTCAATGCCACTGGGACAGTATTCATCCCCACTGACAGAAGGTAGATGGGGTCTGAAAGGACCATGTTGAAAAGGAAACCTTGAGGTGGGTGGAGGAGAATTTCACGGAATATGTTAAATACTTTAACAATTTTAATAATTTTTTAAACCTGTATTAAATCAGGTAAGAGAGCACAGAACATGTTTATATTTAAAATGACAGCCTGACATCCATGACTGGGTGAGCAGAGTAATTTTAACAATATACACAGTATCATATTTTATCATACTTTCAGTAGTTTGTTCTCTTGTGGAGCAGCCGACAGTTTGCAACAGTCTGGTGCGTCCTGTATCACTACAATCCTAACTTTTGTGTGTATTTGGCTTGTGTATTTGGCTTGCACAATCTATCCAACGCTGTGAAAGGAAATCAGAGACAAATCAGGGATTCTATTCTATTATTCTATTCCAGTATGTCTCCTCTCCTCTCTCCTCCCCTCCTCTACCCTCCTCTCCTCTCTTCTCCCCTGCTCTACCCTCCTCTCCTCTCCTCTCTTCTCCCCTCCCCTCCCCTACTCTCCTCTCCTCTCCTCTCCTCTCCTCTCCTCTCCTCTCCTCTCCTCTCCTCTCCTCTCCTCTCCTCTCCTCTCCTCTCTATTCTATTCCTCTATTCCAGTATGTCTCCTCTCCTCTCTATTCTATTCCTCTATTCCAGTATGTCTCCTCTCCTCTCCTCTCTCCTCCCCACCTCTCCTCTTCTCTCCTCTCCTCTCTATTCTTCTATTCCAGTATGTCTCCTCTCCTCTCTTCTCCCCTACCCTCCCCTCCTCTCCTCTCCTCTCTATTCTATTGCTCTATTCCAGTATGTCTCCTCTCCTCTCCTCTCTATTCTATTCCTCTATTCCAGTATGTCTCCTCTCCTCTCCTCTCCTTTCCTCTCCTCTCCTCTCCTCTCCTCTCCTCTCCTCTCCTCTCCTCTCCTCTCCTCTCCTCTCCTCTCCTCTTCTCTCTATTATATTCCTCTATTCCAGTATGTCTCCTCTCCTCTCCTCTCTCTCCTCTCCTCTCCTCTCCTCTCCTCTCCTCTCCTCTCCTCTCCTCTCCTCTCCTCTCCTCTCCTCTCCTCTCCTCTCCTCTCCTCTCCTCTCTATTCTATTCCTCTATTCCAGTATGTCTCCTCTCCTCTCCTCTCTATTCTATTCCTCTATTCCAGTATGTCTCCTCTCCTCTCCCCTCTTCTCCTCTCTATTCTGGCATGTCTCCCCTCCCCTCCCCTCCCCTCCCCTCCCCTCCCCTCCCCTCCCCTTTCCTCTCCTCTCCTCTCCTCTCCTCTCCTCTCCTCTCCTCCCCTCTCCTCTCCTCTCCTCTCCTCTCCTCTCCTCTCCTCTCCTCTCCTCTCCTCTCCTCTCCTCTCCTCTCCTCTCCTCTCTATTCTATTCCTCTATTCCAGTATGTCTCCTCTCCTCTCCTCTCTATTCTATTCCTCTATTCCAGTATGTCTCCTCTCCTCTCCCCTCTTCTCCTCTCTATTCTTCTATTCTGGCATGTCGCCCCTCCCCTCTCCTCTCCTCTCCTCCCCTCCACACCCCTCTCCTGTCTCCCCTCCCCTCTTCTCTCATCTCCTCCTCTCCTCTCGTCTCTTCCCCTCTCCTCTCCTCTCCTCTCCTCTCACCTCTCCTCTCATCTCTACCCTCCCCTCCTCTTTGATAATGGCAGACACTGCTCTCCGAGGGTAATCTGGATAAGAACTTCTGGAAAATGTCATATGCACTTGTATATGTGTGAAATAGGACAAATATATCAAATCAAATCAAGTCAAATCAAAGTTTATTTGTCACGTGCTCCGAATACAACAGGTGTAGGTAGACCTTACAGTGAAATGCTTACTTACAGGCTCTAACCAATAGTGCAAAAAATGATTAGGTGAACAATAGGTAGAAAAAGAAATAAAACAACAGTAAAAAGACAGGCTTTAATACAGTAGCGAGGCTATAAAAGTAGCGAGGCTACATACAGACACCGGTTAGTCAGGCTGATTGAGGTAGTATGTACATGTAGATATGGTTAAAGTGACTATGCATATATGATGAACCGAGAGTAGCAGTAGCGTAAAATAGGTGTTGGCGGGTGGTGGGTGGGACACACTGCAGATAGCCCAGTTAGCCAATGTGCGGGAGCACTGGCATCCACCAAATGTGTATTCTTCTCTCTTCAATCTCTTTCTCTCCAATGTATTTTGTTTCCCTCCCTGTTCCTTGTGTGTTTTCTCCTCTCCTGAGCTACAGAGGTCTGAGGTCAGATGTGCTGCATGCTGTTCAAACTCAGGGCATGAAGCCACCCCCCCAGAGCCAAACAGGAAGTGTTGTTGTTGTATTTTTTAACAGTTCCTGGAAAGGACTGTCACATTGCTATAAAATAAGTACTATGACATACCATGCCCGGGATTACGCTGACATACTCCAGATGCAATTAGGGCCTTCAAAGGATGGAGATGGGGCTGAGAGGGAGTGGGCACAGAAATCACAGGGAAAACAAGATGAGCCGCAGGACATAGCTGTCAGGCAGGAAACATTTTATTTAAGTGCTCTGAATGTGAATCAGGGCAAATTTTTTACGAATAGAGGAGGGGGCATTCGTGTGGCTTTGTCAAGCATAGGTATGGCGGTAGACAAATGGTTTCTGTAAGAAAGTAATTTGCAAACAGTCCAATGGGTTTTAATGACTGTTCTTAGATATAAAACATGTGATCACTTTGATAAAGTCTGTTGAAATAATGAGGGAACATTGTTTCCCTTTTCTTCTTTCTCTTTTTTTGTACGAGTCAGAGATTCAAGGTGTTTTTGTTCATTCATTTAGGAAGGCAAGCCATAATACACTAAGAGTTAGGAAAAATCTTTGATATGGGTAGTCAAAAGTAACATAACTCATTCTGCTTCATTCTTGATGTGTCTTTGCACTTTATCCAACTTTAAGTATTATTAATAAGCTAAACTCTGAACAAAGTTTTAATGGGTGTTTGTTTTACAGGTTTTTAACCATATGGCAAGAATCATTGGTTTCCATGAGAACGCTGTATCAACAGTGTGTGACGATGTGTTAGTTGAGAAGCCGAGTCATCCCATCGTATCTGCGGTTCGGGTTTTAATGTAATGGAGAGCAGCAATTAAGCCAGAGCCCAGCAATGCCACTGTATTGTGTCTTCTTGTGAATAATTGGGTCTGGGGGGATAGATGGTGTTGCGTGGTTGTTTTTGATTGTAAATTATCCCTCTCTTGTGCCAAAGCAAGGCAAACAATATTCATTTTGACCCTGCAGCTGCACAATTTAGGCCTATGTTAACAAACTGTGCTGAAATACGCAATGTTTTATGTGTACTGTAAGTTACTCTGGATAAGAGCTTCTGGTAAAATGTCAAATGTAAATGGCAAATGGTTACTTAATACAATAAGTTGTGGGTGTTAAGCTTGGTCTTCTGCAAGTCTGAGCAAGCGTTTTTCTGACACACGAGAAGAGTCCCTGAAAGCTACTGTCATCAAGCATTCAAAGGCATCTGGCGCATGTGTAGGAGCTCTGACAAAGAATGTCACAATGACTATGGAAGAAGGGATTTGTTACAGTTTTACTACAGGATCTTGACTGACATCTTAATATAAACTGTACTCTACAAGTTGCAAAGCACAGTGCCATTTACGTTCTAAAATAAAATACGTGAGTTGAAACATTTACCACAGTCGTCTGACTTACCTTGGGAATAAATATTTTGGAAGGAAGTATGTCTTTCCCCACTGAAGTGTCTTCTGGGTAATAATAATAAGCAGATAATTGGTTTGACTGAAAGGTCAAGGAGAACTGAAAGGTCAAGGAGAATGAAGTGGCACAAGACAATCTCCTCAACCCAAATCATTTCACTCAAGATGGCGAGAGAAACTCCCTGAAAAATGTTAGGGGACGAGGTAATTAATAATTGTTATGATTTTTATGAATAATGACTAAATGATGTATACATTTAACATAGAACTATAACTAACAGAATTCTACCCTGTCACTGTATGATTGTATGAAATGTATTAGAATCATAAATCTAAATCTGATGTGTATAGTTTTAGTCAGAATTAGAACAAGGACTTTTTGTTCCTTTTTAGTATGCAAGCAGGGTGCAAGTGTGAAACAAATGATAAGAGGAGCTATCGACAGACAAGCTGTACTACTGTGTTCCTTACAGGACATTCTGTCCCCACCCAGGGAGGGGAGAGACCTTGGGCTTGTAGTAGATTGTATAACAGGTGGCAGACAATGTAAGAGAAGGAGAAGACTTGTGAACTATATTGTCATTGTTTCTGAGAGGAGGAGGGACATTTATGATGAAATGTGAGGAATATAGACCAATGTACAGGAAATGATAAGCAGAGCTCTCGTAAATAAACACGCTGACTATTGTAGACTGGCCTCTGTCTGTTTCATTTCAATAAGAACCTTACAAATTCTTAGTAACAGACAGAGTAGTTTAATTGAAGTTCAGTTTATGAACATTGAGAACATAATTCTCATGACAATAATATGAAGAAGGTAATGAAATTTGAACTGGAGAATGAAGTTGCATTCATCAACCTAGTGACATAAGCAGGCAGAGACTACTGTTTTTGTGAAATGAAAAGTGTTAAGAAGGAACCAAATACAGTAGAAGTTTTCAACCACTCCACAAATTTCTTGTTAACAAACTATAGTTTTGGCAAGTCGGTTAGGACATCTACTTTGTGGATGACACAAGTAATTTTTCCAACAATTGTTTACAGACAGATTATTTCACTTATAATTCACTTTATCACAATTCCAGTGGGTCAGAAAATGTAAGAAATTTTGACTGTGCCTTTAAACAGCTTGGAAAATTCCAGAAAATGATGTCATGGCTTTAGAAGCATCTGATAGGCTAATTGCCATTATTTGAGTCAATTGGAGGTGTACCTGTGGATGTATTTAAAGGCCTACCTTCAAGCTCAGTGCCTCTTTGCTTGACATCATGGGAAAATCAAAACAAATCAGCCAAGACCTCAGAAAAAGATTTGTAGACCTCCACAAGTCTGGTTCATCCTTGGGAGCAATTTCCAAATGCCTGAAGGTACCACATTCATCTGTACAAACAATAGTACACAAGTTGTGGTGGCATATTTACCAAATGAGGAGAGTTACAAACTTCACACACCAGTCAGAGTTACACTTAAACTACATATTTAATAATAAGAGCTTTGCAATAGCCTTTTGACTTTCAATGATGCGCCATCTCTAATGAACCATTGAAAGTGTCAACAGAAAAGTACAAAGATCTTTTATAGCCAAGATATACCCCTCTCAACTTACATGACGAACCACAGATCTTAGGAACTGTTCACAAAGAAAGACTTTTACTTGAGATAGAGGAGTATCCCATAGCCAGATAGCATTCGCTATAAATAATCGTTCAGTTTGGTCCCTAAGACGAGGTTCTAATCTCATTCCTGGTACTTCATAACACAGAACCATTACCTCATCCAATGGCATAACAAATGTGAACTCTAGATACTCCCATCTCAAGTAAACCCCCTCTTGACCCCACTCCTGGACAAGCTCACTGAAGG
Organism: Salvelinus namaycush; assembly: GCF_016432855.1. Classification (NCBI taxonomy): domain Eukaryota; kingdom Metazoa; phylum Chordata; class Actinopteri; order Salmoniformes; family Salmonidae; genus Salvelinus; species Salvelinus namaycush. The sequence goes on along the minus strand of NC_052325.1, from coordinate 23,352,926 downwards.
GAGTGAACCTCTAGGTCATACACTATCCCAGGATAAGTACAACATCAGAGAGGACATATAATGGTTCCAGACACTGCCATAATCCTCCCCCAATGCCAAAGGAGGGAGTGACTTGCGCACAGACATTGTGGAGACAAGTAATTGGTTCTCCATTGATCACGCCATCCCTTCACATGGTTTAACAGATACATTCACATATGAAGACAATGTTCCATCCTGTGTTCTTCCCTTTCTGATATTCTGCATAGCACCAGAGACATGTAAAAGACAAGCCTTACCTCTCCCCTCTCTGGGCCCCAAGTGACTGAGCCCCAGCTGAGGGAAGAAATGCAACTGCCAACACTAGAGTCTATTAGAAATACATTCTAATAAAAAATATATCACATCAGAATATTATGCAGATGTGACATCTTCATTACTTATGTTATCCAACTTATTCTGATTCATCCACCACAAAGTATAAACACATGGGACCATGCAGCCGTCATTCCGCTCAGGAAGGAGACGTGTTCTGTCTCCTAGAGATGAACGTACTTTGGGGCGAAAAGTGCAAATCAATCCCAGAACAACAGCGAAGGACCTTGTGAAGATGCTGGAGGAAACAGGTACAAAGGCATCTGTATCCACAGTAACATGAGTCCTATATCGACATAACCTGAAAGGCCGCTCAGCAAGGAAGAAGCCACTGCTCCAAAACCGCCATAAAAAAGCCAGACCACGGTTTGCAACTGCACATGGGGATAAAGATCGTACTTTTTGGAGAAATGTCCTCTGGTCTGATGAAACAAAAATAGAACTGTTTGACCATAATGGCCATCCTTATGTTTGGAGGAAAAGAGGGAGGCTTGCAAGCTGAAGAACACCATCCCAACCGTGAAGCACGGGGCTGGCAGCGTCATGTTGTGGGGGTGCTTTGCTGCAGGAGGGTCTGGTGCACTTCACAAATAGATGGCATCATGAGGACGGAAAATTATGTGGATATATCGAAGCAACATCTCAAGACATCAGTCAGGAAGTTAAAGCTTGGTCGCAAATGGGTCTTCCAAATGGACAATGACCCCAAGCATACTTCCAAAGTTGTGGCAAAATGGCTTAAGGACACAAAGTCAAGGTATTGGAGTGGCCATCACAAAGCCCTGACCTCAATCCTATAGAAAACGTGTGGGCAGAACTGAAAAAGCGTGTGAGAGCAAGGAGGCCTACAAACCTGATTCAGTTAACTTCTGTAAACCTCTGACCTACTGGGAATGTGATGAAAGAAATAAAAGCTGAAATAAATCGTTCTCTCTACTATTATTCTGACATTTCACATTCTTAAAATAAAGTGGTGATCCTAACTGACCTAAAACAGGGACTTTTTTACTAGGATTAAATGTCAGGAATTGTGAAAAACTGAGTTTAAATGTAGTTGGCTATGGTGTATGTAAACTTACGACTTCAACTGTACATGATAAAGTAATAGGATAGGACAGACTGAACGATTACATTTTCCTAAGAGCAGACATTTCGGTAATGAACAATCTATCTTCACAATACTAAGTAGGTATACTATACTATACAATTAATTATCACTGTTATCACTTTATTACATGTCACATCATATTAATGGTTTTATAATCAGATAAAGAAGGGCGATATGTGGACCATGCTTAGCAAAATTCTGTGAAGATTTTGTGCCTCAATGTGTTCTCATCTGTACATCCAAAAGTAACAGCTAAAAGCTCATGACAGTAGTTATACTATCCTTTCTGACATTCCAAAGAAATTAGATATCAAAGTACCAAGGCATCAATCTTTGACTTCTGACTGTCCTCTAGTGGAAACTTTAAACAAAGTATACAAATATATATTTTACGTACAACTGTATTACATGAGTATAATGAGCTGTGTTGCTTATGACGTTACCGTCCTGCTTCGAACAAACTGTGTGCTGGCCTATGCTGTCACCTAGTGTTTTGAAGTTGGAAACACCAAACATATTTTTATAACTCTAACTCCGTGAGCACACCGACAGTGATTTGCTTTCTGGTACATCAGAAGTACATTCATTTCCAATGGAACGCTGCGTTTGCTTTGCAGCATTGCAGTTGCAGAGGCAGTAGCAGTGCGTTCTGTGTGGTACATACGTTGGATCTATCAAACATAGGCATCAAACTGTATGCCTAGAAGGTTTGACAGAAATGTGAGCAGAAGATGAATGTTGAACTTTTGTTGCATACATATCCAGATGATGCTGCTTACCATTTTGCGCAAAGACGCAATGTGTAAGCTAGGCGTAATGCTGTACGCCCATCAAATGCACTAGAGGTTTGCCTTACGTCGTTTTTTGCAGATGACTAGTTCGCATTTTCCATACCTGATGCACATGTGCTTCACTAGGCTGCAGAAAGGTTTGCAGCATAGAGATGGTTATGTTCGATGTCTCTGGGTCCCATGTGGTATTCGACCAAAGCACCGATTGCTACCAGGACCTCCATGCTAAAAAATGCGGCATGGAAACACACTGCCAATAGGATTGGATTACCTGGTCAGTTGAAAGTGGAAGCTAGGTGCTGGCAGTTTCTTAGTTAAGCTATCTAGCAAAGTGTTTAGCTTTGTAGATAGATTGCTAGCTAACTGGCTAGACTGATGAACTTCCGTTTGTACCACCGCAGTAGTTGAACACAGAACGCACCGCAGCCTAGTGTGGCATACCCAACACAGTGTTGCTGACTTGTCCATTGACAGTGAATGAATTCTGTCAGAACGCAAAGAGTTAACTCATCTGGAGGACATGAGGCTTTAAACTCTAACCATAGCTTTATATCCACTTCCCGGTTCATAAATGATGAGGCCACTAGTGTCTGTTCCAGGTGCATAGGAGTCCAAATAAGAATACTGGGAGAGATGCAGTCGAAAAAAATTATAAATCCAAAACTGAAGCTTGAATGCAAAATTAAGATATTTATTAAAACATCATGGTGCCCCAAAAAATCATAGTGCCAAAAGTTCATAAATAAAAAGGTGAAAACAAAACACAAACGGCCTCAGGCCTTCATCAGTGGAAATCGTCGGGAACACTCCTGGCTTCTATTTCAAGGATATGAATCATTACCTAGTACAGTAGAATGAATGATCTAAATTATATACAAAAGCAGACAAAGAAATATAATTATTTATTGCCTTTACATACACCATGTGAACATTTCCTTAGACAGAATAAATAACACAGGAGTATAGGAGTAGGGAGTAAATGACATTATAACCTATCCTTGTAATTTCCGATCATAACTATTTTATTAACATTATTATTCTCTTGGCCAAATATTATATTCACAAATGTAAATTCCTTATTTTGTCGTTTTTTTCCTTGAAGTGTTACAATTTCATAAATCCCTCAAATTTATGAAACTTAAAAACGGTAGAAGTCATGTCTCTGAATGCCTGTTAATGTCTCATTGCCTTGTCACATATTAATGATTACTTTGGAGGGGAGGTGGTTCTATTTTGTTTATCATTGTTTTCACAGGAATGTCACTGTATTGATGTGTAATACTGTTATTATTGTTGCAATAAAAATCAAATGAAGAAAGAGTAGGGAGCTAGAGATACCACTAGATGGGGATATCGAACACCAATAATAGGCAAAATTCCAGATACAGAAAATATTTCAATAACAATTCTTCATTCATGCCTGATGGGTGGAGAGTTTTTAAATGGAAACATCCACCTGCATTTTGTCTGGAGAAGACTACGTTCAAGATGACCACCCTACGTGAACGTTTTATCTGCTGTATAGCACAGAAGGACATGAAGGAGAGGGGTGACCGGCCTCTGAGAAATGATGTGCAATAGGGGATTTAGGGTCATTTCTCCTTACAAAACTCTTGTGTTCTATAATACATGTTATTGCATGGACAAGAGATACGGTATAGGATGCTAGAAGAGCATGTGAGGAACTGTTTCATAGTGTATTGTTTGCCAGTGGCAGAGCATGCTAAATACGCTCACTTTTTTTTACAGGAATCCCTACAACTATGGCCAGTCACCTCATTCCAGTCTTCCATCATCTATTTCCATCATCTATTTTCAGGCGGGACATGAGTGTCAGCCCGAACAATGAAGTCCCTGACATTCCTGGCCCTGTGAAAAGAGAGGAGGGTCAAAGAAAAATATTTTGGCAAGCAGGATCAGCCATGAGCACATTTCAACGGTTATTTTTACTTTTATCCCTTCTGGTTGAGGTCTCATCAATGGTAGATACTCTACTGAGAGAATCCTCAAACTGACTATACATTTCCATAGCCTGTTTTAACAGTACAAATGCTTTTCAGTCTCAGAAATTGTGTGAACGGTAATCCCTTCTTCACAAATGTGGATGCGCACTAGAGGCACGTAGGATATTGTTATTGTCTGTATGCTTTGTATACAAAGTGGTGGACAAAGGCCCTGAGTCAAGGGGCACAAGGGTATCAGGGAAGGATATCTCTCTATGACTAATCTCGGCTGTGAACGTGATAGACTGAATCATATCATTAAGGTAAGCGAGAAAATCCTCAAACACATTGAGGGGACCCTTCCAAACGAGAAACACATCAGCAATATATCCTTTTCACATAAATATATGTTTGGGAGAAAGGGTTATTGTGCCGAGTGAACTTGTCTCCCATATAACCCACACATGGTCATGCATAGTCGGGAGAGAAAATGGAGCCCATATAACCCACACATGGTCATGCATAGTCGGGAGAGAAAATGGAGCCCATATAACCCACACATGGTCATGCATAGTCGGGAGAGGAAATGGAGCCCATATAACCCACACATGGTCATGCATAGTCGGGAGAGAAAATGGAGCCCATAGCCGCTCCCTGATTTTGTAAATAGAAACAGTCTAGAAAAAATAGTTATTGTACTTAAGGAAGGTCGCCAGGAGCAAAAACAAAACGTGTAGAGGACTTTGTGCCCCCTCTCTGTTCCAAAAATAACTTCAAAGCCTCCTGTCCTTTGTCATGTGGTACATTAGTACATTATTTAAAGAAACAACATGTAGGGTGATGAGAGAGATATCCAAAGAGTTATCACCAATTTCAAGTTATGATAGTTGTTTAATGAAGTCGCCAGTGTCTGTCAAGTATGAGGGCAATTGCGTCACTATAGGACGCAATGCCAACACAATGGGGAATAAGTTCAGTTAAACTCCCATCACATGCTACAATAGGTCTCCAAGTGACTTCTCTGGTGATTTGTGAACATTAGGAAGGCAGAATATAATAGGGACTGAAGGGAGGTCTTTTGTAAGATACTTAAGTTCAGATGGGCATGTGTTACTTTGATGGACTTGACTGTTGCCAGGCCAAAATAAAAAATGTAATCTACAAAAGCCAGACAAAAAGCCCCTCTTGGTAGGCTAGAGGAGTGCACATTTTATCAGCTTGTCTCTGCTGCCCCCTGTGTGGTTGACAATGGAATTACAGACTGCACAGAATCATCTGAAGTGAATCATACTCATTAGCTGTCCTACATCCGACTCTTCACTGGTCCTTGGGGAGATGAATTTGTATATTGTTAGACTCCAGGTAATGCTTTAAGCTTCGAACACACCGACAGTAAATGTGGCAAAATAAGACGCAGCATCATCTGGATATGTATGCAACAAAAGTTGAACGTTAACCTTCTGCTCCCATTTCAGTCAACCCGCCGACGCATACAGTTTGACGCATACATTCGATAAATCCAATATATGAACGCACTGCAACTGCCTCTGCAACGCAATGCTGCAAGGCAAACGCAGCGTTTCATTGGAAATGAATGTAATTCCGGTGTCCCAAAATGCAAAGACACTATCGGTGTGTTCGAAGCGTTAGCTGTTTCTAACAATATAAACTTTTTCTAACATTTCCAGATATTTTTTATATTATTTAATTATTTGCATAGTTTTTTGTATTATTTCATATTTATTATTGTATTATTTAATTACAATTATAATTATTCAAAGGTGGGGGAAAAGGAATTACAACATTTTCAATGAATGAGCAGGATAAAACTTTATTGTTCAATAAAACTTTTCCTCTGTGAGGAAGAGGTACCACATAGTCAGATATGTGTTCTACATAAATATACATACAGTAGTGTTTACATAATCTGTAATACCATTGAAATATTTACAATCAGACACATGATTCTACTCTTAAACTGTTCACAGGTGTAATGTACATGAAGATGATGTGTCTAGACGAGTGTGAGTGTGTATGTGTGTGTGTTTTAGAAAAGCAAAAAGTATATACTGTAGAACGCTGGGGTTTGTGTCAGCCTATGCAAAGGTAAACAGTGGAAAGGGCTAGTGTTGCTATAACATAACTTCATCAAATAATTAGTAGAAGACATCGCTATGGTTACACTCATTGTCTATGAGATTGTGCTTGTGTCTGCTTCCCTACATTACCAGTGTGTTTCCATGTATCCCTGTGTCTGCTTCCCTACATTACCAGTGTGTTTCCATGTATCCCTGTGTCTGCTTCCCTACATTACCAGTGTGTTTCCATGTATCCCTGTGTCTGCTTCCCTACATTACCAGTGTGTTTCCATGTATCCCTGTGTCTGCTTCCCTACATTACCAGTGTGTTTCCATGTATCCCTGTGTCTGCTTCCCTACATTACCAGTGTGTTTCCATGTATCCCTGTGTCTGCTTCCCTATATTACCAGTGTGTTTCCATGTATCCCTGTGTCTGCTTCCCTACATTACCAGTGTGTTTCCATGTATCCCTGTGTCTGCTTCCCTACATTACCAGTGTGTTTCCATGTATCCCTGTGTCTGCTTCCCTACATTACCAGTGTGTTTCCATGTATCCCTGTGTCTGCTTCCCTACATTACCAGTGTGTTTCCATGTATCCCTGTGTCTGCTTCCCTACATTACCAGTGTGTTTCCATGTATCCCTGTGTCTGCTTCCCTACATTACCAGTGTGTTTCCATGTATCCCTGTGTCTGCTTCCCTACATTACCAGTGTGTTTCCATGTATCCCTGTGTCTGCTTCCCTACATTACCAGTGTGTTTCCATGTATCCCTGTGTCTGCTTCCCTACATTACCAGTGTGTTTCCATGTATCCCCGTGTCTGCTTCCCTACATTACCAGTGTGTTTCCATGTATCCCTGTGTCTGCTTCCCTACATTACCAGTGTGTTTCCATGTATCCCTGTGTCTGCTTCCCTACATTACCAGTGTGTTTCCATGTATCCCTGTGTCTGCTTCCCTACATTACCAGTGTGTTTCCATGTATCCCTGTGTCTGCTTCCCTACATTACCAGTGTGTTTCCATGTATCCCCGTGTCTGCTTCCCTACATTACCAGTGTGTTTCCATGTATCCCCGTGTCTGCTTCCCTACATTACCAGTGTGTTTCCATGTATCCCTGTGTCTGCTTCCCTACATTACCAGTGTGTTTCCATGTATCCCTGTGTCTGTCTTTGTCTGATTACCAGTGCTTATGAAGTAAAACGCATGAGCCAATTAATTAATAGCACATTGCTGCCAATTACACCATTAAACACATATCTAGAAATGTTTTCACAGCTTTGAATCGGGAATTACTGTAACAGATTCTTAGCACGAATTCAACTTCACGAGACGTCATCCTCCGACATTTTGGAGAAAACACATCCATACAGTGAAGTAATTACAAAATAGATGTTGCTCCTATAACGTCAGTCAATCTATAGCATCTACAGTATACTCACTTACAATGTACAGTATGCACAACTCAGTTGTATGACATCATACACTGGAATTAATACACAGGCATGAGAGCATACATACAAATTCCATGGAAAATTACAATCTTTTTTAACAGCCTCTAAATTCAGCTGATGAGGAAGTTTGTCCGTGTTATTGTGAATGTTACTGTATCCTGCTCTTGTAAGCAGTGAGCACAGACATAATTTAACAATGTAAGACCAGGAATGTTACTGTATCCTGCTCTTCTAAGCAGTGAGCACAGACATAATTTAACAATGTAAGACCAGGAATGATACTCTAAGAAGTATAACATTTCTTTAACTTCCTATTTCTGTGCTTCTTTGGATGGAATTTAAGATCTAAACTCTGTGCTTTTTCTTTTTTGAAGACTTATGCATTTGTCATCTTTGTGGGGGTAAAGAAAGCTCTCACTTACACGTTTACAGTATATCAACTCTAAGCTGAGCAGAACTGGCAGTGTAAAGACTTATACTACGACTTAAATATAATATGAATAATCGTTTGTTTAGAAAATAACATAGCACTATTCATCCATTTGAGCTATTCCTATTGGTTTGCTACATCTAGAAGCCTCTATCTAAACAGTGTATTAAACATTTATACACATTTCATGTTTTGTATTTACAGTAATTTGCGTACGGTATAAAGGAAACGTGCTGGCATCACTACTATGAGGGGTAAGCGGAGGTAAACAGTAAGAGAAAGGACATTGCCGTTGATTGTGATCCAATATGCTGTGAAGCAGATCACTGATGTACATAGTGACCGATGGCCTCACATAATATTGACTCTCTATGTTGGTTACTGTCCATACTGTTAGGACAGGCAGATTAAGTTGGGACATGTACATTTATTTTTGACATGTAACTCGAATGTATCCCCATATAACTATTGCAATTGTGAAACATGGCACATAATCACATCTATTGGCTATTGCATGTTAAGAATTCTAATTTAGTTTAAAAAGTAATGAATACAATTTTGCAATATAGTGTTCTGTACATACGTACACTACTTTACCTGAACCAGTTACTTTCTTGTCTCTAACCTTGACGTCAGTCATTCTCTCACGCTCTACTGACATAGATACATACAGTATATATCATTGTAAACATAAGTAAGGTATGCCATGTAAACAAGCTGGCTAATAATGTTGTCTTCATTTAGGAATCTGAGCATGTATGGCACTGAAACATATGACTATCAGTTATATAGACACGGTCATCCCAGACAAGGTTGTGGAGGGATACAGTCATTATTATGACAGGATTTAACACTGTTATCTAGAACAAAACAGTGTGGTACAGCATGCATATCTGGAGGAAGAGGTATTACTGTAGCTACTGTAACTATCTCTAGTCTGGTTCACTGTGTGCTCCCATCTGGATAGGCTTCTACTTGTGCTTTGTCAAGTAGAAAGGTGGTTCTGTACTTCTAGTGATTGATAGACTTGTGTTCTTTGTTCTCAGCTATTCAGTGGGACACTGTAATGCCATATTTTCACTTATGCTAACAGTTTGCTTTTCGCCCTCAACCCTGAAGTCAATGTTGACTGTGAACTACTCTCTGCCTTGCTTGACGGTCTGGTCTGGTCTAGTCTGGTCTGCTCTGGTCTGTTTTGGTCTGGTCTGGTCTGATTTGGTCTGGTCTGGTCTAGTCTGGTCTGCTCTGGTCTGGTTTGGTCTGGTCTGCTCTGCTCTGGTCTGCTCTGTGCATGTACAGTACTCTATATCTTACCAATGGGCAGCCACACCCCTCCAGATACTGGCCTGGCCCTGCTGTTTGGGCCTCCCCTTCTCTCTCTTTTTTGTTTCCCTCTGAAGCCAGAGAGTGGCGGACTACCGTGGAGTGACTTGCCATAGTCCTCTACCATAGGGATAGATACATGTATCACTGTGTCCTCTACTGGCACCTGGGCTGTGTAAGTAGAGAAGCCAGGAGAAGCACTGCAGAGGGCACATTCATTTACAGTATATGACTCCAGCTGTGTGAGCTGCTCACAGACCTACCTACCGTACGCTGTATAGCTCTCTTTATATATACTGAACAAAAATATAAACGTAACATGTAAATTGTTTGTCCCATGTTTCATGAGCTGAAATAAATTATCCCAGACATTTTCCATACGCACAAAAGCTTATTTCTCTCAAATTTTGTGCACACATTTGTTTACATCCCTGTTAGTGAGCATTTTTCCTTTGCCAAGATCATTCATCCACCTCACAGGTGTAGCATATCAAGAAGCTTATTAAAGAGCATGATCATTACACAGGTACACAGGTGCTGGGGACAATAAAAGGCCACTCTAAAATGTGCAGTTTTGTCACATAACACAATGCCACAGATGTCTCATTTTGAGGGAGCGTGTAATTGGCATGCTGACTGCAGGAATGTTCACCAGAGCTGTTTCCTGGTCATTTAATGTTAAATTCTCTACCATAAGCCGCCTCCAATGTTGTTTGAGAGAATTTGGCAGTACCTCCAACTGGCCTCACAACAGCAGACCATGTGTATGGCGTTGTGTGGTCGAGTGGTTTGCCGATGTCAACGGTGTGAACAGAGTGCCCCATGGTGGCGGTGGGGTTATGGTATGGGCAGGCATAAGATACGGACATTAAACACAATTGCATTTTATCGATGGCAATTTGAATATACAGAGATAACGTGACGAGATCCTGGGGCCCACTGTGAGGCCCATTGTTGTTCGGGTATCTGTGACCAACAGATGTATTTCTGTATTCCCAGCCATGTAAAATCCATAGATTAGGGTCTAATGAATTTATTTAAATTGACTGATTTTCTTATATGAACTGTAACTCAGTAAAATCTTTGACATTTTTGCATGTTGCGTTTATATTTTTGTTCAGTATACTATAGTTACACAGCTTCTAATCTCAGAGAGCAATGGAGACAGACAGGGCAGAAAGTAGTGGCAGGATTCCACTCCAACACGCACTCTGAACCTGCAGTGAGTCAACCAGACCCATTATAAATTCTAACAATACGTAGGGATTTTAAAACGTCACAGAAGATGAGATGGATGATCTACAACATGTCTTACTAATCAGTGTTGGAAAAGGGAACATTTGACTAAGGATCCCAGGAGTTTTGGATCATTTTGAAAATTATGATATTGTGCCCTTCAAAATGCCAGGGCCTCCAGGTCGCTTAGCAACAATGGCAAGGGGTTCAAATAGACATGCCAAAGGAACGCTCCTCTCTCTGGTACCAGCCGTTAATGCCAACCTCTTCCTAGTCATTTTCTCACCCCTTTCATTCCCTCCTTCTTTTCTGGATAGTAGTAACGATGGACAGAATGTGTCAGGAGGTAAGGAGAAATGGTTGGGGGATAGATAGATAGATAGATAGATAGATAGATAGATAGATAGATAGATAGATATTGGGGCTGTGGCAGGTGTAACCCTGGTCCTCGGAGCATCCCACTAATCTGGTGACTGGCTCACTCAAAGCGTTCGTAGTTCCTGGTCTGTCTCACCCTGGGTACCATGTCCAGCAGCAGTCTGGAGGGAGGGGAGAAGAGAGACATGTCATGTGATACAAGAGTAGATAAGATGTGTTATAACACATTAAATGTTCGACTGTGTATAAAACAACTACAATTGTTAAATCGACCATTTTAAAAACAAGCACACAATAAACTTCAAAAAGACACACATCCACATGAGTAGTCATGGAGGATAACGAACAATATAAACATGGTGGTTCGAGCCCTGAATGCTGATTGGCTGACAGCCGTGGTATATCAGACCATGTACCACAGGTATGACAAAACATTTATTTTTACTGCTGTAATTACATTGGTAACCAGTTTATAATAGCAATAAGGCACCTCGGGGGTTTGTGGTATATAGCCAATATACCACGGGTAAGGGCGTCGTGCTTAAAAAACAATACCACACCTCCTCGTGCCTTACTGCTTAAATAAAGTTTGGGACTTATTTCCATTGTGGTCCTCTCTAACTGTAAGATAAGATAGTCACTTTATTTTTCCCATGGGGGAATGTGTATCAATTTTATGACACACATGCTACACACCCATTAGCCTATTTATGGCTAATGGGTGTGTAGCATGTGTGTCTGTCAGGGTTGGGCTTAATTCCGAATTGAATTGAGAATGCCTCATGAATCGATATAAGGATACAGATACAGATACAGGATACAGAATTTCAATTCGAATTTGAATGAAAGGAAATAGAATTGAATTCAGTGAAATTCAAATGCTTCTTCTATTCGATATTAGGTATAGTCTATACAAATATACATCTTGCAAATAAAACATCAAACATGTCGTTATATACAGTTGAAGTCGGAAGTTTACATACACCTTAGCCAAATACATTTAAACTCAGTTTTTCACAATTCCTGACATTTAATCCTAGTAACAATTCCCTGTCTTGGGTCAGTTAGGATCACCACTTTATTTTAAGGATGTGAAATGTCAGAATAATAGTAGAGAGAATGATTTATTTCAGCTTTTATTTCATTCATCACATTCCCAGAGGGTCAGAAGTTTACATACACTCAATTAGTATTTGGTAGAATTGCCTTTAAATTGTTTAACTTGGGTCAAATGTTTCTGGTAGCCTTCCACAAGCTTCACACAATAAATTTCCTCCTGACAGAGCTGGTGCAACTGAGTCAGGCCTTTAGGCCTCCTTGCTCGCACACGCTTTTTCAGTTCTGCCAAAACATTTTCTATAGGATTGAGGTCAGGGCTTTGTGATGGCCGCTCCAATACCTTGACTTTGTTGTCCTTAAGCCATTTTGCCACAACTTTGGAAGTATGCTTGGGGTCATTGCCCATTTGGAAGACCCATTTGCAACCAAGCTTTAACTTCCTGACTGATGTCTTGAGATGTTGTTTCAATATATACACATCATTTTGCTTCCTCATGATGCCATCTATTTTGTGAAGTGAACCAGTCCCTCCTGCAGAAAAGCACCCCCACAAAATGATGCTGCCACTCCCGTGCTTCACGGTTGGGATGGTGTTCTTCGGCTTGCAAGCCTCCCCCTTTTTCCTCCAAACATAATGATGGTCATTATGGCCAAACAGTTCTATTTTCGTTTCATCAGACCAGAGGACATTTCTCCAAAAAGTACAATCTTTGTCCCCATGTGCAGTTGTAAACCGTAGTCTGGCTTTTTTATGGCGGTTTTGGAGCAGTGGCTTCTTCCTTGCTGAGCGGCTTTTCAGGTTATATCGATATAGGACTTTACTGTGGATATAGATACTTTCGTACCTGTTTCCTCCAGCATCTTCACAAGGTCCTTTGCTGTTGTTCTGGGATTGATTTGCACTTTTCACACCAAAGTACGTTAATCTCTAGGAGACAGAACTCGTCTCCTTCCTGAGCGGTATGATGGCTGCGTGGTCCCATGGTGTTTATACTTGTGTACTATTGTTTGTACAGATGAACGTGGTACCTTCAGGTATTTGAAAATTGCTCCCAAGGATGAACTGGACTTGTGGAAGTCTACAATGTGTTTTCTGAGGTCTTGGCTGATTTCTTTTGATTTTCCCATGATGTCAAGCAAAGAGGCACTGAGTTTGAAGGTAGGCCTTGAAATACATCCACAGGTACACCTCCAATTGACTCAAATGATGGAAATGAGCCTATCCGAAGCTTCTAAAGCCATGATATCGTTTTCTGGAATTTTCCAAGCTGTTTAGAGGCACATTCAACTTAGTGTATGTAAATTATGATACAGTGAATTATAAGTGAAATAATCTGTCTGTAAACAATTGTTGGAAAAATTACTTAGATGTCCTAACCGACTTACCAAAACTATAGTTTGTTAATAAGAAATTTGTGGAGTGGTTGAAAAACGAGTTTTCATGACTCCAAACAAGTGTATGTAAATTTCCAACTTCAACTGTACATGCTTGTTCAATATGGGGGGAAAATACCACATTTCCCAGAATGCATTAATTTAATCCTGAAGTTGACCCAGAGGCCTTCAAAAAGAAGCCAAAGAAATGGAAATATAATGGGCTATTCTAAACACTAAGGTTAAAAGAGTACATGAACATTGTTTCCAGAGAAAAGTGATATATTCTTTGGTATCTGGAGATGTGACCTGTTAGATTCAATGAAACTCATTATTTGACTAAAATTCTACATCCTGTGGGTGAGTTGATTGGGAGTCAATTCCAAAATGAATAATTGAGCCTAACCCTGATGTATGTACATGTGAGTGTGTGTGAATGTCTTCATGTGACCTTCTGATGTGACTGTCTGTTTACATAAGTGAGCATGTCTGTCTGTGTGTGCGTGCAGGCTACACTTCTCTTACTTGACCCCATACGTGAGGATGACGAGTCCGATGATGACGCCGATGGATCCGTCCAGGTACCAGACGTCAGGGTGGTGTCTGAACACCTCAGCACTGATGAGGATGGAGAAACCCATGATTCCCCCCACCATGGAGTTAAACGCTACAGTCACAGAGAAGAACCACATTAATAACACACCATGGAGTTAAACACTACAGCCACAGAGAGAACCACATTAATAACACACCATGGAGTTAAACACTACAGCCACAGAGAAGAACCACATCAATAACACACCATGGAGTTAAACATTACAGCCACAGAGAAGAACCACATTAATAACACACCATGGAGTTAAACACTACAGCCACAGAGAAGAACCACATCAATAACACACCATGGAGTTAAAAAATCATGTGCCTGCCTCCATGTCTGTCTGGTGGGAAATTAGTGAAAAGGGTCTGAGAACAGAACAGCAACATCAGACTTATTGGATTGTTGCTTTGTGTGTTGTGAAAACCTGGGGGGAGAGAGAAGGGGGAGGGAGAGGGAAAAGGGAGAGAGAGAGAGACAGAGACAAAGACAGAGACAGAGAGACAGAGAGACAGAAAATACCAACAAAGAGAGTGAGGGAACAGGTATATGGGGAGAGGGAGAGAGGGATGGAGGGAGGGGGTGAGGCTCTACTTTGAGCCCGTGGGAGAGGAGTGTCTACAGCTGGACCACGTACACCAGTCACCCCCTCAGCTCTTATTTATTACCATAATTTTTTTTTCTGACTTTCTCCCATTTTTCTCACCTCCCTGGCACAAGGCCTTATATCGCTGCTTTAATTGGCTCCAGTTCAAGTAGGCATGCTGTGCAAGCCCTTGGTACAGTATTTGTGTGTGTGTGTGTGTGTGTGTGTGTGTGTGTGTGTGTGTGTGTGTGTGTGTGTGTGTGTGTGTGTGTGTGTGTGTGTGTGTGTGTGTGTGTGTGTGTGTGTGTGTGTGTGTGTGTGTGTGTGTGTGTGTGTGTGCGTGCGTCTGTATGCGTGTGTATATATGAGTCAGTCTTTCCTGGCCTACCGTCAGTGATGAGGGCTCTACTGGTCAGCACTCTCCCCAGCATGAACTTCAACACAGCCAGGATAATACACATAATCCCACTGACAATAGACACACTGAAGAGGAAGTCATCCTGAGAAATGGAGAGAGAGAGAGAGAGAGGAGAGGAGATGGAGAGAGAGAGAGAGAGAGAGAGAGAGAGAGAGAGAGAGAGAGAGAGAGAGAGAGAGAGAGAGAGAGAGAGAGAGAGAGAGAGAGAGAAAGAGAGTGGAGGGGAGAGGGAGAGAATAGAAAGGACAAAAGGTAGAAAATCTACATTGAGATGAATCAAATAGTTACGGAGTGCTCTTGTTAAGTCTTCAGCAGTGTCATTAATATTAATATGGCACAGCCAGGCTGGCAGTATGTGCCTCTCCTCTCCACAAGGTCATTATGTTTGGTATGGTGTTACTGTGATAAAACACTGCTTCACAAACACATGATGCCTCCTATCCAGTATTAGAGCTCTATTTAATCTGTGTCGCTGAAGTGATAGAACAGAAATGTAAAAGTAATTTCCGATTGACACGAAATATTACCATTTACCGTGAAGGTAGTCTCCGCTAACGCGAGAACATTGCATTTAAATTCCAATCACGCTGTAACGCTGAACTTCCGCGATCCGGATTGAATAGAGCCCTTAGTGAAACAAAAGGTGACAAACAGATTGGTATAGACACATGTTTTGTTGATACAATATTCTGTATATCCAATGTAAACTCCAAGGCATTTTTAACTCAAATACTTCTAGTAATTGTAGTCAAACTCAATGAAAAGTCATTATTACCTAAAATTTCTTGTGGCTGCAGGGGCAGTATTGAGTAGCTTGGATGAAAGGTGCACAGAGGTGCCCAGAGTAAACGGCCTGCTCCTCAGTCATAGTTGCTAATATATGCATATTATTATTAGTATTGGATAGAAAACACTCTGAAGTTCCTAAAACGGTTTGAATTATGTCTGTGAGTATAACAGAACTCATATGGCAGGCAAAAACCTGAGAAAAAATCCAAACAGGAAGTGGAAATTCTGAGGCTGTTCGATTTTCAACCAAGATCCCATTGAAATCACAGCGAGATATGAATGAGTTTTCACTTCCTACAGCTTCCACTGGATGTCAACAGTCTGTAGAACTTTGTCTGATGCCTCTACTGTGAAGGGGGGCCGAATGAGAGGGAAATGAGTCAGGTCTGCCATGACCTGACCATTCTTTGACCATGTGCGTTCACATAAGAGGGAGCTCTGTTCCATCGCTCATCTGAAGTCAATGTAATTCTCTGGTTGGAACGTTATTCAAGATTTATGTTAACAACATTCTAAAGATTGATTCAATACATCGTTTGACATGTTTCTACTGACTGTTACTGAACTTTTGGACATTTCGTCAGCTTTTAGGGAACGCGCTTCGTGACTTTGGAATTGTTTACCAAACGCGCTAACAAAAGTAGCTAATTGGACATAAATAACGGACATTAACGAACATATCAAGCATTTATTGTGGACCTGGGATTCCTGGGAGTGTATTCTGATGAAGATCATCAAAGGTAAGGGAATATTTATCATCTAATTTCTGGTTTCTGTTGACTCCAACATGGCGGCTAATTTGACTATTGTTCTGAGCGCTGTCTCAGATTATTGCATGGTTTGCTTTTTCCGTAAAGTTTTTTTTAAAATCTGACACAGCGGTTGCATTAAGGAGAGGTATATCTATAATTCCATGTGTATATCATCTACATTTATCATCTACATCATCTCCATGTGTATTATCATCTACATTTATGATGAGTATTTCTGTTGAATCGATTTGGCTATGCAAAATCACTGGATGTTTTTGGAACTAGTGAACGTAACACGCCAATGTAAACTCAGATTTTTTTATATAAATATGAACTTTATCAAACAAAACATACATGTATTGTGTAACATGAAGTCCTATGAGTGTCATCTGATGAAGATCATCAAAGGTTAGTGATTAATTTTATCTCTATTTGTGCTTTTTGTGACTCCCTTCTTTTGCTGGAAAAATGGCAGAATTTTTCTGTGAGTTGGTGGTGACCTAACATAATCGTTTGTGGTGCTTTCGCTGAGAAGCCTATTTGAAATCGGACACTTTGGTGGGATTAACAACAAGATTACCTTTACAATGGTATAAAACACATGTATGTTTGAGGAATTTTAATTATGAGATTTCTGGTGTTTGAATTTGGCGCCCTGCACTTTCACTGGCTGTTGTCATATCGATCCCGTTACCGGGATTGCAGCCCTTAAAATGTTTATGTGGTACTGACTCAAAACTAATGAGAAGTTACACCAACTACATTTTTTAAAGATATGAAAACAAATGAACTTTTTTCCCAGCATGCTCTTCTGCAGGTAGATTTTTTGGACATGTTTTTAATATCTGTGTTTTTGCATGTACATTGAGTGATTGATTGATAGAATGTTTTGCTACACAAATATAATTGTTTTATAAACTACATTTTTGCACCCATTACTGAAATGGTTTAAATGGCTTAGATAGTTTCCTCCCACTGTTTTTAACCCTGGGAGTCATTATGAATGCAGGTTGCGGGTGAATACACATTTCAACTGTTGGATAGCCTAAAGCTGGCTAGATTCCAACAGGAATTACACATCACTATGCAAGCCAGCATAATGTGATTTACAGTTAGGGTTGCAAAATTCAGGTACATTTCCCAGGTTTTTCCATAAATCCTGGTTGGAAAATGACTGGGAAAATGTTTGTGAAAGTTTGTGGAATTTTACAACCCTACTTGCAGGCCTGATGTGGCCTGTAAACTAGGAGTTTCAGGCCACTGTATAAGGCCTTATGATATATGTAATGGTTCAGTTATAATGATAATATTCACCTAGGAACTCACTTGGTGAAGGCCACAGGACTGAAAATTAAAATCTCTGTCACTAACAAATACAGTCATTGGTGGTAAATCTACAATTCAATCGAAAAGGCAAGGCACACTGGGAAATTATTGGAGGCGTGGCTTAGTGGGGGCGTTACATTTACGCATACCTTACTCAAAAAAACTGTATTTGTATTACTCATATGAAAGTAGTACTGCTCACTTCAGATATTTAAGCTCCCAGATACAAATGTTTTGCATACCCTGCCATCATGATATATCATTCTACCAGGTAGGCCTATTTTACAGGCAACATTTAACACATAAGAGTCTAAGACCTGTCTAAGCCATCATATACAAACGCATTGAATAACAGATTCACTACATGGATCACCAGTTAGTCCCAAAATTAAAATTAAGTTTGTTCTGAGTTGTCTGTCCTATATCTGAGAAATTTAAAAAAGATCAGGAAACATTAGTTATTTTTTATTTACATGTATTTAACCCCTTATTTTTGCCACTAAACAGTCTAAGCCCTATCTTAGGGGTACTACTAAGCTATATGGAATCATTAAGGTCATACCAAGGATAATTTTGCCATTTGATTTGAAATTTTAAGATCCCTTGAAGTATCAAACAAATATATTTAAACAATTATTTGCTGAAACATTTTATTTGGCCTTACTGCTATTAGCCCATACAAACACATTGAATAACAAAATCACACAACCCTCCCCAAAGCACCCCAGTACAATTCGAGTGTTCCCTCTTATTCCCCACATCAGAAGCCTTTACCAAGTCAAACTGCGGTCTGGAATCAATACTGAACAGCATTACTGGTTGTTCCTCTATCTAATATGGAGATATCTTCCCTTCCCTCTGCATGTTCAGACTCAAACACCTTCTGTCTGTGAGACGGTTGTGAGAGAGAGAGAGACAGAAGGTGTTTTTCCTTTCTTTCTGTCATTTATCCCTGGCTCAAATTAAAGGTCCACTTCCACACAGCATCTGGGAAACCATTCTAACTCCTCCATTTTTAATCAGGTTCCAGACTCACTGGCCACTGAGGGAGAGGGAGGGTGGACGTGAGAGGAATCACATCCAGGTATTCCACACATACACACAGAGCTACCACCACCACAGTGCTGCACCAAGCCCTCTGCCTGTCCTGACCTTTGACTCAGTTTAGGACTCCCTCCTTCCCAGTCCTCCCCAGTCTGAATTGAGAGCCATGACCTCAATCCACTATACACGGTATCTTACTAGACCTGACCTCTATCCACTAAACACTGTCTCTTACTAGACCTGACCTCTATCCACTATACACTGTCTCTTACTAGACCTGACCTCTATCCACTAAACACTGTCTCTTACTAGACCTGACCTCTATCCACTATACACTGTCTCTTACTAGACCTGACCTCTATCCACTAAACACTGTCTCTTACTAGACCTGACCTCTATCCACTATACACTGTCTCTTACTAGACCTGACCTCTATCCACTAAACACTGTCTCTTACTAGACCTGACCTCTATCCACTAAACACTGTCTCTTACTAGACCTGACCTCTATCCACTAAACACTGTATCTTACTAGACCTGACCTCTATCCACTAAACACTGTCTCTTACTAGACCTGACCTCTATCCACTATACACTGTCTCTTACTAGACCTGACCTCTATCCACTAAACACTGTATCTTACTAGACCTGACCTCTATCCACTAAACACTGTCTCTTACTAGACCTGACCTCTATCCACTATACACTGTCTCTTACTAGACCTGACCTCTATCCACTAATACACTGTCTCTTACTAGACCTGACCTCTAGTCTCTTACTAGACCTGACCTCTATCCACTATACACTGTCTCTTACTAGACCTGACCTCTATCCACTAAACACTGTATCTTACTAGACCTGACCTCTATCCACTAAACACTGTCTCTTACTAGACCTGACCTCTATCCACTAAACACTGTCTCTTACTAGACCTGACCTCTATCCACTATACACTGTCTCTTACTAGACCTGACCTCTATCCACTAAACACTGTATCTTACTAGACCTGACCTCTATCCACTAAACACTGTCTCTTACTAGACCTGACCTCTATCCACTAAACACTGTCTCTTACTAGACCTGACCTCTATCCACTAAACACTGTCTCTTACTAGACCTGACCTCTATCCACTATACACTGTCTCTTACTAGACCTGACCTCTATCCACTAAACACTGTCTCTTACTAGACCTGACCTCTATGTGTGTGTGTGTGTGTGTGTGTGTGTGTGTGTGTGTGTGTGTGTGTGTGTGTGTGTGCGTGTGTGTGTGTGCGCGCGTGTGTGTGTGTGCGTGTGTGGGCGCAGCACAATGGACCCCTGGGGTAGATTTTATTTGGCCATAGGCCCAGGCAGGTTAACTATAGATGAGCCTACTGAGACTGTTTAGAAGGAGAGCCAGTCAAATGAGTCTTTGGACCTGCATCAATGTGATTCTGAGGGATGGTTTACGACACTCTTTTACATCATCTGTGGTTTATGTGTGTCAATGGTGGAATAACGTTAAAAACTCGTTAACTATGATTGATGGTGATGGTCGTCTTTGCTCGATGTAACCCACATAGTAATACATGGTACCAGGAGTGAACGATGCTCTCTTTGCTCTATAGCGGGAACACAGGGATCTATATATCCTTCACGTTTGCAAATGAGGAGGATTAAGATGAGTTCACGGAGGTACTGGATAATTTTGATGCATATTGTTCACCTAAGAAGAACGACCCATATTAAGAACGTTGTGTGTTTCGCTGTCGTGTACAACAGCAAGGTGAAAAGTTTGACGTCTTTCTTACAGATTTTAAATTAAAAGCACAGACGTGCAATTTTGTAGACCTAACCTCATCTACGCTTCGAGATCAGATTGTGTTTGGTATAAATGACACTAGAGTTAGAGAAAGATTGCTGCGGGAAAGTGAGTTACATTTGGACACTGCAGTAAAAATCTGTCAGGCGAAAGATTGTATCGACTCTTTTTAAACTCTCTTCCCTCACAGTCATCACTGTTAAGAGTCAGAGAAGCAGAGACAAATGGGAGAAGGATGAAGAGGGATGTTGTGAAATAGACAGAGCCAGGCCAGAGAGAGTTGGAGGGAGATTGTGAGAATGTGTGTGAGTATGTGAAGACAGGCCCGTTGGGGCCTGATCTGTTCAATCACTATAGAGTCTAAAATGTACTATAAACTGGGTGGTTTGAGCCCTGAATGCAGGCATGACCCCCCAAAAATTGGCAATATACCACACCTCCTCTGGCCTTATTGCTTAATTATACAGCAAGGATTCTCAAACTCTTTGGGTCGGGGACCCCTTTTGTGATAGCAAATTCATCAGGGAACCCCTCACGACTCGAGTGAGATAGAAATAGCATACAGGGAGTTTTACTCTGACTTTGGCAGTGCATGTCATCGGGAAGGAACATTTTAAAGGCCCAGCACTTGTCATCGGAGAGCAAATGTTGCAGTTTTCAAGCTAATTTCCTGCAATTCCAAACATCTCTGATTTGGTAAAAAGCTGAGGGATGAGCATGGAGAAATGTACAGTAACCACTCTCAAATTCATAGACAGAGCTATGGATGCAAGGACTGACAATCCATGATATCAAAATAATAGTTTATCCAAATTTTGAGGCTATATAGTGTTTGTATACATTTACGTTGTTTAAAAACATTGGCGTAAAACAAGATAATATTTTATGCTCTGATGGGGTAGGACAGTAGAACTAAGCTCATGAAGTTATATTTCTCACTAATCAATGGGTATATCATGATATTCTATAAATGGATGGAGCAACTAAGGATTTTAGATTTAAATTACAGTGCATGTACAGTTGAAGTCAGAAGTTTACATACACCTGAGCCAAATACATTTAAACTCAGTTTTTCACAATTCCTGACATTTAATCATAGTAAAAATGCCCTGTCTTAGGTCAGTTAGGATCACCACTTTATTTTAAGAATGTGAAATGTCAGAATAATATAATTATTTTTTTCAGTTTTTATTTCTTTCATCACATTCCCAGAGGGTCAGAAGCTTACATACACTCAATTAGTATTTGGTAGCATTGCCTTTATACTGTTTAACTTGGGTCAAACGTTTCAGGTAGCCTTCCACAAGCTTCCCACAATAAGTTGGGTGAATTTTGGCCCATTCCTGTAACTGAGTCAGGTTTGTAGGCCTCCTTGCTCGCACATGCTTTTTCAGTTGGGATTGAGGTCAGGGCTTTGGGATGGCCACTCCAATACCTTGACTATGTTGTCCTTAAGCCATTTTGCCACAACTTTGGAAGTATGCTTGGGGTCATTGTCCATTTGGAAGACCCATTTGCGACCAAGCTTTAACTTCCTGACTGATGTCTTGAGATGTTGCATCAATATATCCACATCATTTTGCTTCCTCATGATGCCATCTATTTGTGAAGTGCACCAGTCCCTCCTGCAGCAAATCACCCCCACAACATGATGCTGCCACCCCCGTACTTCACGGTTGGGATGGTGTTCTTCAGCTTGCAAGCCTCCCCCTTTTTCCTCCAAACATAACGATGGTCATGAAGGCCAAACAGTTATATTTTTGTTTCATCAGACAAGAGGACATTTCTACAAAACATACGATCTTTGTCCCCATGTGCAGTTGCAAACCGTAGTCTGGCTTTTTTATGGTGGTTATGGAGCAGTGGCTTCTTCCTTGCTGAGCGGCCTTTCAGGTTATGCCGATATAGGACTCGTTTTACTGTGGATATAGATACTTTTGTACCAGTTTCCTCCAGCATCTTCACAATGTCCTTTGCTGTTGTTCTGGGATTGATTTGCACTTTTCGCACCAAAGTACGTTCATCTCTAGGAGACAGAACGCGTCTCCTTCCTGAGCTGCATGATGGCTGCGTTGTCCCATGGTGTTTATACTTGCGTACTATTGTTTGTACAGATGAACATGGTACCTTCAGGCATTTGGAAATTGCTCCCAATGATGATCCAGACTTGTGGAGGTCTACAATTAGGCCTTGGCTGATTTCTTTTGATTTTCCCATGATGTCAAGCAAAGAGGCACTGAGTTTGAAGGTAGGCCTTGAAATACATCCACAGGTACACCTCCAATTGACTCAAATTATGTCAATTAGCCTATCAGAAGCTTCTAAAGCCAAGACATAATTTTCTGGAATTTTCCAAGCTGTTTAAAAGCACAGTCAACTTAGTGTATGTGAACTTCTGACCCACTGGAATTGTGATAAAGTGAATTATAACTGAAATAATCTGTCTGTAAACAATTGTTGGAAAAATTACTTTTGTCATACATAAAGTACATGTCCTAACCGACTTGCCAAAACTATAGTTGGTTAACAAGAAATTTGTGGAGTGGTTCACAAAATCAGTTTTAATGACTCCAACCTAAGTGTATGTAAATTTCCGACTTTAACTGTATGTACAAAATTTAAACACAAATTGGGGGGAATACAATAAGTATGGAGTAAGTATTCGATTCTAATTTGTGGATCACTGTGAGCCTCCCAGGCCCATGTTGCCCAGGGTTAAGAACATACATTGTAAGTTGTTAATATTACATTATATTGTATTGTATTTTATTACACCCTCTAAACTTATTCCACGGATCCCTTGGCGAAAATTCTTTAATCTATTGTTGTTAGAAATATTAATGTAAACATTTGGTCTGCGGACCCCACTTTAAGAACCCCTGTTATACAGTACCAAAATCACTCTCATTACTGCCTTTAATACTGTAAAACTCTGTCAAACAAAGCCCTGACCACACAGGCCCTTGTCTACTGAACCAACCAACCAGCCAACCAGCAGCTACTTAAACTGGAGCAGAGAGGATTCTTGGGACTTATTAACTTCTAAGAGGCTGAACAGGCAAAAAAAAAAGAGCAGAGTGCAGCATCTGACATGTTCTAGAGAGAGAGAGAGAGAGAGAGAGAGAGAGAGAAAGATAAAGAGAGAGAGAGAGAGAGAGAAAGAAAGATAAAGAGAGAGAGGGGGGACTGAAGGGGAAGAGAGAGAACTAATTTCTATCTTAATCTATCAATCCTCTCCTTTCTTCACTTTGATTCTCTCTCTCTCTCTCTCTCTCTCTCTCTCTCTCTCTCTCTCTCTCTCTCTCTCTCTCTCTCTCTCTCACTTCCTCTAACCCCCCTTCCCTCTCAGTCCCACTCTCTCTCTCCCGTTTCCTCTCTCCATCTCTGTCCTGACAACGCAATGCAAGGTTGGACTCTGGGCTAGAGGTCGTCATGGATCCATCTGTACCCGAACAACCGAGACCTGATCCGGAACCTGGAATTCGGGACCCGAGCAGGCCCGGATACAGAATTCTAAATAATGTCACAGGTCTAGGTCGGATCTGACATGATTGTCATGGGTTTGAGGTATGAGGTATGTGTAATTTGAATTGACTTGTCCAGAAGGGCCCGTACAGATCAGAACATGAATGCTGCAGTAGAGAGAGAGAAATTGTATCATTTATGCTGCTGCTCTTTGCTTTTCATGAGAGTGGTGCGTGTAGCTTGTTGTTGTTATTGGCCAATCATAGGTCATCAAAGCGGCAATAGGCTACAGTCATAGAGCCTCGCTCCATGTTAAAGGAGAAGGACAGGCTTCAATGACCAAGAGCCAACAGGTAGGCTGCTACTTAATATTCTGAATGGAGTTGTTGTTGTTTGTAACTGTAGGATGAGAAAGTGCATGCAGCCTCAGTTAGCCTAGCTATCTAGCTAGCTTATCTAGCTTCTCCCAGGTTGATGTAGCCTCAGTTAGCCTAGCTATCTAGCTAGCTTATCTAGCTTCTCCCGGTTTGATGCAGTCAGGACAGGTACAATGTCATCATATTGGATGATATAAAACATAGCTATGGCAGCTATTAGTGTACTGCTCCCCATGTCACTCGATAACAGTACGGCCCCTCCCTGCCTGTTAGAGTGGCACCTCTCTCCCTCCGTTCGGAACGGGTCTCTAAATATATTTACGCATATTGGGTCCAACTTTTTGGACCCGTGAAGACCTGTACTCTGGGCTGGGCTGTGGATCAGCTACTTTACTTCCTGACTGTTGTGGTAATGAGCAGCTAATTGTCGTTTTCAGACCAGTGGTTACATCGCATAACAGCTGTTGGCGCTCCGTTGCCATGAAGCAGACTTAAAAGACTTTACAGCCTCACTGATTACTGGTGTTGGCTCCAAATCAGAGAGAAATCACTAATTTACCATCATTTACCAACCGAGACAGCAAATAGAGAGAATGAAAGGGAGTGTGAGTGTGAGAGAGAGATAGAGAGAGAGAGAGAGAGAGAGAGAGAGAGAGAGAGAGAGAGAGAGAGAGAAAGCGAAAGCGAAAGCGAGAGAGAGTAGAGGCAGTGAGAGAGAGAATGAGAAAGTGAGAGAAAATGTGAGGGTTGAGGTTAATTTGCATTCACTGAAACATTTAAACCTTCAAACCAATATCCTACAATTGTACTATCACATTGGATATGTGAAGATTGTGCACTTAATTATATATAATGGAATAAATTGTAAGGGCCATAAGGGCTGATAACTGCCATTGCATACCTTATATAGGCATCTATCTAGAACGGAAACGTTGTTGGTTTGATGAGGCAACTTTTTTAAATCTCTACCGCAGCATCAATCTACAGAAGTGTAGAACAGGTTGCATTTCCTGGCAGCAGTGAGATGAGACTATTCCAGGATTAACCTAGCCACTCCTTTCTCTGCTTCCTTTGCCTTGCCTTAACCTCAGCAGGCCTTGCACTTCACCACATGGGTAGGTGAATCAGAGAAGGACAGAGGAAGACTTCTGACATCACAAGGTAGAAAAAGGGGGCTATAAAAAGACATCTTCTGGTATATAAAACATGGTGACGACTTTGAGGAAAGATTCTAAAATAACTGATTCATCACACTGATGTCTCACTACAGGGTTTTCTGTGTTGGTGTTTGCAGCTGTGTCTATTTGTGTCTATTTGTGTCTATTTGTGTCTATTTGTGTCTATTTGTGTGTGTGCGTGCGTGCGTGCGTGCGTGCGTGCGTGCGTGCGTGCGTGCGTGCGTGCGTGCGTGCGTGCGTGCGTGCGCGCGCGCGCGCGTGCGCGTGCGCGCGCGTGTGTACGTCTCTCACCACTTCAGGAAGCAGCTTGGTGGCCAGGTCATGGATGGCTTTTCCCAGAATGCACAGGGAGGACAAGATGAAGACCACCCCAAGGACCACACACGCTCTGTGGACAGACAGAAACCAAAACATATTACCGCATAATGCATACCATACCATTACCATACCATACTATTACCATACCATTACCGTCATTACATACCATTACATACCATTATTATTACCATATTATTACCATTATTACCATATATCATAGCATTAGCATACTATTACCATACTATTACCATACCATTACACTCTTAGAAAAAAAGGTTCTTTGTGGGGGGATAGGGTTCTACCAAGAACTGTTTTGATCAGAAGAACCCCTTTTGGAAGACAATGGTTCTTTGTAAGGCAAAGGATTCTACCAAGAACCTTTAACATCCTAAGAACCATTTTTGGAAGAAAGGGTTCTTTGATGATTCTTTAGAAGGCAAGAAGGATTCTTTGTAAGGCAAGAAGGGTTCTACATAGAACAATATATAATATTTCCCAGCATGCTCTGTTGCAGGGAGATTTTCAGAATTGTTTGATTTGCTGTAATATCAGTGTTTTTGTATGTACAGTACGTTGCTTGGTTGATACATTTTATGCTACACAAAGATAAAAAACATTGTTTTCTAAACTAATCCAATCTGTTAATAATTAGATTTTTTGCACCCGTTACTGAGATGGTTGTTCCAGTTCAGATGATTGAGGTAGTCTCAGTATCCAATCTTCCCTACCCTGGCAGTCATTCTGATATAAAGTATGTCATGATTGTCATAAATAATGACATTGAAAGGACAATAATGCTGGTGGAATCGTTCATAGAGGGTTCTAGGACCCTCCAAAGACAAAAAGGGTTCTCGGTAGAACCCTTCACAGACAGTTCTAGGAAGAACCTTTAGATGATAAAATGGTTCTTGGTAGAACCATTCATAGAGAGTTCTAGGCAGAACCCTTCATAGAGGGTTCTATGTAGAACCATATACTGGGAGTTCTTTGAAGAACCGTACACACTACAAAGGGTTCTATCCAGCACCAAAAAGGTTCCCTATGGGGAAAAACCAAAGAACCCTGTATGGTTCTACTTAGCAAGTTTTTTTCTAATAGTGTAGATTTTATGTGGTAAATGTAGGATTATGTAGTGTGATATATGCATAGATTGTATAAACGGTATAAATTATAATTCATGTGTTACATGGGTTTACTGAGGCTTGATTCCCTTGTCATCATCCAGTAAAAATGGAAGCAAAAATCTTAACTAAAATACATTTTTAAGTTAACAAATTGCCTTGCAGTTTTTGTTAGCTTCACCTCTCCGTGGTACACTTGAGTTGCTGTACTGGTTCTCCAGGGACCAAGAGCTGTTTGTGAGTGCTATTTTAACACAGGTTTAATCAGGCATAGAGAGGAAGGGGAGATCTGTTCGCATTAAACAAAAGTGAAAGGTGTCAGTTCTCTGGGTTCCTGGCAACGCTTCCAGCAGCAGCTTCACAGTTTAGTGCCTCTTTGGAGCCGGAGAAAGATGTAGTTTTCTTCCTTCGACCATTACTTCCCCATTTATCTCTGGTTTTGACTGAGAATGAGAATGTCTTCATCCATCCATCCCTTCCCCCCTCCATTCCTGTACTCCCATCCCCCTACAGTGGGCATACATAAGATGGATGGTAGACGGGTGTCGGTGTCCTTTATCATTGTAGAACCTGCAGTGCTTAGGAAGTAACAGTGAGATGCTGTCGAACCAGGAACAAGATATGAACTAGGATGAACCCCTCTAACACTGTGGATGGTATACTGTATCCTGTATCTCTGTGGAAGATATACTGTATCCTGTAATACTGTGGAAGATATACTGTATCCTGTATCTCTGTGGAAGATATACTGTATCCTGTAACACTGTGGAAGATATACTGTATCCTGTAATACTGTGGAAGATATACTGTATCCTGTATCTCTGTGGAAGATATACTGTATCCTGTATCTCTGTGGAAGATATACTGTATCCTGTAATACTGTGGAAGATATACTGTATCCTGTATCTCTGTGGAAGATATACTGTATCCTGTAACACTGTGGAAGATATACTGTATCCTGTAACACTGTGGAAGATATACTGTATCCTGTAATACTGTGGATGATATACTGTATCCTGTAACTCTGTGGAAAATATACTGTATCCTGTAACTCTGTGGAAAATATACTGTACCCTGTATCTCTGTGGAAGATATACTGTATCCTGTAACTCTGTGGAAAATATACTGTATCCTATAACTCTGTTGAAGATATACTGTGCATATGTTTAACATTTGAGTAATTAAGAAGACATTCTACCAGGCTGCCTGGACTAAAAATACATGTAATAACAGCTCAATATGGTCATGTACAAGTAGGGCTGTTATGGTGATCGTATTACCGCCACACCGGCGGTCACGAGTCATGACGGCAGTCAAATTCCACGTGACCGTTTAGTCACGCTAATTAGGCTTCCCGAAGCTCTGATGCTGCTGATGGTCATTAGTAGCCTACCAAACTTGCTAACAACCTGCTAACCTGGTACTCGGCACTCTATTGTCCCTCTAATCACTCTGACATCAATGCAAATGTAATCGAAAATCTAATCAAACACTTCATGAGAGCCCATGAGCTCCTGTTGCGCAACATTTCTATAGGCTATGCAATTGTGTGAGAAAACAGAGTGATGCCCTCTTAAAAAGAGGAGGATCCCATCAGCTTTCTATAGGCTGGGCCTACTATATTTATTTTTCTCAACCTTCCTAATATTAAGCACATTGCTTCTCATTTCAACAGGATTATAACCTACATGGCTGGCATGAAAATTAACCATGGGAATAGCGTCCTCCATTCGCTGTTTAAGTGAATAGATACCATGATTTTTTCCCCCTTCCCTGTTTTGAGACATGTGCATGATAATGATCCATTCTAAATAAAAAAAACTAATTTCACACATATATTATTTTTTAACTAATTTCACACTATGACTTGTGAATGATATATTATCACTTGTGAATGATGCCCAGCTTAAGGCAAGAAACAGCGCATGCAATTTTTTGTGACTTTTTCAAATAATAGTCACACACCTCATGTAGCCTAGCTCATAGGCCTATACGTTTTAATAATGTTTGTATCACAACTAAAGTGGCCAGATAACTTCTTAAAATTAAGCACATTAATCTGCTTTATAACAGGTGTAGAGCCTAACTGGCATACATGTGCAGCGGGTAAGTTTCAAGTTTGGGGAAGATCATTTTCACCATAAAAATGCACCTTTAAAAGATTACATGCATAATCACATTTGCAGTCACTTTTGAGAATGGTGTTTTCCTGCTAATAGAACATGTGTGCTTATAGCTTACTGCTGTGTGCGTATTGCTGCGCTTCTAATGTGAAGAAATAGCTAAACAGTTTATCAACATCTTAGGCTAAATGTTCTGATCTGTTGCGTCAGCCTCATTACTTTAAAAAGTTTGAGGCTGGTGGTTGTATTAATTTGTGATCTATCAGATCCAACAACTGTCCCAGACTATGTTTGGAATATTGTTTTCTTGCACAGTATAGAATAGGTCAACTTTTGTACTATGGGGGATAGTAGATTGACATAGGCTAGTGCTTTTGCTGTTCGTTAGGCCTACTTATCTTGTTGGCTGACGAAAAGTAAATGTGAACAATTATTCCAATATCTTCAATATGCGCCTCGGAATTGGATGAGGACGCGGGCAGTTGCGTCCCCAATGTGTCTGTCTTCACTTGTAGCCTGTGAGAAAGATCCAATCACGTGACGGAGAGCCATGTGAGTGAGAGGTGCTTCGGAGCGAGCAGCCGGGAGAAGGGAATTATAATTATTATATTCAGCCCAAGGGCACAACGGCCACTGGCCGCAAAAGGCATGGATTCTTTTAGGGTGCATTACGGCCATATTGAGGGAAATTTGAGGCATTATCAAGTGCTTGTAAAATTGTGAATGAGAGACAGATGAAGTGTCTCCAGAGCTCATGCCTTTCATGCAACTTTTTTCAAAGCATCATTAGAGTTGCATCATGCAGCCTCAGTATGTATTAAAAATCAAAACATATAGCCCAATGTTTGTATCACAACTAAAGTTACATAAATAGCTCTAAATTAAGCATATAGGAGTACCTATTTCTTTGTTAACCGCCCAACACAGAATAGCTGCATGTTCGCAACTCCCTCAAATCATTTGGAGAAAATATCCTTTCTATTTTATTCAGCTTTGTTCAATTTTATTCTTCATACTATAAAATAATATAAAATAATGCCACAGAATTATTAGCAATACTTGTCTGCTAAATGAACTAGTGTAGCCCACAGCCATATGGCATAGCCAGATCAGGGCCTAACACAAGGACAAAAGGATAGTGTAGGCTATATTACATGGATTAATTTGATTTTTTTAAATGTAGATGTTCCAAAGGTCTGCATCAGTGGCTTGTAGGCTATGTGTGGATGCCAGGAGATGATATATTTGTTTATATTAATAGTTATTTGCTTGACAATCACCGGCTGACAAAGTGTCATGACCCCCACAGCCCTATGTACAAGACACTGATATAGATTCAAGGAAAATGTAATTTAATCCAGTAGGCTACTAGGGGAGAACTGTTTCTATGCTGGTGAACAGGGAACATTCTATTTGGGAACACCATGCAACGTTAAATTTTGTGGCCGTTTTACTCACATGTATTCCCTATGGGCAGAGTGGACAGCTGCTGCGTTGCTATAACGCCACAGCACGATGATTGAAGATAGCACGTCCAACGTGGCGTCAAACTGTAAAGACAGGCATTAGGTCTCCAGTGGGGATGCATCAAATAGTAAAATTGTAAAATAACATACATCATATTCACTGAAGTCGACAGTCCCGCCATCTATTCCACTACTACCTGTCACGTTCCTGACCTGTTTTATGTTATTTTTGTATGTGTGAGTTGGGGTGGGCATTCTATGTTTTGTGTTTCTATGTTTAGGTGGTTGGTAATTAGCCTTATATGGTTCTCAATCAGAGACAGGTGTTTGACTTTTCCTCTGATTGAGAATCATATATAGGTTGGCTGTTCACACTGTTTGTTTGTGGGTGATTGTCTTCCGTGTCTGTGTCTGCGCACCACACGGGACTGTTTCGGTTTGTTCGTTCGTTCGTTTTGTTGTAGTCTGTACCTGTTCGTGCGTTCTTCGTGTTTCATGTAAGTTCTCAGAGTTCAGGTCTGTCTACGTTTTCGTTTTGTTATTTTGTAATCATTTCAAGTGTTCTTCGTGTTTCGTCTTCGTCTGTAAATAAATCATTATGTATTCACAACCCGCTGCATTTTGGTCCTCCGATCCTTCTCTCCTCTCCTCGTCCGAGGAGGAGGAAGATCTAGACACCCGTTACAGAATCACCCACCAACCTAGGACCAAGCGACGGGGGAGAGCGCAACAAAGAAACCAGGACTTGTGGACATGGGAGCAGATATTGAATGGAGAGGGACCCTGGGCTAAGGCAGGAGAGAATCGCCGCTCTCAGGAAGAGAGGGAGGCAGCTAAAGCCCAGGAGCGGTGGTTTGAGGAGGCAGCAAGGAGACGTGGCTGGAAGCCCGAAAAGCCTGTGAGTAAACCCCAAAAATGTATTGGGGGGGGGGGGCTAGAAGGGAGAGTGGCGAAGTCAGGTAGGAGACCTGCGCCCACTCCCTGTACTTACCGTGGAGAGCGAGAGTACGGGCAGACACCATGTTACGCAGTAGAGCGCATGGTGTCTCCTGTACGTGTGCACAGCCCGGTGCGGTACATACCAGCTCCTCGTACCTTACGCATGGTGTCCCCGGTTCGCCTACATAGCCCGGTGCGGGTTATTCCACCTCCCCGCACTGGTCGGGCGACGGGGAGCATACAACCAGGTAAGGTTGGGCAGGCTCAGTGCTCAAGGGAGCCAGTACGCCTGCACGGTCCGGTATTTCCGGCGCCACCTCCCCGCTCCAGGCCAGTACCACCAGTGCCTACACCACGCACCAGGTTTCCAGTGCGTCTCCAGAGCCCTGTTCCTCCTCCATGCACTCTCCCTGTGGTGTGTGTATCCAGCCCAGTGCCTCCAGTTCCGGCACCACGCACCAAGCCTCATGTGCGTATCCAGAGCCCTGTACGCACTGATCCTTCTCCCCGCACTCGTTCTGAGGTGCGTGCCCTCAGCCCGGTACCACCAGTCCCGGTACCACGCACCAGTCCTATAGTGCGCCTTGAGAACTCAGTGTGTCCTGTTCCTGCTCCCCGCACTAGCCTTGAGGTGCATGTCTCCAGTCCGGTACCACCAGTTCCGGCACCACGCACCAAGCCTCATGTGCGTCTCCAGAGCCCTGTACGCACTGATCCTTCTCCCCGTACTCGCCCTGATGTGCGTGCCCTCAGCCCGGTACCACCAGTACCGGTACCACGCACCAGGCCTACAGTACGCTTTGAGAGTCCAGAGTGCCCTGTTGCTGCTCCCCGCACTAGCCTGAAGGTGCGTAGCTTTAGCCCGGTACCTCCAGTTCCGGCACCACGCACCAGGCCTATAGTGCGTCTCAGCCGGCCAGAGTCTGCCGTCTGCCCAACGGCGCCTGAACTGCCCGTCTGCCCAACGGCGCCTGAACTGCCCGTCTGCCCAACGGCACCTGAACTGTCCGTCTGCCCAACGCCGTCTGAACTGTCCGTCTGCCCAACGCCGTCTGAACTGTCCGTCTGCCAAGCGCCGCATGAACTGCCCGTCTGTACTGAGCCTTCAAAGCCGCCCGTCTGTACTGAGCCTGCAAAGCCGCCCGTCTGCCATGAGCCTTCAGAGCCGTCCGCCAGACAGGAGCCGCTAGAGCCTTCCGCCAGACAGGAGCCGCTAGAGCCTTCCGCCAGACAGGAGCAGCCAAAGCCTTCCGCCAGACAGGATCAGCCAGAGCCTTCCGCCAGACAGGATCAGCCAGAGCCTTCCGCCAGACAGGATCAGCCAGAGCCTTCCGCCAGACAGGACCAGCCAGAGCCGTCATCCAGCCATGACCAGCCAGAGCCGTCATCCAGCCATGACCAGCCAGAGCCGTCATCCAGCCATGACCAGCCAGAGCCGTCATCCAGCCAGGATCCGCCAGAGCCAGCCAGCCAGGATCCGCCAGTGCCAGCCAGCCAGGATCCGCCAGTGCCAGCCAGCCAGGATCCGCCAGTGCCAGCCAGCCAGGATCCGCCAGAGCCAGCCAGCCAGGATCCGCCAGAGCCAGCCAGCCAGGATCCGTCCCTCAGTCCGGAGCTGCCGTCCCTCAGTCTGGTGTTGTCCCTCATTCTGGTGTTGCCCCTCATTCTGGTGTTGCCCCTCATTCTGGTGTTGCCCCTCATTCCGGTGCTGCTCCTTATCCTGGTGATGCCCCTTAATTTAGGTGGGGGTATTTGGAGGGTGGTCATTGTGAGGGGGATAAAGAAGCGGGGATTTATTATGGTGGGATGGGAACCACGCCCAGAGCTTGAGCCACCACCGTGGACAGATGCCCACCCAGACCCTCCCCTAGACTTTTGGTGGTGCGTCCGGAGTTCGCACCTTGAGGGGGGGGTTCTGTCACGTTCCTGACCTGTTTTATGTTATTTTTGTATGTGTTTAGTTGGTCAGGGCGTGAGTTGGGGTGGGCATTCTATGTTTTGTGTTTCTATGTTTAGGTGGTTGGTAATTAGCCTTATATGGTTCTCAATCAGAGACAGGTGTTTGACTTTTCCTCTGATTGAGAATCATATATAGGTTGGCTGTTCACACTGTTTGTTTGTGGGTGATTGTCTTCCGTGTCTGTGTCTGCGCACCACACGGGACTGTTTCGGTTTGTTCGTTCGTTCGTTTTGTTGTAGTCTGTACCTGTTCGTGCGTTCTTCGTGTTTCATGTAAGTTCTCAGAGTTCAGGTCTGTCTACGTTTTCGTTTTGTTATTTTGTAATCATTTCAAGTGTTCTTCGTGTTTCGTCTTCGTCTGTAAATAAATCATTATGTATTCACAACCCGCTGCATTTTGGTCCTCCGATCCTTCTCTCCTCTCCTCGTCCGAGGAGGAGGAAGATCTAGACACCCGTTACACTACCCTAAACTCCCTATATTTTCCACTAGAGTAGCGTGGTTTTTGAACTGCAGGATTCTTTACTGTGAGACCAACACATCTATCCCCTGTGGTGCCATTAACGGCCTAGTACGACTACGACAGCTCAGCAGTCTGAAGACGGACTCAAGCCTGCAGGCACTACCAGACACACTCACTGTGGTTGTAATTTATACTGCTACCCTCTGGTTTCATGCAGCTATAGTTACCAACTAGCACACAATTACTTTGGGATCTTAATTCCTTAAAAGTGGGAAAACACACACGTAAACAGTGATGTTTCTTTCTGTTAAAACATAGATGGCACCAACTGCCTTAACAGCTCAGTGTTGTTATTAACATCCATGTCCTCAGTTACCTGTCCTGGTATACCTGACATGGAATTATAGTGTGCTTTAATTGCTTTCTAGATGCCATTCTTGTTTGTTTTATATTTTAGTTGTATTGTTTGTATATCATTGAATAAAACATTTGTGTGACTTGTGTATCAGTGTTTTGTTATGTGTTTTGATATGTTTTTTGTTTTTTTTGTGGCCCCAGAAAGAGTAGCTGCTGCTTCTGTAAAAGCTCATGGGGATCCAAATGAAGAAATAAACCAGAGCTTCCTACGACAGTGTCTGTGGCATATAAATAAAAACAGAAGGGATTCTATTTCTGTGGTCTGTGGGGACTGCTCTGTTATCACAGTGTTCTGATGTGTTCTCATGCTTCCCTGGCTGTTACCAAGGAGACGATTGCAGCATCGCGTCCGAACCCAACCAGCGTTAATAAATTAACACCATGACTTTATGACTAATTAATATGTATAAATGGAACTCACGGCAAATCCGAAGGCTGATGCGCTGTGTCTCATGAATGAAACAGCTAGAGAGAGAAGAGAGAGAGGGAGAGAAAATAAATGATTGCCTGGGGAACAAAAGGCATAGGATTCTAACAGCAAAAGGAATGATTACAGTAACATCCATGTAAATATTGCTCTCCCACACGCAAACATGCACACACTTTTTATTATGTAAGAGTTCTCTCCCTGGTTGGGAGAAAGCTCAAAACACTGATAACCTATTCTGTTTGTACATAATTCATATTATCAGCACACCTAAGAGGAGCATTAATTATTCAGAGACTAGCACTTTGCTGTACTCATCTCTGAACAAAAATGGTATGGATTTGAACAGCTATAATCCTACACAGGGTACGTTTGAAATGTATTGAGAATGAAGGTCTGTGAACACATTCCATTCGATTCCTTATCAATACTCAGTTGTTAGAGTTGAGAATGCAATAGAATAATTATCCATTGAAGCATCTTGTGCATTAGTAGCATTTGACTGAGTCTCTCATTGGTTATAATAACACACTTTATTCATCTGATTCTGACCCGATATTCTCCTGTTCACAACATCGTGTTCTGTTCCTCTGTGATGATGCATTCGTTTTCAGGTCGACAACAGTAACACAGGACTCCCTGTCGCTAGGAAGATCACCATGGAGACGGGCAGTCTGAGTGCGAACTGTGCTGGAGGAGAGTTTGTTTGTCTTCACCAGGGTTTTTATCTCAGTCTCTTTGATCCACCACTCGATGGCTGCCACGAAGGTTGTGATGGTCTGGGTTTTAGAAGGCTTAAAAAGGTTCTGTGGTGAAGGGTGCCATGGTGACAGACAGACCCACAATGCATGAAGGTACGACACTCTGGCAGACTGGCACCACATTACAAATACCAACAACCTCTTATCCCCTCCGTCATCACCGTAGGCCAGGTCGATACTAACAATACAAACAGACACCCGGAGGACAGAGTGACATGTGAGCCTGTAAGTGTGATGGAAGGGAGGGGCTAGTGGGTGATGTGAGGGAAGGGCTGGTGGGTGATGGGAGGGAGGGGCAGATAGGTGATGTGAGGGAGGGAGAGGCTGGTGGGTGATGGGAGGGAGGGAGGGGTTGGTGGGTGGGTGATGGGAGGGAGGGAGGGAGGGCGGGGCAGATAGGTGATGGGAGGGAGGGAGGGGCTGGTGGGTGATGGGAGGGAGGGGCAGATGGGTGATGGTAGGGAGGGAGGGGCAAATGGGTGATGGGAGGGAGGGGCTGGTGGGTGATGGGAGGGAGGGGGCTGGTGGGTGATGGTATTGAGCCATTCTAATGAGTGTAGCCTTGGTGAGGTTAGTTGAAGAAAGTCGAAGAAACATCACTCAGTATTTATAGGAGGTACAAGAGTCTTGAGAAGACATGAAAACATCAGTGTCGCTTGCACATAAAACATAAGAGATACAACAGTCTGTTAGCTGCGACAGCATAACAGGGTGAAGCAGGATGAATGGATCTGTTGGCTGTACTGTCAACATCCAGTCCTCTACAGGGAGCCCTGGCTTAGTGTGTTCCCAGCCCAGGCCGTCTGGAGGGAGGCTGGATCGAGACACCAGGATGCTAGCCAACACAGCCTGTCAAGGCCTGCCTAGGCTCCACGCTCTCCTCTCCCAGACCAGGACTGCATCACAAAATGGCACCCTATTCCATATACAGTGCCCTGGTCTAAACAGTGATGTTTTGGGAGGGGGCTGGTGGGTGATGGGAGGGAGGGAGCTGGTGGGTGATAGGAGGGAGGGAGCTGGTGGGTGATTGGAGGGGGGGGGCTGGTGGGTGATGGGAGGGAGGGAGGGGGCTGGAGGGTGGGTGATGGGGGGAGGAGCTGGTGGGTGATGGGAGGGAGGGAGCTGGTGGGTGATGGGAGGGAGGGAGGGGGCTGGTGGGTGGGTGATGGGGGGAGGAGCTGGTGGGTGATGGGAGGGAGGGGGCTGGTGGGTGATGGGAGGGAGGGAACTGGTGGGTGATGGGAGGGAGGGAACTGGTGGGTGATGGGAGGCAGGGGGGCTGGTGGGTGATGGGAGGAAGGGGATGGAAGGTGGGTGATGGGAGGGAGGGAGGGAGGAGTTGATGGGTGATAGGAGGGAGGGGGCAGGTGGGTGATGAGAGGGAGGGAGCTGGTGGGTGATAGGAGGGAGGGGGCAGGTGGGTGATGAGAGGGAGGGGGCTGGTGGGTGATAGGACGGAGGGGGCTGGTGGGTGATGGGAGAGAGGGGGCTGGTGGGTGATGAGAGGGAGGGGGCTGGTGGGTGATGGGGGGCTGGTGGGTGATGAGAGGGAGGGGGCTGTTGGTTGATAGGAGTGAGAGGGCTGGTGGGTGATGGCAGGGAGGGGGCTGGTGGGTGATGGGGGGCTGGTGGTTGATGGGAGGGAGGGGGCTGGTGGGTGATAGGAGGGAGGGGGCTGGTGGGTGATGTGAGGGAGGGGGCTGGTGGGTGATGTAAGGGAGGGGGCTGGTGAGTGATGGGAGGGAGGGAGCTGGTGGGTGATGGGAGGGAGGGAGGGGTCTGGTGGGTGATGGGAGGGAGGGAGGGGGCTGGTGGGTGATGTAAGGGAGGGGGCTGGTGGGTGATGGGAGGGAGGGGGCTGGTGGGTGATGGGAGGGAGGGAGGGGGCTGGTGGGTGATGTAAGTGAGGGAGGGGGCTGGTGGGTGATGTAAGTGAGGGGGCTGGTGGGTGATGGGAGGGAGGGGGCTGGTGGGTGATGGGAGGGAGGGGGCTGGTGGGTGATGGGAGGGAGGGAGGGGGCTGGTGGGTGATGGTATTGAGCCATTCTAATGAGTGTAGCCTTGGTGAGGTTAGTTGAAGAAAGTTGAAGAAACATCGCTCAGTATTTATAGGATGAATAAGACTCTTGAGAAGACATGAAAACATCAATCTCGCTCTATTTTCTGTTGCTGATATACTGTTGGTAATTGGTTTACTCAGCTTTGCTTTCAGAGGCACTCGGCATCTCAGATAAAAACCTTCAGTGTAAAAGCAAAGAGAGATACCACAGTACTCAGCTGATAACACAGATTTATCAGGGAGTCAACCAGGCCTGGCAGACAAGCAGCCCTGTAGCTGGGGAAGAGAACATAGATATAGAAAGATACAGATGAGGTTGTTGTTATAGTTGATAGAGGCTGCTTCCATTGTTGGCTTGATGACTGCACTATCGACATATTCACATCGGATTCATTCTTACACACAATTTATACATCATCTTCTGTGGAAAACATACAGGAGAGTTTTGAATCTAATTTATTCTGTTGTATTCTGTAGAAAATGTAGTCAACAGAGAGGTGGCTCCTTTTGACTGGTACTGTATAGTTATGTGACATAATGTGTACATATAAATCTGGTGATATACTGCACACACACACACACACACACACACACACACACACACACACACACACACACACACACACACACACACACACACACACACACACACACACACACACACACACACACACACACACACACACACACACACACACATTCACTCACTCAGTCACACCACACTCAAGAATCAGTTTGCATTTTTAGATATATTAAATCAAGTCTCATTTTAGTACTGTAATGACTACCTTCCCTAAGACAGTGATTAGGGACTTGGCCCTAAACACCTGCAAAGACCCAAGAAGATCTGAGTTAGAGATTCTAAGGAACCTGTAAGGGTTTTATCTACAGCTGTAAAGTCCTAATTATCAGCCTGTTATGTAAGGACTGTGACTGGGTGGAAGCCAAGCCAAGGCTGGGTCGTTCAGGTGGCAGGCTAATCTGAGCCCAGGGACAGAAGATGCAACACTCGGCTTGGTTTTAATACCGTCATACTGTTGAATCTATTTCTTTGAAGTCTTTTAATACATTTTAATATTTGTAGCTACTTTTTAAGTATATACCTGCAGTTAACCTGTGCAGTATGTTAGGAGATCAAATGGATCACGTTCTTCATTTCACTCGTCACATTATTTTACATTATAAAGCTTACCGTAGTTCCCCAGAACAGTTGAGCCAGTCAAGTGTTTGTTTGTAAATGGCACAACGGGTGAAAGCGTGAGCAGGTGAATCCAGCTGTGTATTGACAGCGGTCGTGTTTTATATTGAAAGTAAACAGTGTTTTTTGCTTCAATAGCATGATCAGGGACATGCAACTATAATTTTTCTTCACAGAAAATACATTAGGGCAACACATTTAGCAGAAAATAGCTTAATTTTCATCAGATGACAACAGATGTGCAACACTATTTGGCTGGTAGCCACACAAGTAAATGAGCTTACAATGAAAGAGCAAGTATTTTTTGCAAAAATTATGCATGTTTGTTATCAATGTTTATCATAGAAAGAATGTAACCGGCTACATTTCCTAATGTTTTGTTTAAAGTTAATCTGGCATTTTACTGGAGAAAAGTAGGCTGGCTACACTGAGAAAAGTAACAGAGAAAAGTAGCTCAAATCAAATCAAATTTTATTGGTCACATACACATGGTTAGCAGATGTTAATGCGAGTGTAGCGAAATGCTTGTGCTTCTAGTTCCGACAGTGCAGTAATATCTAACAAGTAATCTAACAATTTCACAACAACTACCTTATACACACAAGTGTAAAGGGATGAATAAGAATATGTACATATAAATACATTGGATGAGCGATGGCCGTGCGGCATAGGCAAGATGCGTACAGTATATACATATGAGATGAGCAGTGTAAGGTATGTAAACATTATATAAAGTGGCATTGTTTAAAGTGACTAGTGACACATTTATTACATCCAATTATTAATTATTAAAGTGGCTAGACGTTTGAGTCTGTATGTTGGCAGCAGCCACTCGATGTTAGTGACGGCAACTGAGAAGTGAAAAGTGCAACTGAAGCATGAAATGAGTCTGATGCCGAGCAGAAATTACAATAAAGAAGCATTTTACATCTGTTTACAAAACGTAGCAAGATAGTTCTTATGTGTTATATCTTTTTTTCCTGCGTGAAAACACAGAATTCTGCTTTAATGCAACTCCTAAGTTTAATTTAGTGGTTCATCTAAGTAAGAGGCTGAATTAATAAGGTGACGGGGCATCATATTGTAACGCTCGTCGGAAGGATGAGACCAAGGTGCAGCGTGGTACGTGTTCATGATTCTCTATTAAATCCGAACTCCAAACAAAACAACAAAAGAACAACGAACGCCACGTTCCGTAGGCTACGCAGAGCTAACAAAAAAACAACAATCCACAACCTAAGGTGGCAAAACATGCTGCCTAAGTATGATTCCCAATCAGAGACAACGATAGACAGCTGTCCCTGATTCAGAAACATACCCCGCCAAAACATAGAAACACAAAACCTAGAAATAAAGAACATAGAATGCCCACCCAAACCACACCCTGACCAAACCAAATAGAAACATAAAAAAGCTCTCTAAGGTCAGGGCGTGACACATATTGTGTAAGCTTTCTGACATGTTTGAGAAGTCAAAGACCATTGAATGAGTTATTTGTGCAGCTGCCACTACCTTGATTTCCTTGCGTTTTTCCTCCTCTCTGTTCTCCACCTGTCTTCTCCTCCTACTCTTCTCTGAGCAGAGCAGGCAGGCCCGTTCCCCTAGCGCAGGTATTCCCAAACTGGGGTACGGGTACGAGCAATGCCGGCCGGGGGTACGCCAAATAAAAACGTGATTCGCATTTTTTTTTTCACATTTTCAAACAGTCTATTTATATTTTCCAACGGGGATATACACTTGGGTGATATACACTCGCCTGAGTAGCCTCGTTTCACTGCCAAAAATAAAATTGAACAATATAGTGTTCAGCGAAATAACAACACAATGTCAAATACAGGTAGCCTAGTCAAATAATTAACATCCAATCACATGAACCGTTATTCTCTCGCGGGAATTCCACTAACGGTCCGTATCTGTACTGATGGCGCAAAAGTCATGACAGGGAGACATAGTGGAGTGGTAACGCGTGTACAAGCAGTTGCTCCTGACGCCACTTGGGTACACTGCAGCATCCACCGAGAGGCTCTTGCTGCCAAGGGAATGCCTGACAGCTTGAAAGACATTTTGCACATTACAGTGAAAATTGTTAACTTTGTTAAAGCAAGGCCCCTGAACTTGTGGGTATTTTCTGCACTATGCAATGATATGGGCAGCGACCATGTAACGCTTTTACAACAAACAGAAATGCGTTGGTTATCAAGGGGCAAAGTATTGACACATTTTTTAAATTGGGAGACGAATTTAAAGTTTTCTTTACTGACCATAATTTTCACTTGTCTGACCGCTTGCATTATGACGAGTTTCTCACACGACTGGCCTATCTGGGTGATTTTCTTTTCTCGCCTGAATTATCTGAATCTAGAATTACAGGGACAGATTACAACTATATTCAATGTACGGGACAAAATTGAGGCTATGATTAAGAAGTTGGAGCTCTTCTCTGTCTGAATTAACAAGGACAACTCACAGGTCTTTCCATCATTGTGTGATTTTTTGTGTGCAAATGAACACACATGTGAACCGTGGAATTACAGTATGCCTGTCACTTTCCTATCATTTCCAAAACGTGCTTATTGCGCTGCAGACTACACGCACGTTATACATTCAGATCGACAGAACCAGACGAGCAGCTTGTGGCTGTTAGGATGCTCCTGAGGGCTGACAAACTTTACTCCACAGCAATGTCTCAAAATGTGGCAACCGCAGTGAGCTGTTGAACTGAGAGGAAGTGGCTTGGTGGAAAGATGTCCTGATGAAGGCAGCTTCCTGTCTAATGTACTGTATTGTATCTAAGCGATAGAGTGTGCAGCTACCCTCTTTTTCTTTCTTGGTGAAAGATAACCATTCTCCTCCTAAAGGAAGAACTGCATCCTAGAGTGTGAATCAAATCAAATTATATTTGTCACATGCGCCAAATACAACAGGTGTAGACCTTAGCATAAAATGCTTACTTACAAGCCCTTAACCAACAATGCAGTTCAAGAAAGAGTTAAGAAAAGATTTACTAAATTTACTAAAGTAAAATATTATAAAAAGTAACTCAATAAAATAACAATAACGAGGCTATATACAGGAGTTCCGGTACTGAGTCAATGTGCAGGGGTACATGTTAGTTGAGGTAATTTGTACATGTAGTTCTGGGTAAAGTGACTATGCATAGATAATAGACAATGCATAGCGGCAGTGAAAAAACAAATGGGGGGGTGTCAATGTAAATAGTCTGGGTGGCCATTT
Source organism: Salvelinus namaycush (assembly GCF_016432855.1). NCBI lineage: Eukaryota > Metazoa > Chordata > Actinopteri > Salmoniformes > Salmonidae > Salvelinus > Salvelinus namaycush. The sequence goes on along the minus strand of NC_052325.1, from coordinate 23,310,580 downwards.
CATTAATTGTTCAGCAGTCTTATGGCTTGGCATTTTGGTCCCAGACTTGTCGCTCTGGTACCGCTTGCCTTGCGGTAGCAGAGAGAACAGTCTATGACTAGGGTGACTGGATTCTTTTAATAATTTTTTGGGCCTTCCTCTGACACCGCCTGGTATAGAGGTCCTTGATGGCAGGAAGCTTGGCCCCAGGGCCGTATGCATTTCCCTCTGTAGCGCCTTATGGTCAGATGCCGAGCAGTTTCCATACCAGGCGGTGATGCAACCAGTCAGGATGCTCTCGATGGTGCAGCTGTAGAACTTTTTGAGGATCTGGGGACCCATGCCAAATCTTTTCAGTCTCCTGAGGGGTAAAAGGTGTTATCATGCCCTCTTCACGACTGTTTTGGTGTGTTTGGACCATGACAGTTCATTGGTGATGTGGACATCAAGGAACTTGAAACTCTCGACCCGCTCCACTATGGTTGAGAGTATCCACTACTCTCGACCCGCTCCCCGTCAATGTTAATGGGGGCCTGTTCGGCCCACCTTCTCCTGTAGTCCACGATCAGCTCCTTTTTCTTGCTCACATTGAGGGAGAGCTTTCAGACCTCCTCCCTATAGACAAGCTCATCGTTGTCGGTGATCAGGCCTACCACTGTTGTGTCGTCAGCAAATGTAATGATTGTGTTGGAGTCTTGTTTGGCCACGCAGTCGGGGGTGAACAGGGAGTACAAGAAGGGACTAAGCATGCACCTCTGAGTTGCCCCAGTGTTGAGGATCAGTTTTGTGGACACTATGGTGTTGAAAGCTGAGCTGTAGTCAATGAACTTTATTCTCACATAGGTGTTCCTTTTGTCCAGGGGGTTAAAGGGCAGTGTGGAGTGCGATTGAGATTGCGTCATCCGTGGATATGTTGGGGCGGTATGTGAATTGGAGTGGGTCTAGGGTTTCCGGGATGATGGAGTTGATGTGAGCCATGACCAGCCTTTTAAAGCACTTCATGGCTACCGACGTGAGTGCTACGGAGCGGTAATCATTTAGGCAGGTTACCTTCGCTTCCTTGGGCACAGGGACTATGGTGGTCTGGTTGGTACCCAGTCCTAGGTACTTTTTTTTTCTTCTTTTTTTCTTTTTTTTAAATAATTTTTATCCCATTTTCTCCCCAATTTTCGTGGTATCCAATCGCTAGTAATTACTATCTTGTCTCATCGCTACAACTCCCGTACGGGCTCGGGAGAGACGAAGGTCGAAAGCCATGCGTCCTCCGAAGCACAACCCAACCAAGCCGCACTGCTTCTTAACACAGCGCGCCTCCAACCCGGAAGCCAGCCGCACCAATGTGTCGGAGGAAACACCGTGTACCTGGCCCCCTTGGTTAGCGCGCACTGCGCCCGGCCCGCCACAGGAGTCGCTGGAGCGCGATGAGACAAGGATATCCCTACCGGCCAAACCCTCCCTAACCCGGACGACGCTATGCCAATTGTGCGTCGCCCCACGGACCTCCCGGTCGCGGCCGGCTGCGACAGAGCCTGGGCGCGAACCCAGAGACTCTGGTGGCGCAGTTAGCACTGCGATGCAGTGCCCTAGACCACTGCGCCACCCGGGAGAGTCCTAGGTACTTTTAATGAACCCTAGGGTAAATCCCTAACATGCTGACCAGACCGGACACGTCGCGTGCGCGAGCGTCGCAAAATAAATTTAGAAATCCATGTTATTCAATTATTGCACCCACACTGCTCGTGCGCCAACGAGCATCTGCGATGCCAAGGGCTAAAATAGAACTCCTTTCTATTTCTCTCCCATCTCCTCATTGGTTTATAGAAGCAGGTACCCATCTCCTCATTGGTTATACCCACGTGGGTGATTGAAAGATGAACTGTTTTGCCAGTGGTTGTGGTAATACTATGAAAGTGTAGATGCCGATCACCATATAAATTCAAAGATGAAAAAGGCTGGAAGGAGGAGAGATGACTAGAAACGATTTGGTTGGCCATTTTATGCCTGGATTAATTGTCGGAGTAGAGGACCTTGTGCATATCAGGTAAAATAACAACTCAATGTTTATATCTCAGGACAAATTAGCTAGCAACAGTAAGCTAGCTTAATAGGACAAATTAGCTAGCATGTGCAAGCTAACTAGCTAAATTGCCATACATGTTTAATGCTTTTCGACCTCTCCCCAAATTAATGACATTGGTTCAGAGTTTGTTTTGATATTTTAACCTGCGTGTCGTGATCGCGTTTGGTGTAGGGGGACAAAATACATTTATGCACGATGGCGCACGCCGAGTTTGGGTTCCGTGTAAGAGGGAATCAATACTAATTCCATGAGAACTAAACATATTTCTGTCAGACATATCACAGAAAGCAAGGGGACAAGCATCACATCTCGCCCTTTTAAATCCCAACTCTCCCTCCTTTTAATTTAAAACCCATAATACCCCCTGCTATGACAAATAGTCACAGGAATAATTTGTGACTAAAAAAACATTTTATTACATCCCTCCTCCCAGTGGACAGACCCAGATTCCTGGGTGTGAAATGGAGTTGCAGGGCAGTGATGACAATTTTTATTATATTTTTTTATTTTACCTTTATTTAACTAGGCAAGTCAGTTAAGAACAAATTCTTACTTTCAATGATGGCCTAGGAACAGTGGGTTAACTGCCTTGTTCAGGGGTAGAACAACAGATGTTTACCTTGTCAGCTCGGGGATTTGATCTTGCAACCTTCCAGTAACTTGTCCAACGCTCTAACCACTAGGCTGCCTGCTGCCCCGATAGGAGGGGAGTAGAGGTGAGGGGCGGGGCGGGGGTGATCCACCAAGCCCTCCTGTAATGCCAGTCAATGATCCTGGGAGAGTCCAACTGAATTGGGGAGGGTGATCTGCAATCTGCATCCATATAGCATCTCTAATCTTACACTGAACAAAAAATATAAATGCAACATGTAAAGTGTTGGTCCCATGTTTCATGAGCTGAAATAAAAGATACAAGAAGTTGTCCATATGCACAAAAAGCTTACTTCTCTCGAATGTTAGTGCACATTTCTCCTTTGCCAAGATAATCCATCCACCTCACAGTTGTGGCATATCAAGAAGCTGATTAAACAGCATGATCATTACACAGGTGTAGTGCACCTTGTGCTGGGAAAAATAAAAGGCCACTCTAAAATGTGCAGTTTTGTCACACAACACAATGCCACAGATGTCTCAAGTTTTAAGGGAGCGTGCAGTTGGCATGGTGAATGTCCACCAGAGCTGTTGCCAGAGAATTGAATATTCATTTCTCTGCCATAAGCAATTCTCCAACGTTGTTTTAGAGAATTTGGCAGTACGTCCAATCGGCCTCACAACCGTCATGTGGGCGAGGGGTTTGCTGATGTCAACGTTGTGAACAGAGTGCCCCATGGTGGCGGTGGGGTTATGGTATGGGCAGGCATAAGCTACGGACAACGAACACAATTGCATTTTATCGATGGCAATTTGAATGCACAGAGATACGATGACGAGATCCTGAGGCCCATTGTGAGCTCCATTGTGAGCCCCATTGTGAGACCCATTTTTTTAAAGGTATGTATACTCAGTCATGTGAAATCCATAGATTAGGGCCTTATGAACTTATTTAAATTGGCTGATTTCCTTATATGAACTGTAACTCAGTAAAATCTTTTAAAATTGTTGCGTTTATATTTTTGTTCAGTATAGATGTAGTGCTGTCAGAGAACAATACATAAACCCCCTCTGAGTGTAGAGAGAACAGAAAGAAAGAAAGAAAGAAAGAAAGAAAGAAAGAAAGAAAGAAAGAAAGAAAGAAAGAAAGAAAGAAAGAAAGAAAGAAAGAAAGAAAGAAAGAAAGAAAGAGAGAGCGAGAGAGAGACTGATCTTGAGAATGCAGCAGTAATTGGTTTTGTGATTTCAATGACTATCAATGAATATGTGAAATTAAATCATCTGCTTGGCAAAAGCCTCAGTGCCAGTGATATTACGTGGGAGAATACGAACACAGCTTCCATGAATTTACCCACTTTGCCATGGAGAGACTGTTAGCTAGCCTGGTTGTTCCATTAGTCAGGCTAATGTTGATGCTCTGAGGTTGATTCCTATAGTATAGTCCTATTACACTGTATCTCAGTGAGAACATCCTATACCATTTTAATCTATAGTAGTTTAAATGGTCCATAGTTTGTTATTGGTTAACTTTTGGTGGTTTAGAGAAAACGATACTAGAGTAATGCAACCCAGAATGTAACACGCTTCACCAAAGTGAGTGCCATTGTGATTCCAGGAAAACACAGAGTTCATTGAAATAATGAGGAGAAAAAAACTAGAATCTAGCTCAGAGGAAGACTTTCAAACTTTCGTGGAAATGGGAATGCTCTAGAAATCACTGGCAGGCAACTCCAAATGATGAATATTCAGATCCCTGAGGTGTGTGTGTATGTGTGTCTGTGTGTGTATGTGTGTGTATGTGTTTGTATGTGTGTCTGTGTGTGTATGTGTGTGTATGTGTGTCTGTGTGTGTATGTGTGTCTGTGTGTGTATGTGTGTGTATGTGTGTGTATGTGTGTATGTGTGTCTGTGTGTGTATGTGTGTGTATGTGTGTCTGTGTGTGTATGTGTGTCTGTGTGTATGTGTGTGTGTGTGTGTGTGTGTGTGTGTGTCTGTGTGTGTATGTGTGTGTATGTGTGTGTATGTGTGTGTATGTGTGTGTATGTGTGTGTACTGGTGCACGTCTGCATGTACTACATAAGAGTGAGGTTGAGAAAAGGGTCATTAAGAAGTTAGCTATGGCTTAGTGTTATTTTTTAATTTATTTGTTCAGAATAATTGATTATTGTAATGCAGTGTAGCGTACAAGCATTTCACTGTAACTTTTATACCTGCAGTGAACTGTGTGTGTGATATTTACAATTTGATTTGATTTTACGTGATTTAGTCCTTTATTTTGGTCTGTTAGCTAATTGTCTCATGTTGATAAAGATAACTAAATCCCTGGTGCAGCAGTAGCTTGTTAAAACAAAGCCCTTGGTTTCCGGTTCTTTCCTCCTTAATTAACAGGCTCCCACTGCCGACCGCTCAGACTGCTCCCCTTCCTCCCAAATCACACCCTCCGTCCTCCCCTTCACAGACCTCTCAGACCGCTCCCCTTCCTCCCAAATCACCACCTTCGTCCTCCCCTTCACAGAGCCTGAGACCACTCCTCTTCACAGCGGCCCAATTTAAAAGTAGACACATCCGACATAGCTTTCCCCCACTGCTGAGCTGCAATATGTTGTGTTTAATAATTCAGACCCTACAGCACTAGGTGGCTCTGCTCCGGCTGAGAGGACTGCTCCAGTCCACAGCCTGCAGAACCAGGGGAAGAACCCACCTCCCTCTCTCCCCCTGCTTCCCCCTCCTTCCCCTGCCTCCCTCTTTCCCCCCACCTCCTCTCCCCTGCCCTGCCTCCCTCTGCCTTCCCCTCCCCCTCTCTCTCACTCCACAGTCCACACTGGCTCCCCCAGCCTCCCTTTCCTGCAGCACCTCCCAGGCTCTCTCCCACATCGATTTCAGTGCACACGATCGATTCCTTTAGTAAGGGAAGTGCCACCTGGGATTCTGCTGCCTGCCACCGAGGCTTCTGTTGTTATGATGAGTTTGTGCCAAATAAAGTGGGGTGCAGGCGCCTGGACTAAAGCAGGGTACAAATATACAGTACATTACAGGAGACAGTCCTTGGTGGTATCAACATTGACCCACAACAACAAGAAGGACATGGAAAGTGGTACAAATGTTATGTTCTGAGGTAAAACAGTCTCTACAGTGTCAGTACATATGATATATACAGTATTTTCTTCACAGCTCTGATTAACATCATGCCGTGTGCTAAAGGACATCTCAGAACATTCTCTCAGTAAAACACAGCATAGCAACAGCATCACCTTTCAAAGTCCCCCAGGTTGTTTTGTTCACTGACTGTCTGCAAAGGCTTACAGCACCTCATTACAATAAATACAAACTCACTCGCTGTTGACTCCAGTACTAATTAAATCCTGTGGGATTGTGTCTGCCTACTGTAATCTACTGCATCTACCGCATACAGCTCACAGCATTAGATTTCGTTTTGTCTGCGTTGTTTTCTCTTATTACAAATCCATGCAGTAAGCTGGCAAATTACGGTTATATCCATTTGAAAAGCATTTTTGCACTATTAAAGATCTGCCGGTGGAGAACTGTCCAATCTACAGCATTTGACTGAGGTCATTTACATTGAGCCATGGGAGGGCGCAGTGAGAAGCCAACAGAGGAACAGCTTCATTGGGAGAATTCAGGACAAATATGATGGAGAGAAATAATTGATGTGTGTTTTCTCAGTCCGGTTTTTACCGTCAAAGACCTGAAAGACAGACCTTGACTGTAAGAACCTTCGGAAACAATGGCAACAGAGGGCTAGAGATCTAACAATGTTACCACCACTGCCAATGGTTACAACTATGTGTGCCATGTTCTCCTCGGCACACACAATGTTTCCGTTGAACCAACGTGGAATAGCAGTTGAATTGACCACTGTGCCCAGTGGGATAGTTTAATGGAAAAATCCCTGGTATAAATTCAACTTTAAGGGGAGAGGGCTGAATAAGAGTGGGGATTCTTCAAACAAAAGCACACACAGTACAGTTACAGTTTAGGATGTATGACCTGTGTGTATTAAAGTGTTTTGTTGTGGCTTACAGCGTGTGACGTTGCTCTGCTGTTACTATGTTAATCCCCCACGTGGAATGACTTAATACCACACACATACACACCAGCACACAAGTACACGTACACCCACACACGCACACACAAAGAAACACACACAAAGAAGCACACACAAAGAAACACACACAAAGAAACACACACAAAGAAACACACAAAGAAGCACACACAAAGAAACACACACAAAGAAACACACACAAAGAAACACACACAAAGAAGGACACACAAAGAAACACACACAAAGAAACACACACAAAGAAACACACACAAAGAAACACACACAAACACACACAAAGAAGCACACACAAAGAAACACACACAAAGAAACACACACAAAGAAACACACACAAAGAAGGACACACAAAGAAACACACACAAAGAAACACACAGACTGTGTAATAAATACACAAACACATTCACCTTTCCCTTGCAGCTATTTCAGTTTAGCCACCAACACATTAACACACCAACAAACAACATTACAACCATTTACTAAACAAACTTATTATTAGCTTTCAAATCTTTCAGGACTGCTTATTTGCCAGTGGCAAGAATTTACACTGCCGCAGCCTGATATCAAGCAGTTTATGATTCATTATCCTGGATTACTGTAGGGTAATTAAACAGTCTGGATATAAAAAATAAAAAAGCCTTTAGATAGGATGAGAACAGGATATCAGGGCTCTACAGTGCAACCATTTTACTTGCATATGCACCTAAATATTTTGCTGTGCGACCTGGAATTTTTATTTAGGAGCACCAGTGTTTCTAGAAAAATTCAAGATTCTAGCTTTAATTTAAAAAATAGTTTTCATTGTGTTCCTAAACATCTCTTCTATGCGCTTTCATTTTTCAATTTAGGCGCACGGGGGATGTCAGAGGAGAGCCCTGGATACATCTGTTTGGTTCCTATGTTAAAGCCATTGAGTGCAGAGCTGAGTCTGACAGCTGCCTGGTGCCTGCCTTGTTGTGGCTGCCTTGATGTGTGAAAAGGTACGCTTTGTAACCAGCGCTATCTTGGCATGTCTAATCTGGGGTGATGGATCGAGGTCACTAACAGCAGCCTAGTGCTGTCTCCTCCCAGCTCCATGTAAGTTCCACGGTTCCACGGTGCCTCTTGAGACCAGGCTAACTAACTGGGACTGGCTGTGGAGTCATCTCCTTTTTTTTCATGAATAACATTATTCAGCTGAGCTCAGATTACACACAGACCGACCAGCAGTGGTCCTCCGTAGTACACCTGCTCTATTCTAACCCTCCCTTTACAGCCACATAAACACACACACACACACACAGGAATACACACACACATGCAAGCACACATAAACACACAGGAATACACACACACATGCAAGCACACATACACACACACATGCAAGCACACACACACACACACACACACACACACACAAACACACACAACACCAATTTCATTCTCAGCTCATCTTGAAATGCAGCAGTGCTGCTCAGCAGGTGAATCTGTTGTCCCGTGTGAGGGATGAAAAGGCAATAGGTCGTTTTTTTCATCGGGTAATCAGTGATGGAGAAGGAAACATTTGCAGCATCACTCTACAGCTCTATATCTACAGGGTTTACAGCATCACTCTACAGCTCTGTATCTACAGGGCTTGCAGCATCACTCTACAGCTCTGTATCTACAGGGTTTGCAGCATCACTCTACAGTTCTGTATCTACAGGGATTGCAGCATCACTCTACAGCTCTGTATCTACAGGGTTTGCAGCATCACTCTACAACTCTGTATCTACAGGGTTTGCAGCATCACTCTACAGTTCTGTATCTACAGGGTTTGCAGCATCACTCTACAGCTCTGTATCTACAGGGTTTGCAGCATCACTCTACAGCTCTGTATCTACAGGGTTTGCAGCATCACTCTACAGCTCTGTATCTACAGGGATTGCAGCATCACTCTACAGCTCTGTATCTACAGGGTTTGCAGCATCACTCTACAGCTCTATATCTACAGGGTTTGCAGCATCACTCTACAGCTCTGTATCTACAGGGTTTGCAGCATCACTCTACAGTTCTGTATCTACAGGGTTTGCAGCATCACTCTACAGCTCTGTATCTACAGGGTTTGCAGCATCACTCTACAGTTCTGTATCTACAGGGATTGCAGCATCACTCTACAGTTCTGTATCTACAGGGTTTGCAGCATCACTCTACAGTTCTGTATCTACAGGGTTTGCAGCATCACTCTACAGCTCTGTATCTACAGTGTTTGCAGCATCACTCTACAGCTCTGTATCTACAGGGTTTGCAGCATCACTCTCCAGTTCTGTATCTACAGGGTTTGCAGCATCACTCTACAGTTCTGTATCTACAGGGTTTGCAGCATCACTCTACAGCTCTGTATCTACAGGGTTTGCAGCATCACTCTACAGTTCTGTATCTACAGGGATTGCAGCATCACTCTACAGTTCTGTATCTACAGGGTTTGCAGCATCACTCTACAGCTCTGTATCTACAGGGTTTGCAGCATCACTCTACAGTTCTGTATCTACAGGTTTTACAGCATCACTCTACAGCTCTGTATCTACAGGGTTTGCAGCATCACTCTACAGTTCTGTATCTACAGGGATTGCAGCATCACTCTACAGTTCTGTATCTACAGGGTTTGCAGCATCACTCTACAGCTCTGTATCTACAGGGTTTGCAGCATCACTCTACAGTTCTGTATCTACAGGGATTGCAGCATCACTCTACAGTTCTGTATCTACAGGGATTGCAGCATCACTCTACAGCTCTGTATCCACAGGGTTTGCAGCATCACTCTACAGCTCTGTATCCACAGGGTTTGCAGCATCACTCTACAGTTCTGTATCTACAGGGTTTGCAGCATCACTCTACAGCTCTGTACCTACAGGGTTTGTCAGTCTCAAATAGAGGACTGTCAGCAGGAACAGATGTGTAATGTTTCTGGCCTCAGTTGTCTTTCACCTTCCCTCTCTCTCTCTCTGCCACTTTATTATCATTCCTCTCAGTCCCTTTTTGAGATTCTGCTGGGTTTCACTCTTCTCTTTCCCTCACCTACTCCAGGGCAAATAACAGCATCTGGTTACTGGCTGGCTGACGCCCAGCTGACAGTTATACCGAGGGCAGCAGCCCTTGAAGAAATTTAAACAGTTACCGTCTGCCAGCTCTCTGCGGTAGTGCTCCTCTTCAGCTCTCCACAGAGAGTCTCTGGTGAGTCTCTTCTCTCTATAACAAAACATGTGGGTTGGGGAACATCTCACAGAGAGAGTCCAGTGTATGCTGTGCAATCTCTTCTATCACTTTCTCTCTGTTTCTCTTCCTCTTGCTCTCTTTGTCTCTGACTCCTTCCCAGAAAGCCGAGGCTCTCTCTATCTACTGCCCACAGACACATTGACTGATTGTCTGTTCCAACTCAATTTTCTAATCAAGATTGAGTTAAACTGAGCAATGATTGTACTGATAAACAATAGGAGTGTTACGGAACCCTGGAGTGGCTAGTAATTCACTGCATTCCTGGAAGGGTCACTCTTACTCGTGTTTATCCACAGTGGCTGCAGTAGCCTACAGTATATGTTTACCAGGAACATATAGCCTACATGTTGACCAGGAAAATATCAGCTGAACACAGGTATTCAGCTCTGGTCACTGGGACACTATACTAGACTCAGGTATTCACAGCTCTGGTCACTGGGACACTATACTAGACTCAGGTATTCACAGCTCTGGTCACTGGGACACTATACTAGACTCAGGTATTCACAGCTCTGGTCACTGGGACACTATACTAGACTCAGGTATTCACAGCTCTGGTCACTGGGACACTATACTAGACTCAGGTATTCACAGCTCTGGTCACTGGGACACTATACTAGACTCAGGTATTCACAGCTCTGGTCACTGGGACACTATACTAGACTCAGGTATTCACAGCTCTGGTCACTGGGACACTATACTAGACTCAGGTATTCACAGCTCTGGTCACTGGGACACTATACTAGACTCAGGTATTCACAGCTCTGGTCACTGGGACACTATACTAGACTCAAGTATTCACAGCTCTGATCACTGGGACACTATACTAGACTCAGGTATTCACAGCTCTGGTCACTGGGACACTATACTAGACTCAGGTATTCACAGCTCTGATCACTGGGACACTATACTAGACTCAGGTATTCACAGCTCTGGTCACTGGGACACTATACTAGACTCAAGTATTCACAGCTCTGATCACTGGGACACTATACTAGACTCAGGTATTCACAGCTCTGGTCACTGGGACACTATACTAGACTCAGGTATTCACAGCTCTGATCACTGGGACACTATACTAGACTCAGGTATTCACAGCTCTGATCACTGGGACACTAGACTCAGGACTTTTTGGAGTGTAAAAATATTTGACCATTAAAACTCATATTTTCCCTAACCCCTAACCCTAACCCTTAACCTAACTCTAAACATAACCCTATCCTTAACCCTAACCTCCAAAACCCTAACATGAAACCTAACCCAAAACCTAACCCTAATTCTAACCCCAAAACCCTAAACCTAAACCTAAACCTTAAGGTTAAAATAGCATTTGGATAAATTCAGGACCTGAAAAAAGTCCTGCCTTTCAAAAAAGTTCTTGTTTTCCTACCTTTTCAGGACATTTGGGTGAATTGTTAGAACATTGGGGTCCTCACAATGTAGGAAAACAAGTACACACACACACACCCTTCCCTCCTCTTTATTTGTCTGTTACTACAAAACATGATTAATGCTGCTTATACTATTCATCTCCTCTATTTGCAGTGCTCCAGATGGCAAATGAGTGACATAAGAAGACTATCAGCACCAAGTATCAGTCCTCGGTCAGTCCGAATTGATGTAACTGCATCCTGCCAGCCAGCTAGACTATCAACAAGATTTCTATAGCCTCATCCAGCTCTTGAGGCACGATCACTACATTCCACACGGTGTTTATCGACACAGTGAATTCTCTGTCTGGACTCTGTCCAGGTCACTAGGGAGGCCTGGGAGCCAAGGCTGCTTCGTAATCCATCAGCCTAGACAACTGAATAGCAGAAATCTGCTTACAATGTCTTTCCTTAGGGTGATTAGGAAATATGAGCAGCCAGTCCGACCCATTGGGCATAGGAGGGGTGGGGGAAGAGGTTTGTCTGTGATTCCCTGAAGAACAAGATATTTTTGACAGGGCACAATCAGACTGAATAGCCCATGGTGGGGTACAGGCCCAAAGTTACCAATCAAACTAAGGTTTTACAGTGATAGTTCACTCCAAGATAAAGGATTGGCACATACCAGCAGAAGATAACTCCAGCAGTGGCAATCCTGACTAGTCCCCAAACAATGTAATGGATCTCTCCGTAGAACCAATGTTTCAGTCAATAGACCTTCATCAGTGGCCAGGTCGTGGGTGCCAGTTTCGTGCTAGCCCTGGGAGCAGGCAGCGCAGTGCCTCTCCTGAGGAGGGGTGTGTCTGGGTTAGTCCAGAGGAGGAGGAGGGAGGATGGCTGGGCTAGTCTAAACCTGCTGGGCTGCATCATCCTTCTATTTTTAGACTGAGGGGAGCTCTGGGGCCCGCTGCTGCTCTGGCTTTTAGTGGCAAGAAACAGGGTAAGAATACATTAACGTGGTTAGTCATTGTGTTTCCATAGCAGCTGAACCAGCAGTGTGTTTCTCTACTGATGTCGTGATTCAGGTCCTCGTCCTAAGGTGTGTCCTAAAATGGCCACCGACATGTCCTCGTTCCCCACGACCGTTGTTATCTACACAATTTGATAGAAAATCTACGTAACATAGCTAAATAAACATGTCTCTATTAAGATGTGTCATTCACGAGAGAGAGAGAGAGAGAGAGAGAGAGAGAGAAAGAGAGAGAGAGAGAGAGAGAGAGAGAGAGAGAGAGAGAGAGAGAGAGAGAGAGAGAGAGAGAGAGAGAGAGAGAGAGAGAGAGAGAGAGAGAGAGAGAGAGAGATACACATGTTTCAGAGGGGGAGAAAAGCATACTGTATTAGGAGCTGTTATTCTAATCCGTATTAGGATTGATTGATTGATTGATTGATTGATATTAGGATGGCGGTCATCGTCGGAACTCCCAGACTTTCTCCTCTAATCAAAGAGCAGCCTTGTGGCGCTGGGTGGTGGGGGCCTGGCTGCAGTGGTGGGTTAATAGATTGGATTGACCTGAGTTCAGCACTGGGGCTTAACATGGTTAGACTAGTCTCTTATGGGGCAGAAGGTAGATAGCTGTCTGGAGAGCACTGGACAGACCTGCTCAGGTTACTGGTCTCTGGGCAGTCTGGTCTGTTGATGGGGGAAATATGCAATGAAAGAAAGCCAAGGGCAGATCTGCTGGGGCTGTTAACAGTCATCCACCTGACCTTTAAGGCCCATACAATTGTGACAATACTGTGACTGGATTTCACAATTCTCACACAAGGGCAGAATGCATAGAACAAATAGATTTTCCTACAGTCACCATTAAACCTTAGCAATGTCACATGTAGCAAGGTATGTTAAATATACGTCCTTGGTGGACATATCTTCACATAACCACACAAAATAAGGCTTCTTGAATGGTGAAAAATAGAGAGCTCTGTGTGTGAGGATCTCTGTGAGGCTCTCCCAGAATGATTGGAATTATACAAAGTGGCGGCCTCGTTGTTGTTGTCTTGCATTCTGACCTAGCCTGGCTGACCTTCCAGAGATGCTGATTCAGAATAACTCTGGTTAATACAAATGATTCATTTCCTGGGCAAATTGAAGATGGCGATTTGCCTTTTGTTTAGGGTTTCACTTTAAATCAATTCACACACGCGCATAGTACACACACACACACCTCAGAGAGGCTGAATTGATCAGCTCGTAAGTAATGTGTAGTTTTGCAAAACAAATGAGGTCTCAGTCAGACTAATGCATAATGAAATCTAGACTCAATGTGGGTGAGATACAGTATGTTTCATGAAAGTTCAAGAAAATAAAATGATGTATTTTAGGCATCTATTACTATTTAGTGAGGTAAATAAATATTATTCCTATTTATCTGCACCAGTCTGTCTTTCTGGAAGATTCTTCCTCTGATCTAAATATGCTATGTTGAATTAATGTCATTAATATTATATGCAAAGACAGACAGCGAATGTTGCATTTGTCTAAATAAATCATGTAAATGTCAAACTGCATATCAATGTTTCATACATTCTTCCAAGAATAAAATTCCTTAGAAGGCTTTTTACAACACACACTCCCAGTTGAGCTGCAAATCTTCAGTCTTGCTATTTATATCATCAACAAAATACAGTGGCCTTCGCCAGCAGATTGGCATTTATTGTCATGAATCTTGCCCTGGAGGCAGCTCTGCAGAAATCGCTCAAATCTATCTCCAGGGCAAGATTCATGACAATAAATATCAACCTGCACTTCGGCCTGGCAGTACGTGTATGAAATCGACTGACTCTGCTCTTTTGTACCAGTTCGTATCAACTAAACACAGTGGCCTGTAGTGCTAATAGGAGTATCATACTGTCTGACTCTGAGCAGTCTGACTCTGCTCTTTTGAACCAATTCTTCCACTGGCTTCCCTTAGCAAGGCCACAGCCACTAACCTAAAAAAAAAATGACAGAGCTGCTACACCCATCTGAGAAGAAACATTTGGCTCTCTGTCTAATCTCAGTGAAATGGTTGGTTGACCCAAGATGAAATAGTGTCAAAACAACCTCAAATCAGGGCTAAACACTATGGATTTCTTTAGAGTGTAACAGACAGACAGGTTCATTGGTCGCAGGTTGAGCAGACTCAGACACCATGGCTGTGTCCCAAATCTGAGTCTCAAAGGGCACCCTATTCCCTATATAGTGCACTACTTTTGACCATAGCCATATCAGAATAGGGTTCCATTTGGTATGCGGACTATATTTCTATAGTGACTCAGACTTTCTCAGTATTATGAAGCACAACACAAAATAAAGTGGGAGATGTGTTGAGAAGTCAATGCTACTGTGACTCATACATGAACAGTACATTCAAATCAAAGTGTATTTGTCACGTGCTCCAAATACAACCTTACAGTTAAATGCTTACTTACAAGCCCTAAACAACAGTGCAATTTGTATGGAAAACATATGTATTAGGTAAACAACAGATAAGTAAATAAAAATACATTTTAAAAAAACAGTAGCAAGGCTATATACAGGTGGTACTGGTACAGAGTTAATGTGTGGGGGCACCGGTTAGTTGGGATAACTGAGGTAATATGTACATGTGGGTATAGTTTAAGTGACTATACATAGATGATAAACAGAGAGTAGCAGCAGCGTAAAAGAGGGGGTTGGCAGGTGGGGGGTGGCAGGACACAATGCAAATAGTCCGGGTAGACAATGTGCAGGGGCACTGGTTAGTCGAGATAATTCAGTTAATATGTACATTAATGTATAGCTCAAGTGGGGGGGGGGGGGGGAGTGGCGGGACACAATGCAAATAGTCCAGGTAGCCATTTGATGACCTGTTCAGGAATCTTATGGCTTAGGGGTAAGAGTTGTTGAGAAGCCATTTGGACCTAGACTTGGCACTCCGGTACCGCTTGCCGTGCGGTAGCAGAGAGAACAGTCTATGACTAGGGTGGCTGGAGACTTTGACAATTTGTAGGGCTTTCCTCTGACACTGCCTAGTATAGAGGTCCTGGATGGCAGGAAGCTTGGCCCCAGTGATGTACTGGGCCGTACGCACTACCCTCTGTAGTGCTTTGCGGTCGGAGGCCGACCGCTCTCAATGTTGCAGCTGTAGAACCTTTTGAGGATCTGAGGACACATGCCAAATCTTTTCAGTCTCCTGAGGGGGAATACATTTTGTCGTACCCTCTCCACGACTGTCTTGGTGTGTTTGGACAATTCTAGTTTGTTGGTGATGTGGACACCAAGGAACTTGAAGCTCTCAACCTGCTCCACTACAACCCCGTCGATGAGAATGGGGGTGTGCTCTGTCCTCCTTTTCCTGTAGTCCACAATCATCTCCTTTGTCTTGATTACGTTGAGGGATAGGTTGCTATTCTGGCACCACCCGGCCAGGTCTCTGACCTCCTCCCTATAGGCTGTCTCGTCATTGTCGGTGATCAGGCCTACTACTGTCGTGTCGTCTGCAAACTTAATGATGGTGTTGGATTCGTGCCTACCCAAGCAGTCATGGGTGAACAGGGAGTACAGCAAGGGACTGAGCACACACCCCTGAGGGGCTCCAGTGTTGAGGATCAGCGTGGCAGATGTGTTGCTACCTACCCTCACCACCTGGGGGGCGGCCCGTCAGGAAGTCCAGGATCCAGTTGCAGAGAGAGGTGATTAGTCCCAGGATCCTTAGCTTAGTGATGAGCTTTGAGGGCACTATGGTGTTGAATGCTGAGCTGTAGTCAATGAATAGCATTCTCATGTAGGTGTTCCTTTTGTCCAGGTGGGAAACGGCAGTGTGGAGTGCAATAGAGATTGTATCATCTGTGGATCTGTTTGAGCAGTATACAAATTGGAGTGGGTCTAGGTTTTCTGGGATAATGGTGTTAATGTGAGCCATTACCAGCCTTTCAAAGCACTTCATGGCTACGGATGTGAGTGCTACGGGTCTGTAGTCATTTAAGCAGGTTACCTCAGTGCTAATGGGCACAAGGACTATGGTGGTCTGCTTGAAGCATGTTGGTGTTACAGACTCAATCAGGGACATGTTGAAAATGTCAGTGACAACACCTGCCAGTTGGTCAGCACATGCCCGGATCACACGTCCTGGTAATCCATCTGGCCCAGTGGCCTTATGTATGTTGACCTGTTTAAAGGTCTTACTCAAGTCGGCTACGGGAGCGTGATCACACAGTCGTCCGGAACAGCTGATGCTCTCATGCATGCCTCAGTGTTGCTTGCCTCGGCGCAAGCATAGAAGTGATTTAGCTCGTCTGGTAGGCTCGTATCACTGGGCAGCTCGCGGCTGTGCTTCCCTTTGTAATCTGTAGTAGTTTGCAGGCCCTGTCACATCCGACAAGCGTCAGAGCCGGTGTAGTACGATTCAATCTTAGTCCTGTAATGGCGCTTTGCATGTTTGATGGTTCGTCAGAGGGCATAGCAGGATTTCTTATAAGATTCCGGGTTAGAGTCCAGCACCTTGAAAGTGGCAGCTCTACCCTTTAGCTCAGTGCGAATGTTGCCTGTAATCCATGGCTTCTGGTTGGGGTATGTACGTACAGTCAGTGCAGGGACGACATCCTCGATGCACTTATTAATAAAGCCAGTGATTGATGTGGTGTACGACCCAATGCCATCGGAAGAATCTCTGAATATTTTCCAGTCTGTGCGAGCAAAACAGTCCTGTAGTTTAGCATCTGCTTCATCTGACCACTTTTCTATAGACCGAGTCACTGGTGCTTCCTGGTTAAATTTTAGCTTGTAAGCAGGAATCATGAGGATAGAATTATGGTCAGATTTTCCAAATGGAGATCGAGGGAGAGCTTTGTACGCGTCTTTGTGTGTGGAGTAAAGGTGATCTAGAATTGTTTTCCCTCTGGTTGCGCATTTAACATGCTGATAGACATTAGGTAAATCTGATTTAAGTTTTCCTGCATTAAAGTCCCCG
The DNA here is from genome assembly GCF_016432855.1 of Salvelinus namaycush. Taxonomy (NCBI): domain Eukaryota; kingdom Metazoa; phylum Chordata; class Actinopteri; order Salmoniformes; family Salmonidae; genus Salvelinus; species Salvelinus namaycush. The sequence goes on along the minus strand of NC_052325.1, from coordinate 23,293,257 downwards.
GCCACTAGGAGCACCGCCTCTGGGTGAGCGGTTTCCTGTTTGCTTATTTCCTTATACAGCTGACTCAGTGTGGTCTTAGTGCCAGCGTCTGTCTGTGGTGGTAAATAAAGAGACACAAAAAAAAATTGCTGAAAATTCTCTTGGTAAATAGCGTTGTCTACAGCTTATCATGAGATACTCTACTTCAGGCGAGCAAAATCTAGAGACTTCCTTAGATTTCGTGCACCAGTTGTTGTTTACAAATATACAGAGACCGCCCCCCCTCGTCTTACCGGAGTGTGCTGTTCTGTCTATCCGGTGCAGCGTATATCCTAGCTGAATGTTTTCCATGTCGTCATTCAGCCACGATTCGGTGAAACATAAGACATTACAGTTTTTGATGTCCCGTTCGTAGGATATCCGTGATCGTACCTCTCTAATTTATTGTCCAATGATTGTACGTTGGCAAGTAATATTGATGGAAAGGGAAGATTTCCCACTCGCCGTTGGTCCTCTATACCTGCTTCTCTTTCTCTTGCCAATGACAGGGATTTCGGCATTGTCGGGTGTCTGAAGTAAATCCTGTGCTTCCTGCTTGTTAAAGAAAAAATCAGAGGTGAGTGATCGCTGTCCTGATATCCAGAAGCTCTTTTTTGCCGTAAGATAAGGTGGCAGAAACATTATGTACAAAATAAATTACAAATAACCCGAAAAATAACACATAATAGCACAATTGGTTAGGCGCCTGTAAAACGGCTGCTATTTCTTCCAGCGCTATCTTACATTGTAAGCATACAGTCACACACTAAATCACACCAGCAATGTCTAATTAATCCGCCTAATGTTGGAAATGACTATTTAATTTCCCTTTGGATGATAGTACCAGTAATTATATAACACAACCAATGTTATCTCTAAACTGCGCGCGTGGGCGGGTGGCCGCGCACCTTCTCCAGGACTGCCACTCCTCCAGAACTGCCACGCAGAAAACAAAGTTTAAAAAATCTGACGCGTTTCGGCTGCATGGCCTTCGGCTGCATAGCCTATTGGCTACTCTCTAAAACTGTAAGAGTACAACCCAAGTGTTCACTGTAAACGCACGCCGGAATTTGCACAAATTCTCACAATGTTCAAGTTTCAGAAGACCTAAAATGTGCTCAGAGGGATCATTGAACACAACACTTTGGTTATCTATCGCACTGCTGAGAACACACACGGGGAGTAGCTAAATAGTATGTTTAAATCAACTGATGAACGCTGAGGACAAGCTATAAATGCAAATTAACAGTTTATTTGCGATGTTTGGCCATTTCCAAAGCAACCTTCGACGTTGAACATAACAAAGAGCCTGTTAAAGTCCAAAATGGTCTTGTCATATAGTTTTACCTGTAATTACGGTGATCTAACTATCAGATCCGCAATACCCCCTATCTGATCTAGTCATGTCAGTGAGTATCAAAGAGTCTAACATCCTAAATGGATGATTCTGACTTTTTCATTTTCCTGCAGTCCAAAAAAACTGCTGAAGTGGTGAAAGTGAAAGATTATTAATTGGAGGATGGGGGATGGGACTCCCATTTTGATACCTGAGCCACACCTATCCTGTCAGCCCAAGGTAGTTTTATTATCTTCCTCTGCAACAGCAAAAAGTAGTGCCCCCCACTCCAGGGATAAGAGAAGGGAGAGAAGAGAGGAGGGGGGGATGAGAGGAGGGAGGGATGAGAGGAGGGAGGGGTGAGAGGAGGGAGGGATAAGAGGAGGGAGGGATAAGAGAAGGGAGAGAAGAGGGGAGGGAGGGATGAGAGGAGGGAGGGACGAGAGGAGGGAGGGATAAGAGAGGAGGGAGGGATGAGAGGAGGGAGGGATGAGAGGAGGGAGGGATAAGAGAAGGGAGAGAAGAGAGGAGGGAGGGATGAGAGCAGGGAGGGATGAGAGGGGGGAGGGATAAGAGAAGGGAGAGAAGAGAGGATGGAGGGATGAGAGGAGGGAGGGGTGAGAGGAAGGAGGGATAAGAGGAGGGAGGGATAAGAGAAGGGAGAGAAGAGGGGAGGGAGGGATGAGAGGAGGGAGGGATGAGAGGAGGGAGGGATAAGAGAAGGGAGAGAAGAGAGGAGGGAGGGATGAGAGGAGGGAGGGATGAGAGGAGGGAGGGATGAAGAGGAGGGAGGGATGAGGAGGAGGAAGGGATGAGGGGAGGGAGGAATAAGAGGGAGGAATAAGAGAAGGGAGAGAAGAGAGGAGGGAGGGATAAGAGGAGCGAGGGATAAGAGAAGGGAGAGAAGAGAGGAGGGAGGGATGAAAGGAGGGAGGGATAAGAGTGACAGTCAGAGAAGAAAAGAAGAAAGGGTCAGAGAAGTTTAAAAAAAAAGGAATAACAAATCAATTTAGTCAAATATCAAACACAAGCCCTGCATTTCAGAGAATCTCAGTCAACAACATGTGGTGAGCCATGGAGTATCAGTAAGAATGGTCATTTAAAATGAACTGTACCACAGGGCAGATAAATCACACCACAACAATGTCCTCATAACAACAGCCACATGATCTTCTGCCTAGTCATGGTCTGACATGGATCTGATCATGGGCTTGTCATGATCAACATTAATCACTAAAACTATAGAGCTCAACTAATGCTATTTTCTGGAAAGGGTCTCTATGTAACATGTAAACCCATTATGCCCATGATGAGAGCCAATAAAACATCTATATGGTTATTGTTTGTGTACATGCACAGAATATAGCCCTTGCCATCATGTAGAAAGCTAATCGGGGAGGTATGTGTCACAGCCCTGGTTGAAGGACTGAAGGACCCTTAACTCTATCTGAGACAGAGGTGCCCAGTGATGGCCTTCAAATGGAGTGTAAATTACTGTGCCCTGTCAAGAGCAGTTGTCTGTGTGTCAGAGAAGGTCACTGTCTCAAGGATTCCGACGGCTCCGAAAAACATTTGCTTCTCACCTTAGTTCTAAATTCTCTATTCTAAATTCTCTATTCTAAATTCTCTATTCTAAATTCTCTCAACCCATAGCTGGAAACTTATTTCTCAAATTAATATTGAACTACCAAGCCACAAAAGCCACAAAAGAATAACCAATTATATAGCAGCTTAATTGATATGTGAGGGGGCACTGAGTAAAGGACAGTAGCCTGCACCTGTTTGGATGACTAACAATACCCACCCATACTGTCACGCCCTGGCCTTAGTTATCTTTGTTTTCTTTATTATTTTAGTTAGGTCAGGGTGTGACATGGGGGATGTATGTGTTTTGTATTGTCTAGGGGTTTTGTATGTTTATGGGGCAGTGTCTAGTCTAGGTGTATGTATGTCTATTGTTGCCTAGATTGGTTCTCAATTAGAGACAGCTGTCTATCGTTGTCTCTGATTGGGAACCATATTTAGGCAGCCATATTCATTAGGTAGTTCGTGGGAGATTGTCTATGTTGCATGTTAGCACATTGTTTATATAGCTTCACGTTCGTTCGTTTGTTGTTTTTTGTAGTTTGTAAAGTGTTCTTCGTTTTCGTCTTCGTAATAATAAATAGAAGATGTATTCAAACCACGCTGCGCTTTGGTCCTCCTCTCTTCCACCATACGACGACTGTGACACATACACCTTCCATTTGTACAGGAATCAATCCATCCTATCTAGAAACTGCTCTCAGGTCTGCTGTTGTCTTTTCATCTTCTCAATATCAACAACCAAAAAATAACATACACGTACATTAGGGGAACAGAGTTTTCTCCGGAGGCCAAATTGGAGCACAGCGAAATACATTTGCAGGTAACAAATAACCCTGTAACACAAGGCCTGAGCCAGGCCAGTAGTAACACAAGGCCTGAGCCAGACCATTGGTAACACAAGGCCTGAGCCAGGCCATTGGTAACACAAAGCCTGAGTCAGACCATTGGTAACACAAGGCCTGAGCCAGGCCATTGGTAACACAAGGCCTGAGCCAGGCCATTGGTAACACAAGATCTCAGCCAGGCCGTTGGTAACACAAGGCCTGAGCCAGGCCATTGGTAACACAAGGCCTGAGTCAGACCATTGGTAACACAAGGCCTGAGTCAGACCAGTGGTAACACAAGGCCTGAGCCAGGCCATTGGTAACACAAGGCCTGAGCCAGGCCATTGGTAACACAAGGCCTGAGTCAGACCATTGGTAACACAAGGCCTGAGCCAGGCCATTGGTAACACAAGGCCTGAGCCAGGCCAGTGGTAACACAAGGCCTGAGCCAGGCCATTGGTAACACAAGATCTCAGCCAGGCCGTTGGTAACACAAGGCCTGAGTCAGACCATTGGTAACACAAGGCCTGAGCCAGGCCAGCGGTAACACAAGGCCTGAGCCAGGCCATTGGTAACACAAGGCTTGAGTCAGACCATTGGTAACACAAGGCCTGAGTCAGACCAGTGGTAACACAAGGCCTGAGCCAGGCCATTGGTAACACAAGGCCTGAGCCAGGCCAGTGGTAACACAAGGCCTGAGCCAGGCCATTGGTAACACAAGATCTCAGCCAGGCCGTTGGTAACACAAGGCCTGAGCCAGACCATTGGTAACACAAGGCCTGAGCCAGACCATTGGTAACACAAGGCCTGAGCCAGACCATTGGTAACACAAGGCCTGAGTCAGACCATTGGTAACACAAGGCCTGAGCCAGGCCATTGGTAACACAAGGCCTGAACCAGACCTTTGGTAACACAAGGCCTGAACCAGACCTTTGGTAACGGATACCATATACTGTCCATTGATCAATACCTATTGGTGATTTCTCTGGGATGTTTTATACAGATCTATCTGTGGATGCAGAGAAAGTTGGCTCTATGCACTCTCAGCTTCTTCCCACAGCAAGCTCAAATATTGAGACATAGAACATGGTGGGATGCTTCGAGTGCAGGGAAGGAGGGACATTTCAACTTTATGTGTGCACAGAGAGAGAAGGCATTTATTCTTGAAAAGTGTGACAAAGCGTATACGTGCAAAGGTGTTTTAATGAGCTATACTTTCCCTCTGGATTTGATGGAGTAAGATTTGCTTGTCCCGTGCTGATAGTGTGGTGCATAAGGTGGCTGTGGAGGTGGAAAAAAAGGGAAAGGGGGAAACCTAGTCAGTTGTACAACTGCAATGTGAGCCATGTCATACAGAACATATGTAGCACCTGCTCACTGAGTGAGAAACGTCAGCAGCACGGTTGAAGGTGACCGGTTGGGAGTGAGAGGGTCACACACAGCCCCAGTGATAACAAGGCCATCTTAAGTGGGTGTGAAACTCTGCACCTCCTCTTTGGGGACGTGGGCCATCACAACCACGCTATGTTGGTCTCATTAGGCAACCTCACCATCCCCATCATCCTCACCCCCTACCCTTCCTTCTGCCAGATATCTGTCTTCACACCACTCTGTCACTTTCTCCTTTCAGACAGCAGGGTAGTGGTATATATGGACTGTGCTGATAAAAGAGGAAGCAATGCTTAGGTGATCCTATAAAACGTTAAGACACATTATAGCACTATTTATTATTAGCTCTATCAAATGCACAACCAAAAGCATGTCAACACTAGACTTTTCATCTCCCATTACATTGGTCTCAGAAGGTCTGGTCTTAGTGTGGGAAGTCCCTGACTAGACGCAGAGCTCTCTAAGCGACAGTGACTGCTGATGCTGTTGTTAGAGCACTGCTCTCTCTGTTGATAGGAGCATTACCAGGGCCTACTGGGATTGCAGCGCGCCCCTCATAAAACCTAATTGGGCGGAACAAACAACATGTCAGATCAGAGATAAATCTGGTTTAATGCTCCAACAGCTTCCATCCACTCCGACAGGAGAGAGACATTGGCAATTCCTGATGCTGAGGGATAGATAGCCTATCATCTCCTTGACAACTGCCTTTTAGCCCTGACTGCCCCTGAGGACCCATGCCAAATCTTTTCAGTCTCCTGAGACGGAATAGGTTTTGTCGTACCCTCTTCACGACTGTCTTGGTGTGAACAGGATGACCATAGTACTTATCGGGAGAGAGAGAGAGCGAGAATCAGGATTGCCAGACTACTCATCAAATCGTGGACCAACTCACCTCAGCACAGCAGCTGCCAGTACCTGTGACGTAAGAGGGGTTGGTCAACAACATGTACACCTGTGCCTTTGACTAAATGTACAGAGTCTGTCTCTCACGCTCCAGGTGATCGTATACAGATGAATACACAGGTGAATACACCTTGTTCATGAACTACTGAGCACGCCACACAGCACACACAGACAGTCACATGGTGTCGGCCTATCGGAGGGACATAAGAGTGAACATTTGTGCACTGATGACGGATAACTTTGTTGTTTTGACAACCCGAGAGAGATTACATCTATTTTTATCTGCTTTAAACTCTGAATAAAACATATTATGGAGCAGTTATTTTGACTGCCCTGAGGAGATTAGCATTGGTTGGCAGGCTAGGAGGTCATGAAGAGGCTGATTTGGTGCTTTTAGAGGCCTTTTAGCTGGCTGGGTCGGTCAGTGGGCCTCTATGGATGTTTGACCTAGGCATTTAACAGTCTGGTGGGATCAATCCGGTGGATTTGTGGTGGGATTATACACATAATCCCATGAGAAGTGTCTGTGATCAGGGTGTGGCTGGAAAAAGGATCTGGTCCTAACCATCCTCTTTGTGTGTCCATTACTGAGTTGTTGTCCCATAGAGGAAGCATTGCATTTGACTGAGACACAGAATCGATGGAAGGAAAGCTGTATACACTATGGGGGAATGCATCAGATGATTGTTTATTTAATGTGTCAATGTGTTTGTATCCCTATTCAAATAAACCATAAATAGGCAAATACAGTACATGAATACAATGACTTAGACAATGACTTAAAAATCCCCCGCTCATGCTGTACATCCCTTTGGATTGGAACCAGTGAAGCACATATTGAAGAACACATCCCCTATACATCCCCTCTACATCCCATAAACCGCTAAAGCCCTCCAGCCATTAAATCAGCTGCTGTATCTAATCAGCACACTCAGTCCACTCAGTTGCCATGAGTGACCTTCGACTGCAGGGCCACATAAACGCTTACAGCTGCAATATGTAACTTTTTGAGCAACATAAACAATTTCACATAGAAATATGAATTATAGATCTGTCATTCTCATTGAATGCAAGTCTAAGAAGCTGTAAATCTGTTCAACGTCCGCTATTTCTATGCTTCCCTTTCTTAAATTTCATTTTTGCGTCTGTTACTTCGGTTATGTCCACCAGCTTCAAACAGCTGAAAATACAATATTGTTGGTTATGGAAAATATATCTCATAGCAGTTTAGATAGTACAATGATTCTCTATACCTGCTTGTTTTATAAACTGAAATTAGGCAAACTATTAACATTTCTGCATATTTAACCTTTAAGTAGGCGGAGAGGGTCAAATGATGAGTTATATGACTTATAGAAATTATAGGATTCATACAGATTCACCTGACCTGAACTTGAAGTCAACATTAGACTAAGTGATGGATTCAATCCATAGCCATGAAGATCAGCGCTTTAGAGCAATTTATATTTAAATACAATATCACAGCTTCCGCGGAGACTGCATTCACAGTAAACGCTGCATATGTTGTCTCAATCTAGCACCAAATCCCATTAGAAACGGTCTATGATTGAGTCCTAATCCCTCCATATAGCCGCTCTACACAGTAACCAGATGCTCTGTGCCACTGTTTGACACCGGTCGTGCTGGTCTGGTCTGTGACTTGATGAGATCCTATGGGGAAAACTGGTGGTGTCCTCAGAACAGGACCAATAACCTGAAGCATTGTTTTTCTATTTATTCTCTATAACTTTCTCAGAATCTGGCTAATTTGCAAGTGACATGGTCTAACTGTAAGGGGTGCGTATCTGGTGGCAGGGAAGTCAGACGCAGGAGAGCAGAACTTGATAATAGCCGGAGCAGTTTAATAGTAAAACCAACGGCATAAGAAATACAAAGTATGTGCACAATAACCCGACGCGCACCAGTCAAACATAATGTGCACAAGCACTTACAATAAACAATACCACACAAAGACATGGGGGGAACAGAGGGTTAAATACACAACACATAATGGGGAAAATGAGAACCAGGTGTGTGGGAAAACGAGACAAAACAAATGGAAAATGAAAAATGGATCGGCGGTGGCTAGAAGACCGGCGACGTCGACCGCCGAACACCGCCCGAACAAGGAGAGGCATCGACTTCGGCAGAAGTCGTGACACTAACACTGCTTACTATTCAATAAGACTGATCTACATACTGTATCAACAAAAATCCATTATCTATCATTTGTTTGTGTTTAGCATAATTTAAAGCTCTTTGAACAAAGTCTAACTGTGTTGACTATTGCAGCAGAACAACTGTGAATTTTCAAGAGGAAACAGACTATGAATAGTCTATTGCTGTGAGAAATAAGACAGTGATTAATCACTGTGACATTTCCGTGGCCTTAGAAAAGATTTGATCACCACGGCTGAAGCAAAATGGTCATGACTTCTCACAGCATGAATAAAGAAAGCACTTAATAAACACGTCATATGATAGGTACAAACACATCATCAGAGGGACGGCAATGTATTTATCAAACTACAATAAAAAAGGAAGAGAATGCTCCTCTGTGTTCTAGAATCAGAAGAACCAGAGGGGGAGGGGAAGAGGGCACAATTCCATCACAGCTCCAAGATAAGTATCATGGACCACATAGTTACAGTTATAAGATGATGGCGAGTACTGTTGAAACAAGGCCTGAGGCCCCACCAGACCGGTCACACTCTTTAGTCAAACACTGACTCTTCAATGACCACCACACATAATCTGCAGTGTGAGGATGACTAGGCAGCTTGTCCATGTTGTGTCACCCCTACCATTATGAACATAGCTACCTCAATTACCTCGTACCCCTGCACATCGACTCGGTACTGGAACTCCCTGTATATAGCCATGTTATTACCTCGTACCCCTGCACATCGACTGGGTACTGGAACTCCCTGTATATAGCCATGTTATTACCTCGTACCCCTGCACATCGACTGGGTACTGGTACTCCCTGTATATAATCATGTTATTACCTCGTACCCCTGCACATCGACTGGGTACTGGTACTCCCTGTATATAGCCATGTTATTACCTCGTACCCCTGCACATCGACTCGGTACTGGTACTCTCTGTATATAGCCATGTTATTACCTCGTACCCCTGCACATCGACTGGGTACTGGTACTCCCTGTATATAACCATGTTATTACCTCGTACCCCTGCACATCGACTGGGTACTGGTACTCCCTGTATATAGCCATGTTATTACCTCGTACCCCTGCACATCGACTCGGTACTGGTACTCTCTGTATATAGCCATGTTATTACCTCGTACCCCTGCACATCGACTCGGTACTGGAACTCCCTGTATATAACCATGTTATTACCTCGTACCCCTGCACATCGACTGGGTACTGGAACTCCCTGTATATAACCATGTTACTTTTACTCGTCAGTGTTATTCATTATTCACTTTGTATTTATCACTCGTGTTTTTAATTTTTTATCTGTATCTTTAACTCTGCATTTTTGGAAAAGGACCCTTAATTAAGTAAACACTTCACTATAAGTCTACACCTGTTATTTACGAAGCTGATAAATACCATTTGATTTGATTTGATTTGATTTGGTGTGATGAGAGGATAGGGGAACTGTGAAATGTTACATCTGGCATGTGAGCAGGCTAACAACTTCCTGTCGAGGGCACTGAGTCACTGCTTTCCAACGATGACCAGCTGAGAGAGAGTCTGTCTGTCTAATAGTGACACTACATTATCCAGGAATCAGTCCTGGATTGTTGAGCTACTAACAAGATGGTCATACCATACCTTGTTTGATTAACAGATACTAGTTATAGGTCTACTTACTACAGGCACTGTAAACCATTGTTGAGCTATTTAACACAGCATTCTCCAAGCCTGGTTAAACCAGGCTTGCTCATTCAGTCTGGTTTAACCAGGCTTGCATTCTTCAGGAATCAGCCCTGGAATTGTTGAGCTACTTTACTGATTAGGTTCCACTTTATCACGTTATTTTACGGTACTGTTTCCATTACATTTACCAGGTATTTACTAAGGAATTGTTTGGTGTCAGTGGGGACTTTCTGTTACTTACTAAAACTAACTCAACATAATCGGGTTACCTTGTTTGATTAGAGCTTTTTCTGAACGCTTAAACACTAACAGTGATTCTTGACACTTGTAGCCAATGCATTTACCAAGTGTGCTAAACTGAATGCACGTTCTCTGCTTTACACTCAGTTTCTAATTTTATAACACACTTTCTACAAAACTGTAAACACAACTCACTGTTTTACACTCAGTTTGCAATTTAATAACACACTTCTAGCAAAACTGTTAACATTGGTCTCTACATTGCTACACTATTTCGCCAATTTCCTTTCCACATTGACACATGTGAAAACACTTTTAGATAATGAGTTCACTTACAAATCAGAGCTTGAGCACTATAAATAGGCCACAGGTAAGCATTTGGTTTGAACAACAATGGAGGCCAATATTGAACAGAGAGTAAGAGGGGTGAGAACTAGAGGTGGACGAGGAGGAGGAAGAGGAGGACGAGGAGGATGAGGATGAGGAGAAGAAGTAAGAGGAGGAGGAGGAGGAGGAGGAGGAGGAGGAGAAGAAGTCAGAGGAGGAGGAGGAGGAGGAGGAAGAGGTGAAGTAGGACGGGGGAGAAGGAGAGGACGGGGAAGATGAAGAGGAAGAGGAACCCAATAACTGATGAAATCAGAGTGACTGTGGTTGACCATGTTGTCAACCATGGGATGGGAATGAGGGAAGCTGGGCAACGGGTTCAACCAAATCTGAGCTGCTATACTGTTGCAGATATCATCCGGATATTTAGAAATGAGAACCGGTAAGTAACTAAGTGCTGTAGTCTTACTGGTACAGTAATATGTACTGTACGTTCATAATGAGGAGGATCTATCACCAAAACCATTCAAATGTTTTTACACAACTGCAAGAAAACCAGTATCTGGCGGAAGAGGTTGACTGTTCACCTCAGAGCAGGAGACCCACATTGTAAATATAGTCATTGCAAATAACTTCATTAGACTCAGAGAACTGCAGGACCACATAATGGCAGACAACACCATATTCCAAAACGTCAACAGAATGAGTCTCTTTGCACTGTCTCATCTACTGAAACGCAATAGAATAAAGATGAAGCAGCTGTACAGAGTCCCCTTCGAAAAAAACTCAGACCGTGTAAAACAACTGAGATATGAATATGTGCAGGTAAGCTATACTATCCTATCACTGGTACTGGATCCGGAAGTGTATGGTGCTACATCATATTGACTGATCCCTGTCTTTTCCTACTGTGCTACATTGTTTTGTCTTGTCTCTTTCAGAGAGTCATGGAGCTAGAAGCAGATGCAGTTCATCATGAGCTAATATATGTGGACGAGGCAGGTTTCAACCTTGCAAAAACAAGGGGCCGCGGCAGAAATATCATCGGACACGGTGCCATCATCAATGTCCCGGGACAACGTGGTGGCAACATAACAATGTGTGCGGCTATTAGTCAAAACGGCGTCCTTCACCATCATGCAATCCTAGGCCCATACAACACTGCACACATTATCACATTTCTGGACACCCTCCACAATAGACTAATCCCTAATGACCAGGGGCCAGAGCAGCCCAGGTACGTTATCATCTGGGACAATGTTAGTTTCCACCGGGCTGCTGTGGTCCGTAATTGGTTCACAGGTCACCCACTTTTCATCGCACTCAATCTCCCCCCATACTCTCCGTTCTTGAATCCTATTGAAGAATTCTTCTCTGCATGGTGTTGGAAGGTGTATGATCGCCAGCCCCACCAACGCATACCCCTTTTACAGGCAATAGAGGAGGCTTGTGGAGACATGGATCAGGGGTCATGCCAGGCCTGGATACGGCACTCCAGGCCATACTTTCCACGCTGACTAGCTCAAGACAACATGTGATGTGGATGAAGTCTTATGGCCAGACCCACAAAGAAGGTGAGATGTAGCCACATTATTTCTGTAGTTTTTTTTTTCTAGCACAAATGTTTTGGTTTCTTCTACTGTGCTTCTGTTGTTTGAGGAGTGTTAGAAGATTTTGAGAAGAAAGAATAATATGTTTTCTCCGTATTTGTATTGATAGTGTGTTATGTTTGGAACACACATCCATACTTTACACATTTGGATACCTGTGTGTATGTGTGTTTACTACATGTATGACAAACCTTCACTGCAAACTGCTCTGCCCTGCACACAGACAAAGAAAACGCCACAAGTGTTTTTCATTTATACTATCAGTGCCTAGTTGGTGCTTCGTGTGCTTATTCAAATGATGGTTTGTGTGTGCTGTATTGATTCAAAAACACAAATTTTTAAAGAGTTTGAAGAGTTTTGCAAGAATTGTTTGCTTTTGCAAGAGATCTATAATGTTTTGCTGGTTTGGTGTAAGGTTTTGTGGTTAGTATGTAGAGTTTTGCAAAAATAGCCTATAGTTTCAAAGATAGTGCCTAAGCAATCAGAAAAAAACTGTAACAGGTCGACTAGCTATAGGTTTACTGACTATGGGCATTGTAAACCATTACAATACAGGCCTAATCCTAATGGGCGACCCAATACATTCTAGGAATGTGTATCAGGAGACTGGGCCTGTTGTGTCATTAATTTGATCACTATTGAAAGAAATTGTATTTCAGCATAGTTAACAGGATGACCCTCACAAGACACTGTAGATTCCCAATTTCATATGGATCTGTGAATCTCAGCAAGTGCCATCAGAAAGTATTCACACCCCTTGACTTTCACCACATTTCATTGTGTTACAAAGTGGGATTTGAATGGATTTAATTGTCATTTGGTCAACGATCTAACCCAAATAAATGATTATATAAGTATTCACTCCCATGAGACATTATATGTTAGAATCACCATGAGACATTACATGTTAGAATCACCATGAGACATTACATGTTAGAATCACCATGAGACATTACATGTTAGCGTCACCATGAAATATTACATGCTAGAATCACCATGAGACATTACATGCTAGAATCACCATGAGACATTACATGTTAGAATCACCATGAGACATTACATGTTAGAATCATCATGGGACATTACATGTTAGAATCACCATGAGACATTACATGTTAGAATCATCATGAGACATTACATGTTAGAATCACCATGAGACATTACATGTTAGAATCACCATGAAATATTACATGCTAGAATCACCATGAGACATTACATGTTAGAATCACCATGAGACATTACATGTTAGAATCACCATGAGACATTACATGTTAGAATCACCATGAGACATTACATGTTAGAATCATCATGAGACATTACATGTTAGAATCATCATGAGACATTACATGTTAGAATCACCATGAGAAATTACATGTTAGAATCACTATGAGACATTACATGTTAGAAACACCTTTGGCAGTGATTACAGCTGTGAGTCTTTCTGGGTAAGTCTCTAAGAGCTTTGCACACCTGGATTGTACAATATTTCCCAATTATACTTTTTTAAATTATTCAAGCTGTGTCAAGTTGGTTGTTCATCATTGCTTGAAAGCCGTTTTCAAATCTTGCCATAGTTTTTCAAGCCGATTTAAGTCAAAACTGTAACTAGACCCCTCAGGAACATTCAATGTTGTTTTGGCAAGCAACTCCAGTGTAGATTTGAATTCGTCTCCCAGTGTCTGTTGGAAAGTAGACTGAACAAGGTTTTCCTCTAGGATTTTGCCTGTGCTGAGCTCTATTCCGGTTATTATATATAGTTTTTTGCTCCCTAGTCCAACACCATGCTTGAAAATATGAAGAGTGGAAATGCTCAGTGATGTGTTGTATTGTATTTTCCCCAAACATAACACTTTCTATTCAGAACAAAAAGGTCATTTCTTTGCAGATTTTTTTGCAGTATTACTTTAGTGCCTTGTTGAAAACAGGATACATGTTTTGGATTATTTCATTCTATACAGGCTTCCTTCTTTTCACTGTCATTTAGGTTAGTATTGTGGAGTAACTATGTTGTTGATCCAACCTCAGTTTTCTCATATCACAACCATTAAACTCTGGAACTGTTTTAAAAATCCCTATTGGTCTCATGGTGAAATCCCTGTGCAGTTTCCTACCTCTCTGGCAACTGAGTTAGGAAGGATGCCTGTGTCATGACGTTGGCCTGAGTGGGGGAGGTTTATGACCCCCATAAATACCTTTCCCCTTTTTCCTCTCTCTACTCTACCGACGTGACTATTGAAAATCCCTTTGTTAACATTGAGAAAGAGTCTGATGACATCAAAAGATGGGAACGGAACCATATTTCGGTAATCCAACCAGCTGAAAATATGTGTTGGTACTAAATGAATATGATGCCAGATCAGTTGGCATCTGAGACATTATTACTGATGATAGGACGACATAAACTGTATCTTGGAAATAAACTGTATCTTGTATCTTGTATCTCAGATTCACATGGAATTGTTGTGCAATTTAAATGTTTAAATATTAAACTATTTGTGAAAAGATTAAATGTAATTTTAGCTTCCAAATGAGAGAATTGGGTTTTCATGAGTGAACTATGCTCAACTCAGTGGTCCTGCCCATGTGAACAGACATTGGTTATAAACTATGAAACACACCCTTCTCTCCCCTCCTATATAAAGTCCTTGACGAAAATGTAACTTTCTTTTCCGAGGACGTTAGTGCGACGGTCTTACGTTAAAAGGGCTCAGATAACCTAACTGAATCAGCATCGAATTCCAACGTGAAGATGATGGTCAACACGCCGAAAGGATGAATTTCGACTATACCAGACAGAATATAGCATGAGCTTAAAAGTATGGCAACTTGGTATGAACTTTGAACTCTTATTCACTCCAGAAGTGATACCTCCTAGCCGCTAAGTTAGCAGCCGTCGCTAAACGTGGGCTAGGAGAGGACGGACAGAGTACCCATTCTACCACACTCCAGTTCACCACTAGACATTCTTCAGAGGACCAGAGATCCATAACGGACAAACCGGCCTTCCATCGACGACCAATCTACCGAAGCGCAGCTCAGAGTAAATATTTATTGCATTCTCCTTTTTCAAATGGGCGGTTATTTAGAATGCATAAGATTCTGTATTTATGATAGCATAGCTTCTCCCTTTGTTACTCAGTCTTCCTTCTCTTTCACTCAAGCCCAACCCCCTCTCTTTGTGTAACCAGCTGTCATATCTGTTCCGTCCTCTAGGGACGTTTTCCTTTATGACATAATTTGTAATCAATGTATGATACATTCTGTGTATATGAAACTCTGTGTGATTATTTAGGTATTTAGTAAATAAATAATTAAACCAAATTTTGTATTGCTGATTCAACTTGTTAGCCAGGGTTCGTGAAGATAACCAAGAATTTACAACTTTGAGATGAGACTAAACAAGGTGACGATTAAATATGGACTGCTATTGATGTAGAAGATTACCAGGTCTTTAAGAGTTTATTCGGAAGATAACAGCTCTATAAACATTATTTCGTGGTGCCCCGACTTTCTAGTTAATTATCTACCTGATTAGCTTAATCAGGTAATATTAATTACAGAGAAATTATTTTATAGAATAGCATGTCATATCACTTAATCCGGCATAGCCAAAGACACGACACCTGTATCTTTGCAGTGACTGGGTGTGTTAAGACACCATCCAACGCCTAATTAATAACTTCATCATGCTCAAAGGGATATTCAGTGTCTGCTTTTTTTGTATGTGTGGGGTACAAAGCTAGGGCTGTCATTCAAAAAAAACATGTTAACCAATATTATTGAACACAGAATGCATCCATGCGACATACACTGCTCAAAAAAATAAAGGGAACACTTAAACAACACAATGTAACTCCAAGTCAATCACACTTCTGTGAAATCAAACTGTCCACTTAGGAAGCAACACTGATTGACAATAAATTTCACATGCTGTTGTGCAAATGGAATAGACAAAAGGTGGAAATTATAGGCAATTAGCAAGACACCCCCAATAAAGGAGTAGTTCTGCAGGTGGTGACCCCAGACCACCAAGTGGTGTATTATGTGATTTGTTAAGCACATTTTTACTCCTGAACTTATTTAGGCTTACCTTAACAAAGGGGTTGAATACTTATTGACTCAAGACATTTCAGCTTTGAATTTTTTATTAATTTTAGAAACAAAATTCCACTTTGACATTATGGGGTATTGAGTTTAGATCAGTGACACAAAATCTCAATTTAATCCATTTTAAATTTAGGCTGTAACACAACAAAATGTGGGAAAAGTACCACCACTCACATCAGATACTGTGCTTGTGTTCTGAGTTATTCTGAAGCCAGAATCCAAGGTATTCACCACACCATCACTATTCATGTGAAGTGATATCTCCAGTCAATCTGCCCACAGCCCGGTATTCTAGACACATGTAACAAAAAGGTATTCATACCACAAGACCTCGGGAGACAGTGGAGAGGCACGTTTCTACTTGTTTTTAGTTTTTATTTATTCTCCCCTACAAAATCTGTGCTCTGAGGCGACCCTGATAATAAACAAGACAAATAGTCATTGATACTTCCACACACACACAGACTTTCAGTCCACCACAGCAGACCAGACCCTGGCCATGGATCAGGACCAAACATTACTGCGGCAGGCAGCCAAGAGACAGTCAGAGTTGTGCTCCTACTTTCTACTGAGCTAACTGGGGGCGAGACATTAGCACAGCCTTTGATCAGGGCTCACTGCATCTGTCTGTATCGCTCTACCTGGCTGCCTGCCGCAGTAAAGAGAGATGCAGTCCACTCCAATGACTCCCAGCAAAAGATGGGTCAAATTTATTAGCTCTAATGACAGCCAGTGTTTCATTCTCTCATCCAGGGTCATCCCAGTGAAGAGGTGGTGACCACTGTATTACGTGTGCAGCCTTTGTGGAAGAATACAATATTAGGACACTAGAATTAGGACACTAGAATATTAAAGCTGTGCAGCCTTGAGCTCACTGCTCCCTGCTTTTCCAGTAACACATTGTTCTCTTCCTATAGCAGTTCATTAGCAATGTCTACACTGTATTTCTGATCAATTTGATGTTATTTTAATGGACAAAAAAATTGCTTTTCTTTCAAAAACAAGGACATTTCTAAGTGACCCAAAACTTTTGAACGGTAGTGTATATATATTTTTGTGAGCCCCAAAAGGTACCCTATTTCCTATATAGTGCACTACTTTTGACCTGAGCCCTATGGGAATAGGGTGCCATTTGGGGGACACACCTTGTAATATTCACCACAGGTTAAGTGGAGCTTTCAGACAGAAAGGTAGCTAGACTTCTGCCTTCTTCACTCACAGTCAAATCCATGAATACTGTGTGAGTAATGACCTCAGGTACATGTATGTGTACATGTTCTCACAAGGTTAAATCGTTTCACAACACAACATTGTAAATTCATCATGGAATGCAAGGCTTTATTACATTCGCTGAAACTATATCTCAGGTATTCAAAACTCTCAAACACAAAACACAAAACAGTTAGACAATTTCCCCAAACCGCACAGACATCTTGCAAAATGAAACACAGCAATCAAAATCATGTACTCCTTGCTCAAGATGAAACTGCATACAAACGAGACACACACACACATCGAATGAATCTAACTTAGTGAACAACAAGATCCCACTAACGTGACATATTGAAAGCACTACTATCAGAACCTATTTCAGTGTAAATACTAAGATTGTTGTTATACTGTATATTGTTTGTGTGTACTCAAACAAGAAAGGAACACAAATGCAAAAATGTATGTTTTATATTTCAACATGACTCAATACGTGTCAAACAGCAAACTGTTAACATATTCAGTAAAAATGCAAACATACAGTAAATATATTTTGCATATGCAAAGGAAGATAAATAGTCTTATTTGTACTACTGTACTGTATGTTAGATCAATTGTACGGAATAGAGAAAGAAACTTTCCAATCTAAATCATAAGCCAAGAAACAAATACTCCATTGAGAAAACAAAATCAGTCATGTCTGTTGTTTTGGTCCGGCCCCAGATTTTCATCAACAACACAGCCGATATTCTCCTTGGCCAGCCAGCGGGGGAAATATCTTCTGGCATGACGCATCTACCCCTGACAGGACTCCGCTGGAATGTCACCACATGCCTCCTCTATTGTCTGGAGAAGGGTCATACGTTCATGGGGTTTGCGATCATACACCTTCCACCGCCATGCTGAAAACAACTCCTCAATGGGGAATATGGTGGGAGATAGAGAATTGTAAACCTGGGATGGTCACGGAACCAGTTGCGGACCTGAGCAGCCTGATGGAAACTCACATTGTCCCAAATTAGAACATACATTTGCTGCTCAGGATCACCTGGTCCTCTCTGCTCTGGCTGAAAAAGATTGTCATGTAAGGTGTTCAGGAAATGAAGGAGATGGGCAGTGTTGTATCGTCCAAGAGTGGCATGGCGGTGGAGGACCCCATTGTGGCTCATATCTGCGCATATGGTGACATTTCCCAGCACGATGGCGCGTTGACCAATGATGTTCCTTCCTCTCTATTCCTCCTCATCTTCGCTAAATTGAATCCAGCCTCATCTATGAATGTGAGTTCCTGGGGGATGGGACTTGCATCCAACTCCATGATTCTCTAAAATGACAGTAAATACTGTAATTGCTTTATAATAAAGTTCACTGGCAACATCAATGAGTCTCTAATGTTTTAAGAGTGTAATACTAGTACATTACTTACTTGCACATATTTGTACCGTTTATCCTTCGCTCTTTGGGAATTTCTTTCAAATGGGACTCTGTAGATTTGCTTCATCCGGAGATGGTGTTTCTTAAGGATGCAGGCTATGGGTGATAAACTCACTCTGATGTTATGAAGATGGCAGGGTTTTCAATCATCTGTTGTTATGGCATTATTTTCAACTACCATTTGCACAATGGCAGCCTGCTGTTTGTCTGTAAATAAACACGTTCTACCACCACGTGGTGGTCGTCTTTCAGTTCTACAAAAACTAAATAGCATGCAGTACAGTAAACACTACAGTCATACAGTACACAAGATAAACATGTTACCAAGTAGTATAGCTCCCAATGTCATACATACAGTAATACATGTAACATTGACTTTGTGTCCCCTTACAATATGTATTGATTTATGTTGCACTACTGTCAAGTAGTAAAAGTAGTAGAGAGGTCCAATGTCTGCAGTACAAACCTCTTCTCATTGTGTAAATTCCGGATGATGGATGCTACGATGAAGGACTCTCTGCCCAGCCTCTCTCAAGGTCAAACCATGGTTGACCACATGGTCCACCACAGTCGCCCAAATTTCATCAGAGATTACTCTCCTTGTTCTTCCTCCACCTCTACCTCCACCTCCACCTCCAGCTCCACCTCTCTCTGCCAAGTTCGCTTCCATTGTTCTCCAAGCACAGGAGTACTCACCTGTGGCCTTCTTATCCATACCAACGGTTTGATTGCAAAATGAACATTTACGCAATTAGTGTGTGAACATGTGAAGAGAGAAAGGGATCAATTGTTAATTGAGCTTAGCTTGTTGTGTTGCTATTAATTTCCACACAATATATTTTAGTTGTGAAGGTTATGCCGAAGCTAGAGAATTATGTGTTGTGTTTTTCCAAACGTTTGTTATAGAATTGCAATCTGAGTGTAAAGCAAAACATGTTGCAGATTTGGTGTATGGTTCTGCTAAATGAGTTACAGGTTTGGGTCATTGTGCTTCATGGGCCAGTTTTAGTGTGTAAACTATTGGGAAAAACTGTATTAGAAACCTTGGGGAAAACTGTATTAGAAACCAACCCAATAAAATAGCATCAGATGGAAATGTATGCCTTATCCACTACAAAGAACAGAATATCATATGAAAATATAATTTTATAAGAATGGAAAACTAATAATCTTCTGGCTATCAGGGGCTCCTGAGTGGCGCAGCGGTCTAAGGCAAGAGGTGTCACTGCAGTCCCTGGTTCAAATCCAGGCTGCATCACCTCTGGCCATGATTGGTAGTCTCACAGGGTGGTGCACAATTGTCTCAACGTCGTCTGGGGTAGGCTGTCATTGTAAATAAGAATTTGTTCTGTACTGACTTGCCTAGTTAAATAAAGGTTAAATATTTTTTTATTTTTTTAAATCTGGTAATCTTCTAAAGATGGGAATGCATTCATTCCCCTATATTCCACTGCTCTAAAAGCACTTCTGATGCTGCACTTTGGCTGCAAGTGAGCTAATTAGATTTGAAGTTGATTAGAAAATACTGAGAGGACGGAGAAGGAGGTGCACTGAGCCTGGAGGCACGGCGGATTGTGAAAGCCAGCTAATGTTTAATTTAAAACCAGGGGGAAGGCTGGAGGTCTAGGAGCAACATACTGCAGGAAACGCCACACCAACTTGGAAGGCAGTGATTCCAGGTGAAGGGCTACCTCTACGACGTAAGTGTTCTCAAATCAGATCATTCATTCTTCAGATCATCCATCACTTTTGGATATATTTTTCCCGATGTTCAATATACAGCACGATACGGGAAAATAATAATAATAGCATTTTTTTAACCAAATATTGAGATTATATTTTAGATTTAGATCAAAACACTTGAGTGAACTTTTGGAATAATATAATTAAAATGAGCATTCTATGGTTGGTGTTGCTTGGCATAACTAACGACATAGACAGGTACAGTAAAAGTTGTTGTGACAGGGTATGAACCAAAGTACTGGTCAGAGTTTCACAGGGGATTTGAATGTTACATTCATGGTGTTTAAAATAATTTGCAGCCTTTTGCAATATGGATATTGCACATGCCAATATTGCAATTTCGATAAAAAATGTATTCATTGTGCAGCCCTAATATACAGATTTCTGTGAACATTTGCCTGCACTAAACTGTTTTACTACCTGTGAGAGAATGTCCCTTATACCTGCATGTGTGCACAAAGTTATTTTAATGAGAACTGCAAAACCAATAAGCAGAATTGTTGAGTGTTTATTTTTAACTCCAGTGGTTGTGTTCAGACTGAGTTAAAGCCCAACCAGATCTCTCTCCACATTCAGACCGGAATCATCTGGACCACCCATAACAGTAGTCACATGAGACTGCACTGGTGTGCTTTATTCATCCTGTCTCTGTGTGTCTCTGTGTGTCTCTGTGTGTGTCTCTGTGTGTGTCTCTGTGTGTGTCTCTGTGTGTGTCTCTGTGTGTGTCTCTCTCTCTCGCTCTCTCTCTCTCTCTCTCTCTCTCTCTCTCTCTCTCTCTCTCTCTCTCTCTCTCTCACTCACTGTCTGTCTCTGTCTCTCCCTGTCTCTCTCTCTCTCTATCCCAAACTCTCCTTCTCATTTCAATTTCCCTCTCCCTGCTCTCTCCTGCTTCTCCCCCCCCCCCTCTCTCTCTCTCTCTCTCTCTCTCTCTCTACGTCTCTCTCTCCTTCGCTCTCCCTCCTCACATAACATCAAATGGAACCAGACAGAGGGACAGATTTATCAAGCAGCACACCATTTGTCACCCCCCAGAATATTTCTACAATCCCTAACAGGGCTGTAGGCTATCTTAAATCAGCTTGTTGAGAAGAACACTCTCTTTGAATATTGAGCAGCTTTGCTATTATACAATGCTCTCTCAGCAGGCAGAACAGTGATGCACCATATCTAAACCTATTATGCCTGGCCTTTGCACAACGGAATATTATGTGTTATATTGTTAATGAGATATCTATTCCGTTAATGTTGTGTCTGAGTGGGTCTCAAAGAAAGTTAAATTATGAATTGGTGAAACTTCGAAGGCAAAGACTACTGAAGATAGATCAGACACAATAATTTAAAGGCTTTCAATCATCGTCTGGCATCACACAATCCCACAGATACTGTCTATGATAATAAAGACACATTGCTAAACTCCATAGTTTAATGCAGGCCTAGCATTTGTTGAACAGACGAGAAATTCCTTTCAAATCCTCGCCTCATTTGCCTCTTTGTCAATATATATTTTATTTTTACAATGTCAATGTCACTAGTCTGGAAGATGCAACAACAGAATATACACCGAGTGTACAAAACATTAGGAACACCTTCCTACTATTGAGCACCCCCATTTTGCCCTCAAAACAGCCTCAATTACAAGGTGTGGAAAGCGTTCCACAGGAATGCTGGCCCATGTTGACTCCAATGCTTCCCACAGTTGTGTCAAGTTGGCTTGATGTCATTTGGGTGGTGGACCATTCTTGATACACACGGGAAACTGTTGAGCGTGAAAAACCCAGCAGCATTGTAGTTCTTGATACAAACTGGTGCGCCTGGCACCTACTACCATACTCCGTTCAAAGGCACTTAAATCTTTCACCCTCTGAATGGCACACATACACAATCCATGTCTTCAATTGTCTCAAGGCTTAAAAATCCTTCTTTATTAACCTGTCTCCTCCCCTTCATATACACTAATTGAAGTGGATTTAATAAGTGACATCAATAAGGGATCATAATTTTCACCTGGATTCACCTGGTCAGTCTATGTCATGGAAAGAGCAGGTGTTCATAATGTTTTGTACACTCAGTATAGATAAAGTTTCTGCCACCATAGACATGCATTACTATGTGGATAACCAAGCTGTTTGGATCCAAATGTCCCTCTCTAATTTCTGCCTGATATGCTTCCTGTTTCATCCAGAATGTGAGGATTTAACATAAACCGTAGTATGGCAGATATGATGGAAGAATTATGATAGAATTCAGCCCTATAGTGACATTTGACAAGAACAGATTGTATCTTTGTATTGTCATCTTGCCTCTCTGAACAACACACTCAATCATACGGTATGTAGCCAAGTCCATTATATGAGCATTGTGTGTGATCCTATGGTTATGGCTGTGAAACCCTATCTAGCCCAAGGACGGTCCATTTGGAAATTCAGCTTTGTGGAGGCCATTTCAATTCAAGTCTTAACAACACAAGGACCAAACAAGCTTAACAAAACACACAGCTGTGTGATGAGGCTACACTAAAAAGCAGGTATGGTGAGAATACACAGGAACGTGTCTTATGGTGGCGAGAGTCCAAATAAATGTTAGGCTGTGTGTACTGGGTGTACTGTGTGTACTGGATGTGGCCTATCCTTCCCACTGCTGAACAGAACCATGCTGCGCATCTTTGCTGCTAATATTCATTGTGCTTATCACTGAAAAGCTCTCAATCTCTCCAAAAACTCTTGTCCAGTCCATTCAGTAGTCAGATTTTCTGATCATTTCGTCTCATCTCATTTTAGTCAAGTAGTTTGAAAAATCATTTTTGTTTAGTTGTAGTTTTTTCTGGGTCTATTTAGTCACTTATAGTCTCGTCAATTGCCACAGAAAAATAGGTGTTTGGGGAAATGAATTCTACGAGTTCAGTTTGAGGATGTTCTTAGAGCAGATGTCTCAGAGCGATATAGGACATAGGACAGGAAAGGTCCCTGACAACAAACTCCATTTCCATATCCTAGATGCTGAACACAGATGTCCCATCAATTCCCAGAATGCACTGCGACTTTGCCTCGGCTCATCTGTCTATTCCCTGGTCCTTAGACTGGTGTGTGGTGAGGAAAGAATATTAATTACCCCGGTCGATAACGAACTAACAATGTTCAAGCCCATTTATAACAAGTTAACCCTGCTGCTCAGCCATTGTGAATGACAAAGTGGCTCCGGGCTTACTGCATGCAGTCAGTCTGCCAGTCTGCATGTCTACAGTCAAACATCTGTCAGTGAAAAAAATGTTTTTTTCTACCCTTATTTTTTCTCTTGAATCTAAACCCCAGAATACACCAAGGGGAATGAGTCAACGTGAAGTGAACTTTTTGACATGTGGTGACTAGCAATGAATGACAGCACTGCAAACTTATTTTCAAGAATTTCAGGTGATTTGGCCAGCTTTCTTTCACAGTGTCACGTTCCTGACCTATTTCTGTTAGTTCGTTGTATGTGTTAGTTGGTCAGGACGTGAGTTTGGGTGGGCATTCTATGTTTTCTGTTTCTATGTTGGTTTAAGGGTTGCCTGGTATGGCTCTTAATTAGAGGCAGGTGTTTGGCGTTCCTCTAATTGAGAGTCATATTTAGGTAGGTTGTTTCACAGTGTTCGTTGTGGGTGGTTGTCTCCTGTGTCAGTGTTTGTCGCACCATACGGGACTGTTCGGTTTGTTTTTGTACATCGTCATTTTGTGTAGTCTATTTTCCCTGTTCGTGCGTTCTTCGTGTTTATGTAAGTTTGTCGTCCAGGTCTGTCTACTCCGTTTGTTGTTTTGTTAGTTATAGTGAAGTTCGTGTTTTTTCGTCTTGTCTTTAAATAAATTATGTGTTCACAACCCGCTGCGCCTTGGTTCCATCACTACTCCTCCTTTTCGGTTGAAGAGGAGGAGGACTACCGTTACAGAACCACCCACCAATCCAGAATCAAGCAGCGGTGTAATCAGAGGAAGGGACAGCGCAAGAAGGAGGAATGGACTTGGGAGGATGTATTAGACGGTAAAGGTTGCTACACATGGGAGGAGATCCTGGCTGGAAGGGATCGCCTCCCATGGGAACAGCTGGAGGCACTAAGGAGAGCAGAGGCAATCGGAGAAGGGAACCGGCGTTATGAGGGGACGCGTCTTGCACGGAAGCCCGAAAAGCCCGTGAGTACTACCCAAAAATTTATTGGGGGGGGGCTAAGAGGTAGTGGGCCAAGGGCAGGTAGGAGACCTGCGCCCACTTCCCAGGCTAACCGTGGAGAGCGGGAGTACGGGCAGACACCGTGTTACGCAGTAGAGCGCACGGTGTCTCCTGTACTTGTGCATAGCCCAGTGCGGGTTATTCCACCTCCCCGCACTGGTAGGGCTAGATGGAGCATTGAGCCAAGCGCCATGAAGCCGGCTCTACATATCTGGCCACCAGTACGTCTCCTTGGGCCGGCTTACATGGCACCAGCCTTACGCATGGTGTCCCCGGTTCGCCTACATAGCCCGGTGCGGGTTATTCCACCTCCCCGCACTGGTCGGGCGACGGGGAGCATTCAGCCAGGTAAGGTTGGGCAGGCTCAGTGCTCAAGGGAGCAAATACGCCTGCACGGTCCGGTATTTCCGGCGCTACCTCCCCGCCTCAGCCCAGTACCACCAGTGCCTACACCACGCACCAGGCTTCCAGTGCGTTTCCAGAGCCCTGTTCCTCCTCCACGCACTCTCTCTATGGTGCGTGTCTCCAGTCCGGTGCCTCCAGTTCCGGCACCACGCACTAAGCCACCTGTGCGTCTCCAGAGCCCTGTACACACTGTTCCTTCTCCCCGTACTCGTCCTGAGGTGCGTGCACTCAGCCCGGTGCCACCAGTGCCGGTACCACGCACCAGGCATATAGTACGTTTTGAGAGTCCAGTGTGCCCTGTCCCTGCTCACCGCACTAGGCTTGAAGTGCGTGTCTCCAGTCCGGTGCCTCCAGTTCCGGCACCACGCACCAGGCCTACAGTGCGTCTCAGCCGGCCAGAGTCTGCCGTCTGCCCAACGGCGCCTGAACTGTCCGTCTGCCAAGCGCCGCATGAACTGCCCGTCTGCCATGAGCCTACAGAGCCTTCCGCCAGACAGGAGCAGCCAAAGCCTTCCGCCAGACAGGATCAGTCTGAGCCATCCGTCTCCGCAGCGCCATCTGAGCCATCCGTCTCCGCAGCGCCATCTGAGCCATCCGTCTCCTCAGCGCCATCTGAGCCATCCGTCTCCCCAGCGCCATCTGAGCCATCCGTCTCCCCAGCGCCGTCTGAGCCATCCGTCTGTCCCGAGCCATTAGAGCCGCCCGTCTGTCCCGAGCCGTCAGAGCCGTTAGTCAGTCAGGAGCCGCTAGAGCCATTCGTCAGTCAGGATCTGCCAGAGCCGCCAACCAGACAGGATCTGCCAGAGCCGCCAACCAGACAGGATCTGCCAGGGCCGCCAACCAGACAGGATCTGCCAGAGCCGCCAACCAGACAGGATCTGCCAGAGCCGCCAACCAGACAGGATCTGCCAGAGCCGTCAGTGAGCCATGAGCGTCCAGAGCCGTCAGTCAGCCATGAGCGTCCAGAGCCGTCAGCCAGCCATGAGCGTCCAGAGCCGTCAGCCAGCCATGAGCGTCCAGAGCCGTCAGCCAGCCATGAGCGTCCAGAGCCGTCAGCCAGCCATGAGCGTCCAGAGCCGTCAGCCAGTCATGAGCTGTCCCTCAGCCCAGAGCGGCTATTTGTCCAGAACTGCCCCTCAGTCCAGAGCTGTCTCTCTGTCCGGAGCTGCCTTTCAGTCCGGAGTTGCCCCTCTATCCTGAGCTACCTCTCTATCCTGAGCTACCTCTCTATCCTGAGCTATCCCTCTGTCCTGAGCTATCCCTCTATCCCGGTGCTGCCCCTTGTCTCGATGTTAAGTGGGTGTAATATGAGGGTGGTCATTTGTAGGGGGAGATGTAAGCTGGGATTGACTATGGTGGGGTGGGGACCTCGCCCTGAGCCTGAGCCACCACCGTGGTCAGATGCCCACCCAGACCCTCCCCTAGACTTTGTGCTGGTGCGCCCGGAGTTCGCACCTTAAGGGGGGGGTTATGTCACGTTCCTGACCTATTTCTGTTAGTTCGTTGTATGTGTTAGTTGGTCAGGACGTGAGTTTGGGTGGGCATTCTATGTTTTC
Organism: Salvelinus namaycush; assembly: GCF_016432855.1. Taxonomy (NCBI): domain Eukaryota; kingdom Metazoa; phylum Chordata; class Actinopteri; order Salmoniformes; family Salmonidae; genus Salvelinus; species Salvelinus namaycush. The sequence goes on along the minus strand of NC_052325.1, from coordinate 23,266,524 downwards.
TGTTTCTATGTTGGTTTAAGGGTTGCCTGGTATGGCTCTTAATTAGAGGCAGGTGTTTGGCGTTCCTCTAATTGAGTCATATTTAGGTAGGTTGTTTCACAGTGTTCGTTGTGGGTGGTTGTCTCCTGTGTCAGTGTTTGTCGCACCATACGGGACTGTTCGGTTTGTTTTTGTACATCGTCATTTTGTGTAGTCTATTTTCCCTGTTCGTGCGTTCTTCGTGTTTATGTAAGTTCGTCGTCCAGGTCTGTCTACTCCGTTTGTTGTTTTGTTAGTTATAGTGAAGTTCGTGTTTTTTCGTCTTGTCTTTAAATAAATTATGTGTTCACAACCCGCTGCGCCTTGGTTCCATCACTACTCCTCCTTTTCGGTTGAAGAGGAGGAGGACTATCGTTACACACAGTGCATTGTGAAGGCTTCAAAATAACTACAATTTACAATATTATGAACAGGAGTTAGATTTGGCCTTCTGTTCTATCTGATGCTCTTTCTGTTGTTTTCTGACAGTAATGCCAATCTGCCAGAAGGTTGGTTTGGATTTCAAATGCTTTTTTTCCCACTCATTCTTTCTTTTGATCTTTTTCCTGTTGGACTGAGTTCTAATTTAGTGTAACAAGATTACAAAATATACTTAATATAATATACTTTATACTTACTTGGTTTAAAACCAATGTTTAGTCAATGGTTGAAATGCATTGGAAATCATTGGATGAAGGGCACTACCTAATGAATAACTACCTAGGTCTGAAGCAACCTAACAGCAATGCTCATCAAGAAACATCCAAAACCACAGTCACTCAGGGAGAGTCACTTAACAATATAGGACTGTTGAAGGACACCAGGCTACAGTGAATAATACAACACCATTAAAGGACACCATTAAATGGTATGTACTCACTGAAGGCTGCCACTGCCAGGATGATTGTCACCACGATGGAGATCCAAGACACCCACAATGCCTTCTTCCTGTAGTTCTGAGCCTCGTGGGGCTTTAGTCGCATGCTGCTCTCCAGCAGGCCTGTGGAGAGGTGAGAAACTGGGATTAATAGCTACCCCCATGCACGTCTAGCCAAAGGCAGGAGGTAAACAATGCGCTACAACAAGGGCTAATTAACACTGCTTCAAACCACAATGGAGTTAGTTCTTCTCCTTCCCCTTCTCCCAGCCAGCCAAGAAAGCACTTGAGGATGTCATTTGCAGTGTTGCAGGAAGGTAAAGGGTGGATGAATCCCAGTGAGCTACAACAAGGCTACAACAAGGCTACAGATAATTAGCTCGACTAAAAGCTTCTCAGGAGACGCCAGGGTTCACTAATTTGTTGTTCTCTCTGATAAAGGGTGAATTAAGTTTGCTGTTGCAAAGGTAGTTAAGTGCTGACAGGTGGCGGTGTGATTGCCGATCCATGAAGACAGACTGCTAACAAGAGAAGGCACAGAGAGAGAGGGGAAGGGGAGAGAGAGAGAGAGAGAGAGAGAGCCTCTGATCACCGCCCCTGTCAGCCACCCTGATAGCACTCCTGACAACCCCTCTGGTGACCAAACACCAAGCGCGCCCTAGACCTTCTGTCTGAGGACCAGTTAGGGTCACCTAGCCACATAATAATACACACAGGCACAAACAACCTGAGAACACTGCAGGAAAGTGTGGCAACAGCACTCAAGGGAGTGATTGAAAAAGCTAGGCCCCCTCAGATCAGACCTATACACTAGCCCAAGCCAATGTCATGTACCAGATGCTCAGCAGGCTCTGCTCACACTTACTGGTCTGAGGCCAAACCACACGACTAACAATATTGGACACTTTATGGGACACAAAGCCTTCACTATGTCATCCTGGAATATCCAAGGCCTGAGGACAATGTCATCCTAGAAGAAACATGGTATAGAGGAGATGGACCCACTGGTTGCCCTCTAGGTTACAGAGAGCTGGTAGTCCCATCCACCAAACTATCAGGTGTGAAACAGGGAAGGGACTCGGGGAGTATGCTAATTTGGTATAGAGCAGACCTAAATCACTCTATTAAATTATTCGAAACAGGTACATTTTACATTTGGCTAGAAATTCAAAAGGAAATGATCTCAACAGAGAAAAATGTCCTCCTGTGTGCTACCTACAGTATATCCCGCCACTAGAATCCCCAAACTTTAATGTAGACAGCTTCTCCATCCTGGAGGGGGAAATCAATAATTTCCAGGCCTAGGGACATGCCCTGGTTAGTCTATGATGACCTAAATGTCAGAACTGAACAAGAACCTGACACCCTTAGCCCACAGGGGGACAAACACCTACCTGGAGGTGACATATATCCCCTTAGGCACAACTATGACAACATAACCAACAAAAACAGGTCACAACTCCTGCAGCTCTGTCGCACGCTGGGTATGTACATCAATGGTAGGCTTCGAGGGGACTCCTATGGTAGGTACACTTACAGCTCAACTCTTGGCAGTAGTACTGTGGACTACTTTATCACTGACCTCAACCCAGAGTCTCTCAGAGCATTCACAGTCAGTCCACTGACACCCCTATCAGATCACAGCAAAATCACAGTCTACTTGAACAGAGAAATAGTCAGTCATGAGGCATCAAAGCCAAAGGAACTGATTAGTATTAAGAAATGCTATAGATGGAAGGAATGTAGTGTGGAAACCTACCAAAAAACAATTAGGCAACAACAAATTCAATCCGTTTTAGACTACTTCCTGGACAAAACGTTCCACTGTAATAATGAAGGCATAAACTTGGCAGTAGAAAACCTAAACAGTATCTAAAATCTAAAAATGTCAAACAGAAAACCAAAGAAAATTAACAACAATGACAAATGGTTTGATGAAAATCGAAGAAAGAAATTGAGAAACCTGTCCAACCAATAACATAGAGACGCATAAAACCTGAGTCTACACCTTCACTATGGTGAATCACTAAAACAATACAGAAATACACTACAGAAAAATAACAGCACGTTAGAAATCAGCTCAATGTAATAGAAGAATCCATAGACTCTAACCACTTCTGGGGAAATTGGAAAAATCTGAACAAACAACAATACAAAGAGTTATCTATCCAAAACGGAGATGTATGGATAAACCACCATCTTTTTGATCCGAAAACAAAGAACAAACAGAAAAAAACATATACATGAGCAAATGCAAATCTCAGAATCAACTATTAAAGACGACCAGAACCCACTGGATTCTCCAATTACATTGAATGAACTACAGGACAAAATACAAACCCTCCAACCGAAAAAGGCCTGTGGTGTTGATGGTATCCTCAACAAAATGATAAAATATACAAACCACAAATTACAATTGGCTATACTTAAACTCTTTCACATCATCGTTGGCTCTGGCATCTTCCCCAATATTTGGAACCATGGACTGATCACCCAAATCCACAATAGCGGAGACAAATTTGACCCCAATAACTACCATGGGATATGTCAACAGCAACCTTGGGAAAATCTTCTGCATTATCATTAACAGCAGACTCGTACTTCTCCTCAGTAAAAACAATGAACTGAGCAAACGTCAAACTGGCTTTTTACCAAATTACCGTATGACAGTCCACGTATTCACCCTAATTCATAAACAAACCAACCAAAACAAAGGCAATGTCTCCTCATGCTTTGTTGATTTCAGAAAATCTTTTGACTCAATTTGGCATGAGGGTCTCCAAATTGATTGAAAGTGGTGTTGGGGGAAAAACATATGACGTTATAAAATCCATGTACACAAACAACAAGTGTGAGGTTAAAATTGGCAAAAAACACACACATTTCTTTCCACAGGGCTGTGGGGTGAGACAGGGATGCAGCTTAAGCCCCACCCTCTTCAACGTATATATCAACGAATTGGCGAGGGCACTAGAACAGTCTGCAGCACCCGGCCTCACCCTACTAGAAACTGAAGTAAAATGTCTACTGTTTGCTGATGATCTGGTGCTTCTGTCACCAACCAAGGAGGGCCTACAGCAGCACCTAGATCTCCTGCACAGATTGCACAGATAAGACAAAAAAAATGGTCGTCCAAAAAAGGTCCAGTTGCCAGGACCACAAATACAAATTCCATCTGTACACCGCTGCCCTAGAGCACACAAAAAAATATACATACCTCAGCCTAAACATCAGCGCCAAAGGCAACTTCCACAACGCTGTGAACGAGCTAAGAGATTTGGCACACCAATTAGGATATGGCTAAAAATACTTGAATCAGTTATAGAACCCATTGACCTTCATGGTTGTGGGGTCTGGGGTCCTCTCACCAACCAAAAATTCACAAAATGGGACAAACACCAAATTGAGACTGCATGCAGAATTCTGCAAAAATATAATCTGTGTACAAGGTAAAACACCAAATAATGCATGCAGAGTGGAATTAGGCCGATACCTGCTGATTATCAAAATCCAGAAAAGAGCTGTTAAAAACCACCTAAAAGGAAGCGATTCCCAAACCTTCCATAGCAAAGACATCACCTACAGAGAGATGAAACTGGAGATGAGTCCCCTAAGCAAGCTGGTCCTAGGGCTCTGTTCATAAACACAAATACACCCCACAGAGCCGCAACACAATAAGACCCAACCAAATCATGAGAAAACAAAAAGACATTTACTTGACACATTGGAAAGAATTAACAAAAAAACTGAGCAAACTAGAATGCTATTTGGCCCTAAACAGAGAGTAAACAGTGGCAGAATACCTGACCACTGTGACTGACCCAAACTTAAGGAAAGCTTTGACTATGTACAGCCTCAGTGAGCATAGCCTTGCTATTGAGAAAGGCCACCGTAGGCCGACCTGGCTCTCAAGAGAAGACAGACTATGTGCACACGGCCCACAAAATGAGGTGGAAACTGAGCTGCACTTCCTAACCCCCTGCCAAATGTGTGACCATATTAGAGACACATATTTCCGGCAGATTACACAGATCCACAAAGAAATTGAAAACAAACCCAATTTTGATAAACTCCCATATCTACTGGGTGAAATACCAGAGCGTGACATCAGAGCAGCAATATTTGTGACCTGTTGCCACAAGAAAAGGGCAACCAGTGAAGAACAAACACCATTGTAAATACAACCCATATTGTTGTTTATTTATTTTCGCTGTACTTTAACTATTTGCACATAATATGACATTTGTAATGTCTTTATTCTTTCTGAACTTTTTTGAGTGTAATGTTTACTATTACAGTTTTTTACGATTGCTGACACACTACAATTTAACTTTTCCCACAATTAGCAAAACCTTACACTCAAGGAGCAAAACACAAGGCTAGATTTGCACAACTGTAAGCACATTGTCAGCTTCACACTATTTGCAAAACATTACACACAGTGATTTGCAAAACACTAAACACACTTGTATACATCAGACACAGAAGTATATCATAATGTCACTTCCTTGCAATTCAAAAGCACTGACTGTCAAATTACCACACCTATGAGCCAATCTGTTAAACACAGCCATCAGGTGCACAAACACATGATTGCTAAATTGTAGACACACCAATCAGGTTTAAGCACTATAAAAATGCAGGAGGTAGGTTCACCTGCATTCAACCAAAATGGAAGGAGTCAGAAGAAGAGTGAGGGTGAGAGGAGGAGTACACAGAGGAGGAGGTAGAGGAAGAGGCAGAGGCCGATGCAGAGGCCGAGTCAGAGTCAGAGGTCGAGGAAGACCTGAAGCAGGAGGAGAATGTGCACAAAGAAGAAGAGGACCAAACTTATCAAATGACATTCGTGCAACACTAGTGGACCATGTTGTGAACCACGGATTGACGCTGAGGGAGGCTGGACTGAGAGTTCAGCCAAATCTTAGCAGATATACAGTGGCATCTGTCATAATGTCACTTTTCGACAGGAAAACAGGTAAAAGAAGATCTGTCTACAGTTACAGTAATCAGCCGCTTATTGTATGCACCATATCCGCACTTGTGATACCCCTTCCTGTGACATTGTACAGTAAGTTACATGTATTATTTTCTACATAGGATTGAGGGTCGGGAACGACAAGGAGGAAGGGGGCCCATATTCACGCAAGAACAAGAGAGAGAGATAATAGACATGGTTTTGGCCAATAATGCTATCAGGCTCAGAGAACTACAAGCCAACATTATCAGTGACCATGCCATTTTCAATAATGTCCATCAGGTCTCTCAGTCAACACTGGCACGCATCCTGAAAAGACATCAGGTTCAAATGAAACAACTTTATCGAGTGCCTTTTGAGCGGAATTCAGAGAGGGTCAAACGGCTGCGACATGAGTATGTGGAGGTTTGTATTGTTCACTTTAGCACTGTGATGTTGCATACTGCACACAGGACTTCTTTACATTGACTGTATACTAGACCTATCCTGAACTACACAATCTTGTCTTTCACTGTATTTCAGGGAGTTTTGCAGATGGATGCTGAGGAAATCCTGCATGAATTCATATACTGTATACTGATGAGGTAGGGTTCAACCTCACAAAAGCAAGAAGGCGAGGCAGAAATATCATTGGCCACAGGGCTATAATCAATGTCCCAGGGCAACGTGGGGATAACATCACCCTTTGCGCTGCCATTTCACAGCATGGGGTTGTCCTCCATCATGCCAAAATGGGCCCTTACAACACACCTCACATTCTCGCATTTTTGGACCGATTGCACCACATCGTCACAGTAGGTAATGAAATGCACCAGATGCAATACACGGTCTTCTGGGACAATGTGTCATTCCACCGCTCTGCTTTGGTCCAGAACTGGTTTCAACACCATCCACAGTTGACAGTACTATACCTTCCACCATACTCTCCGTTTCTAAACCCTATCGAAGAGTTTTTCTCTGCATGGCGGTGGAAGGTTTACGATCTCCAGCCCCAGGCTCAGGTACCCCTCATTCAGGCCATGGAGGACGCCTGTGACCAAGTCGACGGCGCAGCTGTGCAAGGATGGATTCGACATTCAAGACGGTTCTTCCCGCGTTGTCTTGCTAATGACGATATTGCTTGTGATGTTGATGAAATTCTCTGGCCAGATCCAGCTAGGCGAAGAGATAATGTATAGTATGTTTACTGTAGTATTTTCTGTACAATATTGTCAGTTTTTTTCTGATTATTTTTTATGTTTGTTGTTGTTATTTACTGTAATTGTAACCTGTACTGGATACAGTATTTTAAGTTTGTCTGTTGTTTGCTGAGCTAACAGTGTTATGCACACTACTGTAGTAGCATGAAAACTGGGACATGTTTTGTTGTGATTCTCCATGTTGACATGTTGACTGATTTGGGTATATGGAGAGAAATAAATGATATTTTCCTCAGTCTGCAGCGTTGGTCTTGTGTAGTGTTTGTATAGTTGCACTTTCTCTGTGTACTTCATTTACACTACTCTAATCACTGACAATTAGACTTGCTAAAAGTGTTTTAGGTTAGCAACAGCAGTGTGTAACTGGTTCAGAAAGATTGAAGTCATATGAAATGTGTGTGTTTCGTATGGTAACAAAATATTCTTTTTATGAAGTCGTGTATAGTTTTGACAAAAGTGTTCCATTTTGCAAATGATCTGAAGTGTTGTGCTACTTTGGTGTAGGGTTGTGCTAATTGTGTGTAGTGTTTTGACAAACCGGGCCCTGTTTTCAAAATTGTGCTTAAACAATTGAAAAAAACTGTAATTTCTATTGTTTATTTCACTTTTGTTTATTATCTACTTCACTTGCTTTGGCAATGTTAACATATGCCAATAAAGCCCTGAAATGGAATTGGGGAAAAATGGAGAGAGCGAGAGAGAGAGGGGGGAGAGAGAGAGGGGTGGAGAGAGAGAGAGAGAGGGGGAGAGAGAGGGGTGAGAGAGACAGTGAGAGAGAGAGACAGAGAGAGAGAGATAGACAGAGAGAGAGAGAGTGAGAGAGAGAGGGGGGAGAGAGAGAGGGGTGGAGAGGGAGAGAGAGGGGGGAGAGAGACAGGGGTGGAGAGAGAGAGGGAGAGAGAGAGAGAGGGGGAGAGAGGGAGAGAGAGAGGGGAGAGAGAGAGAGAGAGAGACAGAGATAGACAGAGAGAGAGAGAGAGAGAGAGAGAGGGGGGAGAGAGAGAGGGGCGGAGAGAGAGAGAGGGAGAGAGAGAGAGAGATAGACAGAGAGAGGGAGAGAGGGAGAGAGAGAGGGGTGAGAGAGAGAGAGAGAGACAGAGACAGAGACAGAGACAGAGACAGAGACAGAGACAGAGAGACTTACAGCACAGAGACCCTCAATGTCTTGTTGCTTTTTGTGATATGTTTCTCTGTCTGCATGCTATGTCTTGCTTGTCCTGTGTTGCTGTGCGTGTGCTCACTGCTCGTTGATTGTCTGTTTTCTAATTGTTTTTAAAAACCTGCCCAGGGACTGCAGTTGAAAATTAGCCGGTTGGCTAAAACCGGCACTTTTACTGAAACGTTGATTAATGTGCACTGTTCCTGTAAAAAAAAAAAAAAAACTCAAACTCAATACTAGATGTTGTGATTATGAATCCGGCAGTGCTTCCCTCTTCATTGCCATGTGGGTTTGTGTGAATAAGCACTAAGACGCTTAGCTCTTTATACACACTGACTGACAGGAGATCGTACCTACAGACATCATAATGGAAGAAAACTACAGGGAACCCCTCCTCTCATTGTACTCTCATCCTCGTCTCACTGATGACCAATTGACATAATCAAGAATTTTTAGTGTTACAGTCACAGCCACCAGAGGAAAAGGGTGAAATTCCCTGGGGGGTCAATCGTAGTGAAATATTTACCAGCTCATATCTCATTCCCTTTACTCATTGATTTGAGTTCAGTGGGAGGCAGGAATGTTATGAGGACCACACAGATCTGACAACTTGTTGACCTCTGACCTGAAATCAGCTTGTAAAGCTGTGTATCAGCATCATTAGTTCTTCCAAACGGAAATCAAAGGGAATCACATGTTCAAGTGTCCTCAGGGGTGAGTCTCAAGCCAAGTCAGTCAGGGGTGAAAGTCAAATTAAAAATCCCCCTTACCCTCCATGGTATTCAGGTCAGCTTTAAGTAGGCTAGTTGGTGGTCGAGAGTCACATGGCCCAGCTCCATACAGTTCTTATAGGATAGAGTTAATAACAGCTCTCTCTCTCTCTTTCTGTGTGTGTGTGTGTGTGTGTGTGTGTGTGTGTGTGTGTGTGTGTGTGTGTGTGTGTGTGTGTGTGTGTGTGTGTGTGTGTGTGTGTGTGTGTGTGGAGGGAGGGAGGGAGGGAGGTTGTTGGGCACATGCTTCCACTGCTGATCCTAGATGTGGATCATGTGAGTTGAACGAAGCTGCATTCTTCCCTGATGTTCTCTTACTCACTTCCTCTAAACACACACACACACACACACACACACACACACACACACACACACACACACACACACACACACACACACACACACACACACACACACACACACACACACACACACACACACACACACACACACACACAACATAGATACTGATCCTACATTTGATGATAAACTACATACATTGGATGATTCATACTTTCTTTTTCCCAGAATTACGGAGGGTAAAGATCACAGTCTGTAGGCTCGCTACGAAGTAGAACCATACAGTGTTCTTCGGTTTGTCCCCATAGGGCAGAGGTCAGCAACAGTGGACTCGTGGGCCACAACTTTTTTGGGGGCCTGCCCAATGTTTTTATATAAGAAATCTGTCCCCAAGTATTCCCACAAATAAAAACAGGGAGGTGACCAAGGCTTTTCTCCCCCGATTGCTCAGTTTGGCCGCGTGACCAGCTCTAGCAAGAGTGTTGGTGTTTCCAAACTTCTTCCATTTAAGAATGATGGAGGCCACTGTGTTTTTGGGGACCATCAATGCTGCAGAATTTTTTTGGTACCCTTCCCCAGATCTGTGACTCGACACAATCCTGTCTCTGAGCTTTACGAACAATTCCTTCGACCTCATGGCGGAAGGCGGAAGCTACTCCCCAGCAAAAGCTACTCCCCAGCATGAGAAACAAGATTCTCTGGTCTGATGAAAACAAGATTGAACTCTTTGGCCTGAATGTCAAGCGTCACATTTGGAGAAAACCTGCTACCATCCCTACAGTGAAGCACGGTGGTGGCAGCATCATGCTGTGGCAATGTTTTTCAACGGCAGGGACTGGGAGACTAGACAGGATCGAGGGAAAGATGAACGGAGCATAGCACAGAGAGATACTTGATGAAAACCTGCTCCAGAGCGCTCAGGACCTCAGACTGGGGCGAAGGTTTCCAACAAGACAACGACACTAAGCACACAGGAAAAGACAACGCAGGAGTGGCTTCGGGACAAGTCTCTGAATGTCCTTGAGTGGCCCAGCCAGAAACTGGACTTGAACCCAATCAAACATCTCTGGAGAGACCTGAAAAAAAAAAACAGCGTCGCTGTGCAGCGACGCTCCCCATCCAACCTGACAGAGCTTGAGAGGATCTGCAGAGAAGAATGGGAGAAACTCCCCAAATACAGGTGTGCCAAGCTTGTAGCGTCAAACCCAAGAAGACTCAAGGCTGTAATCGCTGCCAAAGGTGCTTCAACAAAGTATTGAGTAAAGGGTCTGAATACTTATGTAAACATGATATTTTCCTTTTTTTTTTAAATAAATTTGCAAACATTTCTAAAAACCTGTTTTTGCTTTGTCATTATGGGGTATTGTGTGTAGATTGATGGGGGGGGAAACAATTTAATCCATTTTAGAAAAAGTTGTAACGTAACAACATGTGGAAAAAAATCAAGGGGTCTGATTACTTTCCGAATGCACTGTATATACTATGTCAGTACTGTACATGTAAAAATCATTAAGGGAATACGAGATACATGCACAAATATTCCCATATAGGTACAGTTTAAAACATTCTCACACATATTTTTAAATTGACCAGATTATTCAAAGTTTAAACACTGAGGTAAACACTCAGACACTATTTAAAGGAAAGAAAAAAAATGCTATCAATACAATCAAAAATCTTATTCAGATTCAGAAGGGTTCTATGTAAAACCCTTCTTTCCTTCCAAAGGATCATCAAAGAACCCTTTCTTCAAAAAAAGGTTCTTAGGATGAAAAAGGTTTTAGTTAAAACTCCTTGCCTTCCAAAGAACCCTCGTTTTAAGAGTGTGTTTAATTCATCCCATAGATCCATGCTGGTTTTGTGGATTAACTACATTACCTCACTACATGTTCATAATCTTCAACATACTCAAATTGGAAGTAATTCCAATTTTCGCCCTCTACTGAATATGTGATTAGATTCCCATGGCACTCTAGGCTATGACTGTAATCTCTCTAATAGAATGTTAATACATTTTCTGAAAAAACCCATAGAACCCTCCCTTTTAAAAGGGCAGGTTAGTATTTTTCATCATGAGTCTTGTTCTGGAGGCAGCTCTGCAGGGGCACTAGCTAGCACAGCCACAAAGTCATCTAATCTGATTTTAAGCCTAACCTTGACCACACTGCTAACCCCAATGCCTAAACCTAACCTTAAATTAGACAACAACAAAAAAAAACATGCATTTTTACAATATAGCCAATTTTGACTTTGCAGCTGGCCTATCTAAATAAAGACTTGCCTAGTTAAATAAAGGTTAAATAAAAAATACAATTCTAAGGGGAACTCGCTCAGTGCTGCCTGAAGGACAAGACTAAAGACAATAAACGTCAACCTGCTTTAAAAGGTGGTTCCAACATAATCTCGATTCACTCTGACATTCCACTCCTCCGCACAGTCTCCTATATTGCCAGCTGTCAATCAAAAACACATAAATTATTCAAAGCACTGAATTGATTGGTTGGGGTGATTCCAGGTAACACATGATATTACAGATGGGGGGGTCTGAAGACTCGGAAACCTCATGTTAAAGCTATGAGAAGCAGGGAGGCACAGTTGTAGACACAGGCACAGAGATGGTACATCCAACATGTACTGTATATCTGTAGTGAACAACATGTACAGCTCTAACAATCTGTGCCATAAAGCTAGTCTCCTCTCGAGCTCTACTTCTGAAACTATGCATTCAGCCTTAACAGACATATTCAAATGACTGCAGTTCTGAAAGGCAGCAAGGCTACAGTCTTGTATGTAAATGGGGGTGAGATGGAGGCAGCATATGTGGAGGGAATGGTGGTGGGGGTATGGGGCTCTACTGTTATAATGCAAACCGTTCAAAAACATTTCCTCCTTGATGTCCCTCTCTCTCTCATCTCTTTCCAGTGGGTATGTTTCAGACTCATCCCTATGGGCAACGAGCATCATTAAGGCTCTCTAACACATTGACTGGGCCTCATTAGAGAGCTTCAGCACCTACACTCTTAGAAAAAAAGCTTCCAAAATAGTTATTCGGCTGTCCTCCTTTTGGGTTCCATTTAAAACCCTCCGTGGAAAGGGTTCTACATGGAACTCAAAAGGGTTCTACCTGGAACCAAAAGGGTTCTACATGGAACCAAAAAGGCTTATTCAAAAGGTTATCCTATGGGGACCACCGAAGAACCATTTTACGTTCTAGATATCGCCTTTTTTTCTGAGTGTACAATCCTCCTACATAGAGTCTCTTCAGTTACCATCTCATTACATCTGCTCTGGTCACCCTATGACAGAGGCCTCAGTTGGGTATAGCTGGGCTAAACCATAGCTCAAGACCAAAAATGTAAGCTACATATAGGAAGACTAAAATCATTCCAATCCCGATTAAAATGCAGCGGCTGTTTAGAGTATTGGTTATGGGCTGGCTTTAGGACCATGCGGAGAGCATCTCAGAGAGCAGCTGCCAGCCTGATGCCTTTCTCTCAGAGAGCAGAGACGTGCCAGACAGTTAGGCAGTGCACAAATTGAATTGATGTCAGCATTTGAACTCTTCCTTGTAAGCCTTGCGGCCAGCAACTGTTATTTTCACCGGTTACCTACACATTGATGTTGGCATAGGCTAGGGGAAGATAAGCTTCCCCTAAAGTACATTTTATTAAATTTGTCAAAAGCAGCTATATAATTACTCATGCCTATACTTAATTAAATGAAAACATTCAAAATGCTACGCCAGAGAGCATGATATGGCCACAGAGGATCATTAGCTTCTTTTAAAAATGTACTGTGGATTGTTTAAAGCGCACAATTTGGGCAGAGCTCGCAGCAAATAGCCTACCAAATAGGCTAGCTGATTGTTGAGTTACTGCTACCAAATAGGCTAGCTGATTGTTGAGTTACTGCTACCAAATAGGCTAGCTGATTGTTGAGTTACTGCTACCAAATAGGCTAGCTGATTGTTGAGTTACTGCTACCAAATAGGCTAGCTGATTGTTGAGTTACTGCTACCAAATAGGCTAGCTGATTGTTGAGTTACTGCTACCAAATAGGCTAGCTGATTGTTGAGTTACTGCTACCAAATAGGCTAGCTGATTGTTGAGTTACTGCTACCAAATAGGCTAGCTGATTGTTGAGTTACTGCTACCAAATAGGCTAGCTGATTGTTGAGTTACTGCTACCAAATAGGCTAGCTGATTGTTGAGTTACTGCTACCAAATAGGCTAGCTGATTGTTGAGTTACTGCTACCAAATAGGCTAGCTGATTGTTGAGTTACTGCTACCAAATAGGCTAGCTGATTGTTGAGTTACTGCTACCAAATAGGCTAGCTGATTGTTGAGTTACTGCTACCAAATAGGCTAGCTGATTGTTGAATTACTGCTACCAAATAGGCTAGCTGATTGTTGAGTTAGAGCGGTCAGTGAGAAGCAGTTAAATAGCCCTAGGCTTATCACAATATTTCAAAATACAATCGTAGGAAACATAGTTTAGAAAGCAAATGGCTATTGCTGAAAAGACAAGCCAAGGAAAAGACTCTAATCTGTCTCTAGTTATCAAAATGTTCAACTCCCGATTGAGAGAACAGTAGTCTATCTTATAGGCACCAGCGGAGAACATTGGGCCATTTCCCCAGTGAGTGATGCATATTCACGGTCTTTATCATTGGTCTAGTGCCACTGGAAAGATTTGAGGGGTACAATTTCCTCCTCCAGGCTAGATGGATGTCATATTGTACAAAAGGCCACATGCAAAGAAAGGAAAATAAAAGTACTTGATTAGATTGATGTCACTACGCTCTCAGACATGCTTTGTTCAGAACTGTCTGTTTTTCTAACAGTGATTGAGTTATATTTAAGCAATAAGGTACGAGGGTGTGTGTTATATGGCCAATATACCATAATATAGCATAATCCAAGATGGCGTAGCAGTCAGATGTCTTTGTCTTTGTCTTGTCTTGTTCCATGTATATATCTTTTTATATATTTTTCTTCGCAATCTTTTTAATATTTTTCCTAACCTCAATTTCAAAATACTCTCCTGCAACCCGTCTCACCCAATGTGGTGTGGATCCGGGGTTTTTTTCTAAAGTATTTCTACTTACATCGGAACTCAACTGAAGCTAGCTAGCTAACTAGCTACCAGCTATCAGTCAGCTAACCACTGCCAGCGGTCATCAGCTAACCTTTAGCTCGGAAAGCTCTCGCCAGTTCGTACAACGCGTTTCAAACCAGAGCATATCGGACCTATTTTTCTCTCCATATCCCCGGATTCCTACCGCAAACTCTGAACCTTTTCATCTGGACCATCGCAGCTAGCTAACCGCAACCCGGGTTGACTACTCCTGGCTAACGTTTCCGTCCCGGAGCAAGCACCAATTAGCCTGGAGCTAGCCCATGCTAGGCCAATCTCCCGGGGAGGGCTCCTGGGCTACTCCTGAAGCCCACTCCTCAGCTACAATATCCGGACCCCTTCTACTGCCGGTATGGGGCACGGAACCCCGCCGATCCTTCACGACTGGAATACCAACATAATCTGCCCGATGATTCCAACAGGCCCCTCAGGTGCGACGTCCCCTGAAGGCACATTCTGCTAACCGCGGCCTGCTAGCTATCTAGAGCATATTGGACTGTTAGCTGATCCATCGGCCAGTTTCTTGGATCACTATACCCATTTTGCCAATTGGACTTGGACCCCTCTGCTACTTGGAACCCTACTAATTCCACGACTAGTCTATCGACGTCACCGCACGAGGAGGCAAAAACAGACTTTCCCCCATCGCGACGTCTCTCTAAGGCCCTTCTACTAACTTGCTAGCCCCGGCCTGCTAACTGCTAGCTTGCTAGCCCCGGCCTGCTAACTGTCTGAATCGCCGTGTCCCCAGCCAGCCCAACCACTCACTCGACCCATACGATCACTTGGCTACGCATGCCTCTCCCTAATATCAATATGCCT
This sequence comes from Salvelinus namaycush, assembly GCF_016432855.1. Taxonomy (NCBI): domain Eukaryota; kingdom Metazoa; phylum Chordata; class Actinopteri; order Salmoniformes; family Salmonidae; genus Salvelinus; species Salvelinus namaycush. The sequence goes on along the minus strand of NC_052325.1, from coordinate 23,251,267 downwards.
TGTCCATTACTGTCCTGGTTAGTGATTACTGTCTTATTTCACTGTGGAGCCTCTAGCCCTGCTCAATATGCCTTAACCAACCATGTTGTTCCACCTCCCACATATGCGATGACATCACCTGGTTTAAACATCTCTAGAGACTATATCTCTCTCATCATTACTCAATGCCTAGGTTTACTTCCAATGTACTCTCTTCCTACCATACATTTGTCTGTACATTATGCCTTGACGGGGGCTAGGGTCAGTCTGTTATATCTGGAGTACTTCTCCTGTCTTATCCGGTGTCCTGTGTGAATTTAAGTATGCTCTCTCTAATTCTCTCTTTCTTTCTCTCTCTCGGAGGACCTGAGCCCTAGGACCATGCCTCAGGACTACCTGGCATGATGACTCCTTGCTGTCCCCAGTCCACCTGGCCGTGCTGCTGCTTCAGTTTCAACTGTTTCTGCCTGCGGCTATGGAACCCTGACCTGTTCACCGGACGTGCTACCTGTCCCAGACCTGCTGTTGTCAACTCTCTAGAGACAGCAGGAGCGGTAGAGATACTCTCAATGATCGGCTATGAAAAGCCAACTGACATTTACTCCTGAGGTGCTGACTTGTTGCACCCTCGACAACTACTGTGATTATTATTATTTGACCATGCTGGTCATTTATGAACATTTGAACATCTTGGCCAAGTTCTGTTATAATCTCCACCTGGCACAGCCAGAAGAGGACTGGCCACCCCTCATAGCATGGTTCCTCTCTAGGTTTCTTTCTAGGTTTTGGCCTTTCTAGGGAGTTTTTCCTAGCCACCGGGCTTCTACACCTGCATTGCTTGCTGTTTGGGGTTTTAGGCTGGGTTTCTGTACAGCACTTTGAGATATCAGCTGATGTAGGAAGGGCTATATAAATACATTTGATTTGATTTGACTCTATGCTATCGTGCCCAGAAACCTGCTCCTTTTACTCTCTGTTCCGAACGTGCTAGAGGGCCAGTTATTATAGCATTTAGCCGTACCCTTATCCTACTTCTCCTCTGTTCCTCTGGTGATGTAGAGGTTAATCCAGGACCTGCAGTGCCTAGCTCCACTCCTACTCCCCAGGTGCTCTCATTTGTTGACTTCTGTAACCGTAAAAGCCTTGGTTTCATGCATGTTAACATTAGAAGTCTACTCCCTAAGTTTGCTTTATTCACTGCTTTAGCACATTCTGCCAACCTGGATGTCTTAGCCGTGTCTGAATCCTGGCTTAGGAAAAGCACCACAAACCCTGAAATTTCTATCCCTAACAATAAGATTTTCCGCCAAGATAGAACTGCCAAAGGGGGCGGTGTTGCAATCTACTGCAGAGATAGCCTACAGAGTTCTGTCTTACTATTAAGGTCTGTACCAAAACAATTCGAGTTCCTACTTTAATAATGTACCTTTCCAGAAACAAGTCTCTCACTGTTGCCGCTTGCTATAGACCACCCTCTGCCCCCAGCTGTGCCCTGGACACCATATGTGAATTGATTGCCCCCCATCTATCTTCTGAGCTCGTGCTGGTGGGTGACCTAAACTGGGACATGCTCAACACCCCGGCCATCCTACAATCTAAGCTTGATGCCCTCAATCTCACACAAATTATCAATGAACCTACCAGGTACCACCCCAAATCCATAAACACAGGCACCCTCATAGATATCATCCTAAATAACTCTATATTGTAATTACTTCGCCATCATGGCCTATTTATTGCCTTACCTGTCTTATCCTACCTCATTTGCACATGCTGTATATAGATTTTTCTACTGTATTATTGATTGTATGTTTGTTTATTCCATGTGTAACTCTGTATTGTTGTATATGTCGAACTGCTTTGCTTTATCTTGGCCATGTCGCAGTTGCAAATGAGAACTTGTTCTCAACTAGCCTACCTGGTTAAATAAAGTGAAATAAAAAAGAAATAAAATAATACCACGGCTAAGGGCTGTTCTTATGCACGACGCATCGCGGAGTGCCTGGACACAGCCCTTAGCCCTGGTATATTGGACATATACCACAAACCCCTGAGGTGCTTATTGCTATTATAAACTGGTTACCAACGTAATTAGAGCAGTAAAAATAAATGTTTTGTCATACCCGTGGTATACGGTCTGATATACCACAGCTGTCAGCCAATCAGCATTCAGGGCTCAAACCACCCAGTTTATAATATTAGCCTAAATTATGACTATGCATCACATTAGCAATACCTATCTTACATTAGTCTGCAAAAAAGATGATAGATGCATGCAATCTTTTATTATAAAGCTGAAAAAAATTGCTTCCCCAAACTTGAAACTCACACTGACACCACTACCATATGACCCAATATATTTAACTGAACTGACACCACTACCATATGATCCAATATATTTAACTGAACTGACACCACTACCATATGACCCAATAGATTTAACTGAACTGACACCACTACCATATGACCCAATATATTTAACTGAACTGACACCACTACCATATGACTCAATATATTTAACTGAACTGACACCACTACCATATGACCCAATAGATTTAACTGAACTGACACCACTACCATATGACTCAATATATTTAACTGAACTGACACCACTACCATATGACCCAATAGATTTAACTGAACTGACACCACTACCATATGACCCAATATATTTAACTGAACTGACACCACTACCATATGACCCAATAGATTTAACTGAACTGACACCACTACCATATGACTCAATATATTTAACTGAACTGACACCACTACCATATGAATGACTCAATATATTTAACTGAACTGACACCACTACCATATGACCCAATAGATTTAACTGAACTGACACCACTACCATATGACTCAATAGATTTAACTGAACTGACACCACTACTATATGACCCAATATATTTAACTGAACTGACACCACTACCATATGACCCAATATATTTAACTGAACTGACACCACTACCATATGACCCAATATATTTAACTGAACTGACACCACTACCATATGATCCAATATATTTAACAGAACTGACACCACTACCATATGACCCAATATATTTAACAGAACTGACACCACTACCATATGAACCAATATATTTAACTGAACTGACACCACTACCATATGACCCAATATATTTAACTGAACTGACACCACTACTATATGATCCAATATATTTAACTGAACTGACACCACTACCATATGACTCAATAGATTTAACTGAACTGACACCACTACCATATGATCCAATATATTTAACTGAACTGACACCACTACCATATGACCCAATAAATTTAACTGAACTGACACCACTACCATATGACCCAATATATTTAACTGAACTGACATCACTACCATATGATCCAATATAATTAACTGAACTGACACCACTACCATATGACCCAATATATTTAACTGAACTGACACCACTACCATATGATCCAATATATTTAACTGAACTGACACCACTACCATATGACCCAATCGGTAATGGATTTCCATTACATTCATCTTAAATAGAAATACTACAGCATATAGCTGTCACGTTCCTGACCTGTTTTCTGTTGTTTGGTATGTGTTTATTGGTCAGGGCGTGAGTTTTGGGTGGGCAGTCTATGTTTTCTGTTTCTATGTTGGTTTTGGGTTGCCTGGTATGGCTCTCAATTAGAGGCAGGTGTTTGACGTTTCCTCTGATTGAGAGTCATATTAAGGTAGGTTGTTCTCACTGTTTGTTTGTGGGTGATTGTCGTCCGTGTCAGTGTTTGTCGCGCCACACGGGACTGTCTCGGTTTATGTAGTCTGTTCCTGTTCGTGAGTTCTGCGTGTATTTTATGTAAGTTCCATGTCCAGGTCTGTCTACTCCGTTTTGTTATTTTGTAAAATCCTTCCAAGTGTTTGTTTTCGTGTTTCATCGTTTGATTTAATAAATCATTATGTATTCACAACCCGCTGCACTTTGGTCAAATCACTACTCCTCCTCTTCGTATGAAGAGGAGGAGGAATGCCGTTACAGAATCACCCACCAAACCCGGATCAAGCAGCGGGTTAACGGACAGCGCACGAAGCAGGATTTCTGGTCTTGGGAGGAGGTCATGGAAGGAAAAGGACCATGGGCTAAAGTTGAAGTTAATCGCCGCCCATGGGAACAGCTGGAGGCAGCTCGGAGAGCGGAGGAAACCGGAGAGAGGAACCGGCGTTATGAGGGGACGCGTCTAGCACGGAAGCCCGAAAAGCCCGCAAGTACAACCCAAAAATTTCTTGGGGGGGGGCTAAGAGGTAGTGGGTCTAGGGCAGGTAGGAGACCTGCGCCCACTTCCCAGGCTAACCGTGGAGAGCGGGAGTACGGGAAGACACCGTGTTACGCAGTAGAGCGCACGGTGTCTCCTGTACGTGTGCATAGCCCGGTGCGGGTTATTCCACCTCCCCGCACTGGTAGGGCTAGATTGAGCATCGAGCCAAGTGCCATGAAGCCGGCTCTACATATCTGGCCACCAGTACGTCTCCTTGGGCCGGCTTACATGGCACCAGCCTTACGCATGGTGTCCCCGGTTCGCCTACATAGCCCGGTGCGGGTTATTCCACCTCCCCGCACTGGTCAGGCGACGGGGAGCATACAACCAGGTAAGGTTGGGCAGGTTCAGTGTTCAAGGGAGCCAGTACGCCTACACGGTCCGGTATATCCGGCGCCACCTTCCCGCCCCAGCTCAGTACCACCAGTGCCTACACCACGCACCAGGCTTCCAGTGCGTCTCCAGAGTCCTGTTCCTCCTCCACGCACTCTTCCTGTGGTGCGTGTCTCAAGCTCAGTGCCTCCAGTTTCGGCACCACGCAGCAAGCCTCCTGTGCGTCTCCAGAGCCCTGTACGCACTGTTCCTTCTCCCCGCACTCGCCCTGAGGTGCGTGCCCTCAGCCCGGTACCTCCAGTTCCGGTACCACGCACCAGGCCTATAGTGCGCATCGAGAGTCCAGTGTGCCCTGTTCCTGCTCCCCGCACTAGCCTTGAGGTGCGTGTCTCCAGTCCGGTACCACCAGTTCCGGCACCACGCACCAGGCCTACTGTGCGCCTCAGCGGGTCAGAGTCGGCCGTCTGCCCAACGCCTTCTGCACTGCCTGTCTGCCCAGCTCCGTCTGAGCCATCCGTCTGCCCAGTGCCGTCTGAGCCATCCGTCTGCCCAGTGCCGTCTGAGCCATCTGTCTGCCCAGCGCCGTCTGAGCCATCCGTCTGCCCAGCGCCTTCTGAGCCATCCGTCTGCCCAGCGCCTTCTGAGCCATCCGTCTGCCCAGCGCCTTCTGAGCCATCCGTCTGCCCAGCGCCTTCTGAGCCATCCGTCTGCCCAGCGCCTTCTGAGCCATCCGTCTGCCCAGCGCCTTCTGAGCCGTCCGTCTGCCACGAGCCATTAGAGCCGTCCGTCTGTCCCGAGCCATTAGAGCCGTCCGTCAGTCAGGAGCCGCTAGAGCCGTCCGTCAGTCAGGAGCCGCTAGAGCCGTCCGTCAGTCAGGAGCTGCCAGAGCCGCCAGCCAGGAGCTGCCAGAGCCGCCAGCCAGTCAGGAGCTGCCAGAGCCGCCAGCCAGTCAGGAGCTGCCAGAGCCGCCAGCCAGTCAGGAGCTGCCAGAGCCGCCAGCCAGTCAGGAGCTGCCAGAGCCGCCAGCCAGTCAGGAGCTGCCAGATCCGCCAGCCAGTCAGGAGCTGCCAGAACCGCCAGCCAGTCAGGAGCTGCCAGAGCTGCCCTACAGTCATGAGCTGCCCTACAGTCATGAGCTGCCCTACAGTCATGAGCTGCCCTACAGTCATGAGCTGCCCTACAGTCATGAGCTGCCCTACAGTCATGAGCTGCCCTCCAGTCATGAGCTGCCACTCAGTCATGAGCTGCCACTCAGTCATGAGCTGCGACTCAGTCCGGAGCTGCCACCCAGTCCGGAGCTGCCACCCAGTCCGGAGCTGCCACCCAGTCCGGAGCTGCCATTAGTACAGAGTTGTCCCTCTGTCCTAAGCTACCTCTCTGTCCGGAGCTACCTCTCTGTCCGGAGCTACCTCTCTGTCCTGAGCTACCTCTCTGTCCTGAGCTACCTCTCTGTCCTGAGCTACCTCTCTGTCCTGAGCTGTCTCCTCTATGTAGGAGGGGCCTTAGTGAAGGTTCCTGGACCATGGTCGGGGGCGAGGGTCGCCACTCAAAGGACGCTAAGGAGGGGGACAAAGACAGTGGTGGAGTGGTGTCCTCGTCCACCGCCGGAGCCGCCACCGCGGACAGATGCCCACCCAGACCCTCCCCTTGAGTTGTAGGGGTGCGCCCGGAGTTCGCACCTTGAGGGGGGGGTTCTGTCACGTTCCTGACCTGTTTTCTGTTGTTTGGTATGTGTTTATTGGTCAGGGCGTGAGTTTTGGGTGGGCAGTCTATGTTTTCTGTTTCTATGTTGGTTTTGGGTTGCCTGGTATGGCTCTCAATTAGAGGCAGGTGTTTGACGTTTCCTCTGATTGAGAGTCATATTAAGGTAGGTTGTTCTCACTGTTTGTTTGTGGGTGATTGTCGTCCGTGTCAGTGTTTGTCGCGCCACACGGGACTGTCTCGGTTTATGTAGTCTGTTCCTGTTCGTGAGTTCTGCGTGTATTTTATGTAAGTTCCATGTCCAGGTCTGTCTACTCCGTTTTGTTATTTTGTAAAATCCTTCCAAGTGTTTGTTTTCGTGTTTCATCGTTTGATTTAATAAATCATTATGTATTCACAACCCGCTGCACTTTGGTCAAATCACTACTCCTCCTCTTCGTATGAAGAGGAGGAGGAATGCCGTTACAATAGCAAAGAAGCTGAGTTAATAATTTGGCATGGAAAAGGGCCAACGTGTGTAAGTCCACACTGTTACACAGACGACATACCAAGTGGGAGTGGGTCATATCCATGTTGGAATGGTATGACTGGGGTCTTGGTCATATCCATGTTGGGATGTTATGACTGGGGTCTTGGTCATATCCATGTTGGAATGTTATGACTGGGGTCTTGGTCATATCCATGTTGGAATGTTATGATTGGGGTCTTGTTCATATCCATGTTGGAATGTTATGATTGGGGTCTTGGTCATATCCATGTTGGAATGTTATTATTGGAGTCTTGGTCATATCCATGTTGGAATGTTATGATTGGGTTCTTGGTCATATCCATGTTGGAATGTTATGATTGGGTTCTTGGTCATATCCATGTTGGAATGTTATGATTGGGGTCTTGTTCATATCCATGTTGGGATGTTATGACTGGGGTCTTGGTCATATCCATGTTGGAATGTTATGACTGGGGTCTTGGTCATATCCATGTTGGGATGTTATGACTGGGGTCTTGGTCATATCCATGTTGGAATGTTATGATTGGAGTCTTGGTCATATCCATGTTGGGATGTTATGACTGGGGTCTTGGTCATATCCATCTTGGAATGTTATGACTGGGGTCTTGGTCATATCCATGTTGGAATGTTATGACTGGAGTCTTGGTCATATCCATGTTGCAATGTTATGACTGGGGTCTTGGTCATATCCATGTTGGGATGTTATGACTGGGGTCTTGGTCATATCCATCTTGGAATGTTATGACTGGGGTCTTGGTCATATCCATGTTGGAATGTTATGATTGGGGTCTTGGTCATATCCATGTTGGGATGTTTTTTAGTTTTTTCCCCCTATACAAGTCTCCATGGGGATAACAAAGGGATTATGATAAGACTTGTGAAAGAGATCACAAGTATACTGTATAACACAGGGTATGTACAGACCTTATGTCAGACCTTAGTAAAGGTAAATCTGTCTCCCTCCATTTCCATTTAGTATGACGTGTGTGTGTGTGTGTGCGCTGTGTGTGTGTGTGTGCGCTGTGTGTGTGTGTGTGCGCGCGCTGTGTGTGCGCGCGTGTGTGTGTGAGACAGACAAAACTTCTGAATATTGAGGGCATTTTCATAACCACTGCATCTTACCTCTCTCTAAAAAAGATTTCACACATTGAGTTCAGGCTCAAAATGTACATTCATGTTTGTATTGTTTGATAACCTCTACAAATTCACATACGGGTTTTGGTGATCATCTGGAAGAAATAACCTAGATAATGTCAGACACAACATCTTGACAATAAGAGTGCTCTATAGAGACAGCGATGCTTGCCTATTATTTATCTCTAATTGCTTTGCCAAATTGACATGTCTCTGATGTTATGCAGGTAAGTAATTATAGCAACACATTAATAATTGATCAAATTAATAATTGATCAAAACCACTTTCCAGATGCTATAAATAAACTCCAGAAGCGCCCATCAATCAAGTCAAGGTGAAGATTTACTTTTACAACAATAAAGTTTGTAATCCCTGAATTACTTACTACCTTGACCATCAACGCTGTCGGTGATTCTCATCTCTTGGTCCCGGTCCATATTAAAAGGATCGTCCTGACTCGGTATTTTGGATAGATTCGCATTAGACGCGCATCCGCCGTTCCGTACGGCCGAAGGATCCACGATTGTGGGATCCGGGACAGGGAATGAATCTTGTGTCATTGGGTCAGTCATGGTTGTTTACTTATAAGTCAAAAGTCCTCGGGAAAAAAATAACTCACACCGGAGTTCCAAATGCTGCCATCCAGGGCGGGAATGACGCCGGTGTTGACAGGACGAAGTGCAGACAGCGATGACTAGATGAGAGATAAACGCAATCTCCACAGCATCAGCAGCAACAGACCCCTTACGGCCACACCCCTCTCTCTCCACTCTCTCTGACGACGAGATTTCGCACGATAGAGGGAACTGCAGTGAGAAGATTTATAAATCAAGGTTAATTTGCTCAGATTCATAAATGGGTTAATTTGCTTGAGTTTTGTCATATAGATCTGATTATTATCGACATGCACTTGCTATAAAGACACAAGGCTGCCATTTGACGCTCAATTGTCGACTTTTGACGCGACAACTTTTCTACCCCTCCCTCGAAATCCTTCCATCACACGCAACCATGCGCAGAATGCAAGAACATAGCTCGAAAACACCCAACTGTCAATCAATTCCTGGATTTCGATACCATAAACTATTTATTTAATTTCTTTCTGTAAAACAACAGTATTATATGTTATGTTTGATATGGTTACATAAGACAGAAGGTTACTTATGCCAAGGTCAGGGAGTATGGGTCTGCATATAACACGAATGTCTAGCAACCCAAAGGTTACATTTTTTTATCACACCATGGACAACTTTAGCATTTTAACTAATCATCAACTTTGCAACTATTTACTACTTTTTAGCTGCTTTGCAACTACTTAACATGTTAGCTAAAACCCTTCCCCTAACCATAAACCCTAACCCAAAGCCGTAACCTTAACCCTAGCTAGCTAATGTTAGCCACCTAGCTAACATAACCCAAAACAAATTGGAATTCGTAAAGTATCATACATATAGCATATTCATAACATGTTGTATGAACTGCATTCATAACATATACGAATTGTCATTTGTAACATATATGAAATGGATGATGGACATCCACAAATTAATACATACCATACAAAACGTAACATGTCATACTAAATGGAAATGGGGGGAGACAGATTTACCTTTACTATGTTACATGGAGCCCTGAGTCCATGTTGCAGCCGTTTGTCTGGTCCTAAGAGTAATGGGTCTAACTTCAATAAGGGATGGAATGGAATGGGATTTGTTCAGTCATTTTATTCAATGAGTCCACAGGTTGGTGCAAAATGCACAGGGCAGAACACATAACGCCTCTGATGCAGCCATGTTGTTTAATAACACTGTTGTAAACATGTCTGTATAATAAACTAGCATACTCTCTCTGGTTCAACCAATCAACCCAAAAATAGGTTTTGTTTTTGCAACTTATAGGCTATCCAATAGCCTAACTCATTTTACCATTTTCTATATTACTGCATGTGTCTGTTATACATTGGATCCAAAATGAGGCTCATATTATAACCTGCTGATTCAGCGTGTTCTTGTAATGCAGGACCTCATGTAGATAGCCTATAGCACAACAGATGCTGCATTTGGGAGAATGGGGGGGGGGGGGGGTTCATCGAAACCCTTTGTGTTTCCAGTGCACAGTTGAACTATTAGTCAATAAGTCTGCTACACAAATATTTATGACCCAGTGATAATAAAACCTGATTGAAGGATAACCTACATGAAAAGGAAAGTGAACATACTGTACATTCCTCTCTTCTCGATATATTGGATCTTTTTGTCCAGCCCCAGTTATTTTTTGGGTGCTGTGTGTAAAACCCTGTCCATCCATAAATGAGATGTGCCCTGTCTGTGAGTCTAGAAGCGTTCTGTCCCGAGACCCATTTGCCCAAATGCCAGATGGGCTGGTCTGACTTGTTGTTTTTCTTCCTCAAATTCAACTATATCCGGCTAATAATGGAGGTCTCGAGGAAAAAATGGTCCGGTGTGTTAGAAATGCCGATTTCTTGTCCCAGTCCGCCCATGTCTCTGGCACGGTGTCTGTGAGAAGAGACTATGCCCTGTCAGTCATTCACCTGCTTTTCATTGGGGTGTTTAGGGGGCAGGGCAGTAGGGCGGAGAATAACCTTGCTCAATGCTCATGATAGACACCGTTTACTACCTGTCTCACATCAGGCGAATTGTATGAAAAACACTTGTCGTAGTAGATTTATCAGGATGAAGATTGATATTCATAATCACATTTTACCCAAGGAATGGCCCAATCTGAAAGAGGTAGGCTATGCCATACCATACTACTTTACAAGATGCATTGACAACTTAAAAAAAAACATTTTTTCAATAGAAAGGATTAATCTATCAGGCTACTTCTCGTGCCCGGTACATGGTGCATTATTAATAGTCTACCTGACGTTTGATTTACATAATGTCATTATGCACAGTCGCGCACATTGCTGAATGCGCTCACTGCTTGGCACCGCACAGGCTGTGGTGGATCTAGGAGTTATATCTTGTCTCAATCAATACATCTGGTTATCTAATTGTGTTTTTTTTCACTGAGTCCTCGCATCTGGCAAAAAAACGTCTTATTAGTTTTAGAGCAGAATCATGAAGGCCTATGACACCCACCACACATTGCTAAAAAACAAACAGAATCACCTTATTTTAGCATAATAAACTCAAATGAATGAAGTAACATCTTATAACTGTGTTTGTCAGAATACCAAAGTCCTTGATGAAGACTGTTCATTTGAAACTAACAAGAATATCATCGAGAACTCTGAAGAAATGGTTTTATATTTTCTATGCAGCCAGTAAGGAAATCCTGTGAAAAGTTTTACCACCGCTATTACATCTCTGCACTGACTTGTTAAACATTAATCAATGCTTGGCAGTGACCCAGTCCTTTAAAGACTGTCTTTCTGTCAATAGGCCTGACCTTAGCTAATGATTGTTCATGTGTGCGTCCCAAATGACACCCAGTTCCCTACATTCACTACGGCTTGTGGGAATCATGGTCCAAATCAAAAGTAGTGCCCTATATAGGGAGCCACTTGGAACAAACGCCATGTTTTATTCTGGGGAAAAAAATCCTTTGTGGGGGTGAGAAAGCCACAGAGGGCAACAGGAGTCAGTCAGGACAGAGGCCCAGTCACCCTGATAGTCAACATGACTCCAATTGCATCATATTGTCGGCAGGTAGCCTAGTGGTTAGAGCGTTGGACTAGTAACCGAAAGGTTGCAAGATTGAATCCCCGAGCTGACAAAGTAAAAATATGTTGTTCTGCCCCTGAACAAGGCAGTTAACCCACTGTTCCCTGGTAGGCTGTCATTGAAAATAAGAATTTGTTCTTAACTGACTTGCCTAGTTAAATAAAGGTAAAATAAAGGTAAAATAAAAAAATATTGACCCATGCCACTCGTAGTTTATTATACAGACATGTTTACAACAGTGTTATTAAACAACATGGCTGCATCAGAGGCGTTATGTGTTCTGCCCTGTGCATTTTGCACCAACCTGTGGACTCATTGAATAAAATGACTGAACAAATCGCATTCCATTCCATCCCTTATTGAAGTTAGACCCATTACTCTTAGGACCAGATAAACAGCTGCACCCTGTTCAAGACCCATGCCACTCCTTCATAAAAATACAGCAACATTTTTGTCATTTAGCATACACTCTTATACAGAGCAATTGGGTTTAAGTGCCTTGCTCAAGGCAGATTTTTCACCTAGTCAGCTCAGGGATTTGAACCAGCAACCTGTCAGTTACTAGCCCAACACTCAGAACTGCTAGGCTACCTGATCCCACAAGCATTCTAACACTGTTGAGATGGATGGAGGAAATGTAATTGTATTCAAACAGATAGAGGAATTGCATTGGGGTTCATGGCACGTTCAAGGACATCTAACCCACTTAGCATACATACAGGGAAGCTATCTTCAGTCTAAATTGAGGAGGATGTTGATCCTATGGAATGGATATTATTACTCTTTTTGGGCTGTGTCAGGGTTCATCTGTATGCATATCACTGGACCGAAATGGGATGGTGTTGATTGCGTTCCGATCCCTCCCTTTCTGTCTCTGTTCCCAGTTGTTGTGAAAGTGGTTCATAGGTAATTTACTCCAATTAAAATTACATTGGCTGGTCTGTTTTTTATCTCTGCAGGCCTACTTTGCGCACAAGCCAAACCCCAAGGTGCATAATGACAAGTAATGAAAGTTGTAGCTTTCGATACATGGGAGCCATGAGATATGACTTTGTGAATGTATTAAAATAATATCAGGAAATTCAAAATGTCCTATGCTTAGCAAAACACTTAATTATTCATTATCATGACGGCATAAACCCACTCTAATGACAGTTTTATTTGTTCTTTAGAGATATGGATATGATGGATTTATCCAGCTTCACCATCACTGCAAGGTGAGTCTCAAGTTAGGTTACTCAACAGTACAGAACAATATATATATATATTTTAAATGTCACCTTTATTTAACCAGGTAGGCCAGTTGAGAACAAGTTCTCATTTACAATTGCGACCTGGCCAAGATAAAGCAAAGCAGTGCGACACAAACAACAAAACAGAGTTACACATGGAATAAACAAACGTACAGTCAATAACACAATAGAAAGAAAAAAATGGGAAAAAAACATTTAATGTTAAAGCATATGTTTTCTGTTACCTTTCCATATACTTATAACATGTGCACATTCTACAGTATAATGGAAATTAAATGTTTCACTTGATGCATCATTTATTACAGACTTTAGCAACAGATATCACGTTATACAGTATACAGCCTATTTAGTCCTTGTATCAAGCATACAGCCAATTTAGTCCATGTATCAAGCATACAGCCTATTTAGTCCATGTATCAAGCATACTGCCTATTTAGTCCATGTATCAAGCATACAGCCTATTTAGTCCATGTATCAGCAAGCTTTCAAAGTTGAATGGAGCTGTAGTGTACTTGCCATTTGTATATGTGGTGTACATTGTTCTCACTGAATTGAGATGTGATCTAACTCCTTGTTATGAGAGCTTGCCTGCCCATGTTCCATGAGATGTGATAATGCCACATACAGCAGTTACCTTGGCCTGCAATGCTACTACACAGGCAGGGCTGATCCTGGCCATTCTGCCTCCCTAGGCGAGACAAAAACATTGGCTCCCCTACTAGAATAGTCCCAGTAAGCAAAATTCCGTTGAAAAGACGTCTAAAATACGTACTTTTCAAGACGTTGAAATTAGGTTTAATTTCAATCAAAATTAAAAGTGAAAAACGTATTTTCCAGATGTCGAAATCAGATATATTTTCAGTTCTGAATGAAAGTTGAAAATATGTATTTTTCGGATGTTGAAATCAGGTTCATTTTCAGTTCTGAAAGAAAATTAAATAGCCGTAATGTATAGACGTCTATGTTTGGGACAAATCAAGGCTGATCCAGACCAGACAAAATCTGAACCAAACACAGACATCTATGATATGTTCAGATTTGGGTCGGATCGTACCAAAATCCAACGTCCGTGGACGTGGAAATCAAGGCTGTCCGGACAGAACCAAAAAATGATGTACAGAATGCGTCAGCCCATGCTTATTGAGGTATAGCCTACAGTGTCGCCCGAAATTACATTTTAAGAATGCCCATCTATGTGGTAGGCCTACCATTTGTAAAACACAAAAAAAGAACGCCGGTCCAAAAACGTTGGCCCGTGCTTACTGGGGTGTAGCCTACCATGTTGGCCCTCAATGGAATTTTATGAATGCACATCCATGTGGTAAGCCCACCGTTTGTAAAAAAGACTGTTGCATTGGCTTTATTATGGATCAAGGCTGGTCCAGACCGGATGGAGAAGATGGCGCCGGAGGTGATGGCTGCCGTTTTACAGGCTCCTAACCAATTGTGATATTGTGTGTGTTTATTCATGTTATTTGTAACTTGTTTTGTACATGATGTTTCTGCCACCGTCTCTTATGACCGAAAAGAGCTTCTGGATATCAGGACAGCGATTACTCATCTCGTACTGGACGAAGATCTTTTCTTTAACAAGTCGGACGCGAAGGATTTACTTCAGATACCGACAAGGCTCAAATCCCTGTCATTCGCATGAAGAAGAGACGGAGATATCAGGGACGTAGGTTGGGGTGCCTTGTAAGGATCCGAAGGCAAGTGAGGAATCTGCCTTTACCATCAGTCCTATTAGCCAACATGCAATCATTGGATAATAAATGGATCAGCTCCGATCAAGACTATCCTACAAACCGGACATTAAAAACTGTAATATCGTATGTTTCACCGAGTCGTGGCTGAACGACAACATGGATAACATACCACTGGCTGGGTTTTTGGTCCATCGGCAAGATAGATCAGCTGCCCCCAGTAAGACAAGGGGTGGCAGTCTGTGTCTATTTATAAATAACAGCTGGTGCACGAAATCTAATATTAAGGAAATCTCAAGGTTTTGCTCACCTGAGGTAGAGTATCTCATGATAAGCTGTAGACCACACGATTTACCAAAAGAGTTTTCATCTATATTTTTCGTAGCTGTCTATTTACCACCACAAACCGATGCTGGCACTAAGACGGCACTCAACGAGCTGTATAAGGCCATAAGCAAACAAGAAAATTCTCATCCAGAGGCGGCGATCCTAGTGGCAGGGGACTTTAATGCAGGGAAACTTCAATCCGTTTTACCTCATTTATACCAGCATGTTACATGTGCTGGTATAAGAGAGGAAAAAAAACTTTAGACCACCTTTACTCCACATACAGAGAAGCATACAAAGCTCTCCCTCATCCTCCCTTTGGCAAATCTAACCATAACTCTATTCTCCTGATTCGTCAGGCTTGCAAACTCGGGCTTGCAATCTATTACAGACTACAAAGGGAAGCACAGCCGCGAGCTGCCCAGTGACACAAGCCTACCAGACGAGCAAAATAACTTCTATGCTCGCTTCGAGGCAAGCAACACTGAGGCATGCATGAGAGCATCAGCTGTTCCGGACAACTGTGTGATCGCGTTCTCCATAGCCGATGTAAGACCTTTAAACAGGTCAACATTCACAAGGCTGCAGGGCCAGATGGATTACCAGGACGTGTACTCCGAGCATGCGCTGACCCACTGGCAAGTGTATTCACTGACATTTTCAACCTGTCCCTGACCGAGTCTGTAATACCTACATGTTTCAGGCAGACCCCCATAGTCCCTGTAACCAAGAACACCAAGGTAACCTGCCTAAATGACTACTGACCCGTACCACTCATGTCTGTAGCCATGAAGTGCTTTGAAAGGCTGGTAATGGCTCATATCAACACCATTATCCCAGAAACTCTAGACCCACTCAAATTTGCATACCCCCACAACAGATCCACAGATGATGCAATCTCTATTGCACTCCACACTGCCCTTTCCCACCTGGACAAAAGGAACACCTATGTAAGAATGCTATTTTTTGACTACAGCTCAGCGTTCAACACCATAGTGCCCTCAAAGCTCATCACTAAGCTAAAAACCCTGGAACTAAACACCTCACTCTGCAACTGGATCCTGGACTTCCTGACGGGCTGACCCCAGGTGGTAAGGGTAGGTAACGACACATCTGTCACGCACATCTGTCAACACGGGGGCCCCTCAGGGGTGCGTGCTCAGCCCCCTCCTGTACTCCCTGTTCACCCATGACTGCATGGCCAAGCACGTCTCCAACACCATCATTAAGTATGTCAACGATACAACAGTGGTAGTAGACCTGATCACCAACAACGATGAGACAGCCTATAAGGAGGAGGTCAGGGACCTGGCAGTGTGGTGCCAGGATAACAACCGCTCCCTCAACGTGATCCAGACAAAGGAGATGATTGTGGACTACAGGAAAAGGAGGACCGAGCGTGCCCCCATTTTCATCGATGGGGCTGCAGTGGAGTAGATTGAGAGCTTCAAGTTCCTTGGTGTCCACATCACAAACAAACTATCATGGTCCAAACACACCAAGACAGTCGTGAAGAAGGCACAACAACCCCTATTCCCCTTCAGGAGGCTGAAAAGATTTGGCATGGGTCCTCTGATCCTCAAAAAGTTCAACAGCTGCACCATCGAGAGCGTTATGATTGGTTGTAACACTGCCTGGAATGGCATCTGCTCGGCCTCCGACCGCAAGGCATTACAGAGGGTAGTGCGTACGGCCCAGTACGTCACTGGGGCCAAGCTTTCTGCCATCCAGGGCCTCTATACCAGGCGGTGTCAGAGGAAGGCCCTAAATATTGCCAAAGATTCCATCCACCCTAGTCATAGACTGTTCTCTCTGCTACCACACGGCAAGCGATACCGGAGCACCAAGTTTAGGTCCAAAAGGCTTCTTAACAGCATCTACCGCCAAGTCATAAGACTCCTGAATAGGTCATCAAATGGCTACCTGGACTATTTGGATTGTCACCCCCACTCCACCCCCATTTTTACGCTGCTGCTACTCTCTGTTTACTATCTTAGATAGTCATCTTACCTCTACCTACATGTACATATTACCTCAATTACCTCGACTAACCTGTGCCCCTCACATTGACTCTGACCCGGTACCCCCTGTATATAGCCTTGCTACTGTTATTTTGTTGTTGCTCCTTAGTTATTTGTTATTTTTCTATTTTTATTTATTTTTTAAAATTTAAGTTATATATTATTTTCTTTCGTTTTTTAAATTGTTCTTAAAACTGCATTGTTGATTAAAGGGCTTGTCAGTAAGCATTTCACTGTAAGGTCTACATACACCTGTTGTGTTCGGCGCAAGTGAAAAATAGAATGTGAATTGGTTTGATTGGTCCTGATTCCTGTGACTAATCAGTTTGGCTATTTAAGCTCTGAATATCAGCTACCCAACTTTATCAGGAGGAGTAATCCTGCGCCTATTTGCAATGTGTTTACAGAGCGGGAAATGCAGAAGTATTTTCTTTTTCGATATGATCAGCTTGTAAAAAATGTAAGGATACAAACTTGAAATCACTGATCATATTTTAGCTCACGGGATGAAACTCCTGGACAGCAGTTGAGTAGCCTGATTGTCCATCCCATATTGTCCATTTTAATTTGACCTGTCCTGTTTTTAGGATATGTTGTTTGTTAGCATGTCATCACATTTTTTATTTGATTGGGCATCATTTAGGTTAGGCTATTTGATCGGAGAAACCGGCATGATGTAAAAAGTGTCCGTCTCATTACATTGTATCTCCATATACTCTTTTCTACCATATGCTATATCTGCTACATGATTTATGTTACATTATTTTTCTTGACGGAATGTTGGTAGGGCGCTGCAGCGATGTGTCTCTCCAAGAGGACCCTGGAGAGGCGCGCTGAGAATGGACAAGATAAATATTTTTCCTACCTGCCTTTGACAAAGTGGGCACTGCTTATCACAGAGTGACATCAATGCTCCACTAAAAAAACATATGCCACTTGTTGAGAGAAATTGTTGTTGATTTTGGGCAGAATTATGTGAGGTTTTATGTATTGTTGGAGGTGCATCTTGGTCAGTTTAGCTCAGAAAATTCCGCCCTTGTCAATCTGTGGCTGTAGGCGACCACCTAATCCTGCCTAATGAGCAGGCCAGCCCTCTACTCAGGCTCTCCTGGGCTCTCTACAAGATCTCATTCACACAAAGCTAGTCTAGTGTTGCCATACCTCAAAAATCACATCGTTGTCACGCCTCGAAGCCTGTTTCTCGACGAGGCTAACACAAAGCCAACTCTCCCTCTTGGCGCCACCTGTGGGTAGTGAGTGGGCAGCACAGAAAGATTTCATACAGACACTGACACCCACGGTCCAGCAACACACCTGTGTGTCACTATGGCTGTGATGAAATATTTGTTACCCTAATTGGTCCAATTGACCAATCACATCAGATCTTTTCACATCAGATCTTTTTCAGAGCTGATCTGATTGATCAAATGATCAATTTGGGGGAAAAAAGATCAGACTTGGGCTGCCTGTAAACACAGCTTATGTGTGTGTGTGCGTACATGTACTTGCTTTTGTGTGTGTTGACACCTGCATGTAAAGTAATAGCCAATGAGACATTTTCAACTCCCTCTCTAGTTTCCAAATGTTTCTCTTTGCTGCCATCAGGTGGCTGATTACACATACACATTTCAATTCCACTTGAGTGATTTGCCTCTTATATGACATAGAAGTGTTCTTGTTTTTTTATTTTATATTGTTTATTACCCATTTTTCTCCACAATTGGTAGTTACAGTCTTGTCGCTGCAACTCCCATACGGACTCAGGAGAGGCGAAGGTAGAGAACCGTGCGTCCTCCGAAACACAACCCATCCAAGCCGCACTGCTTCTTGACACAATGCCCACTTAACCCGGAAGCCAGCAGCACCAATGTGTCGGAGGAAACACCGTACACCTGGCGACTGTGTCAGCATGCACTGCGCTCGGCCCGCCACAGGAGTCGCTAGCGCGCAATGAGTCAAGGACATCAATCCCGGCCAAACCTTCCCCTAACCCGGACGATGCTGGGCCAATTGTGGGTCTCCCAGTCGTAGCCGGCTGCAACAGAGCCTGGACTCGAACCCAGAATCTCTAGTGGCACAGCTAGCACTGTGATGCAGTGCTTTAGACCACTGCGCCACTCGGGAGAAAATAGAAGTGTTCTTGCTCATCAAACAGAAATTGTAGGCATGAAGCAATGAAAACATAGAAACCAAAAAAAGGACAAATCAAGTGTCCTTTACTCTCTGAAGTTTTGTGCCAATCCATATTTTAGGGGGAAGCAAAAATGATGAAAGACGGGAAGTTGTTCCGTGTGATCCAGGAGAACTGTTGGGATGCAGACGCAAGGATACGGGACATGGATGCACACGGTATATACACACATATCCAATATCATCCTCATGTCAAAATCCTCTTGACAGCATATTTTGAAGCCGGCAGAGTCATTCATGTTGCCTGTAAAGTAAGTCTGTATTGGAATGTTGTGGGTTTTGATGATGATGATGATGATGATGATGATGCTCTACTTTAGGGGTGACGGTCCAAGCCTTGTCCACAGTGCCTGTCATGTTTAACTACTGGGTAAGTCTGTCTGCAAAGGGCAAAAATAAACAGCAGATTTTTGTTAAAGGTGCTTCACATAGGATATTTCAGAAAATGTCCATAATATATCTGGCGCTAATAGTTTCACACTATTATGCCACGTTCAAAACAACGGGGATCTTGGAAATGGGAACTCGGAAATCCCAGACTTCTGACCTCAGCGCGTTCAAAACAACTGGGAACTCGGGAAAAACTAGCTTCTACTCGGAATTCCAACTCGAGAACTCAGGCCTCTTTCTAGAGCTCCGACTTTCCGACCTGAAGATCACTGACGTCATGATTTGACCTCCTATTTCTCAGAGTTCCAGGTTGTTTTGAACGCGGCATTACTTACCCGCCAGTGTTGTGATTGGCTGTGATATTCGCCTATTGATTTCTCCCGCCAGAGCAGCATCTGTTGTCAAACTGTGAAATCTGTTCTGGCTTTGTGGCTGTGATATCTAGTGGAAATCACTCATTCCCTGGCTGCTACAATTCTACACTGTTCGCTCAATTTCAGTTTATGTGAGAAAACAAGCACTGAATATTGTAGGGAATTATTGTACCAAAAAAATATACTTTTCACAGCTGATTGAAGCAGCTTTAAACAGCTTCAAACAGCTGTAAAAACAATATGTTTTGTTATTGAAAGATATTTCACCGGGATTTAGATGGTACAATGATTCCCTACACTATTCAGTGCTTGTTTTCTCACCAATCTGGTCTCAGAGCATTTTGTATTATTCTGTACATAAATCCAAGACATTCCATTAGTATGATATGTTACGTTTGGTATGGTTACATAAGACAGAGGGTTATTTAGGTTGGGGTGGATGGGTGGGCGGATAACGGGAATGTCTAGCAACCCAAAGGTTGTGAGGTCAAAAATCATCATGGACAACTTTAGCATTTGATCTTATTAGCAACTTTTGCATGTTAGCTAACCCTAACCTTAACCCTTTAACTAACCCTTCACCTAACCCTAACCTTAACTCTTTTAGCTAACCCTTCCTCTAATGCTAAACTTAACCATTTAACCTAACTCCTAAACTTAGCCATAACCTTAACCCTAACCCCTAGCCTAGAAAACGATGTTAGCTACCTAGCCACCTAGCTAGAAATTGTAACAAATCATAGGTTTTGCACATTTGTAACATACTGAATGTTTTTCAAATTTGTAATATATTGTACATTTTGCAAATTTGTAACATATAACATATAAAATATCATACAAATTATAATTCGCAACTTATCATACGAAATAGGTGATGGACATCCACAAACGAATACGTACCATATGAAATGTAACATATCATACTAATTGGAGCATCATCTAATCAACATACAAAATAATCAGAAATGCTCTGAGACCAGGTTGCAACCACACACTGAAATTGAGTGAACAGTGTAGCATTTTAGCAACCAGGAAATGACAGAGCGATTTCCACAAGACCACACAGCCAAAAAGTCAGAACAGCTTCCCCAGATTGACAACAGATGCTGCTCTGGTGGGAGAAATCAACAGGTGAATATCACAGCCAATCATAAACACTGTCGGGTAAGTAATACTGTGAAACACTATCATTCCACTATTAGTGCCAGATATATTATGGTATTTTTTAAAAGTTACACTGCAAAAATTCAAAAAAATATCCTTATCCTCTCTGACATGTTTTTTTTTTTTTTTACATCACTTCTCCATTTTCTAAGACTTTGATGTGCTTACTTCACTGTAAACATAGCTGCCAATGCATTACTAAGGCTTTGGTTGTGTTGGGTTCACTTCCCTGTTGTGACAGGCCAAACCTCATGACACCTTGGACCTGTGTGGGATCCTGAATGACGACCTGGCTAAGACAGTGGCGCTCCACCCCCGACGCTTCGTGGGGCTGGGTACCCTGCCCATGCAGGCTCCTGATCTGGCTGTGCTGGAGATGAAGCGTTGTGTTAGGGAGCTGGGCTTCCCTGGTGTCCAGATCGGCTCCCATATTAACACCTGGGATCTTAACGCCCCCGAACTCTACCCAATCTATGCTGTAAGAGCCATATAAGTGAATTGATTTATTTAAATGGACCGCTATATTCCTAGTGATATTCCAGCTATAGCGTTACAAAGCCAGATAGAAACCCTACTGAAAATCATACTCTGGCTCTGTCTAGACTAAACCTAAGATAGTTTGTCGACCAGATAGTAGTGGCCTATGAACTAGACACATTTGATGTTCGAGTATCAATTCATCATGACTGTGTAATGATGTTGATTATGAAAAGGGAGTGATATTCCCGCTTTTCTATAGGCTGCTGAGGAAATGAACTGTTCCTTGTTTGTACACCCATGGGACATGCAGATCGATGGGAGGATGGCCAAGTACTGGCTCCCCTGGTTAGTGGGTGAGTGAGAGGGTAAAGACTCAGCTCTGTTCTGATCAATCAAATGCCGTGTCACAGCCTACCTGGATGACGTTGTCACAAATGAGTAAACATTATTATTTTTTTTGTACAGGTATGCCATCCGAGACTACCATGGCCATTTGCTCAATGATCTTCGGAGGTGTCTTTGAGAGATTTCCCAAGCTGAAGGTCTGCTTTGCTCATGGAGGTAATTTACAATATATAGAGGAACAAATAATGACATTCAGTAAACAGAATCACCCTTGAAAGATTGACGTGTGAAGCAACGTTTTTTCCCTAGGGGGTTCTTTCCCGTTCACTATTGGCCGAATTGAACATGGGTTCCAGGTCCGACCTGACCTCTGTGCTGTGGATAACAAAGTCAACCCACGGAAATACCTGGGCTCCTTCTACACTGACTCCTTAGTGCATGACCCCATCGCCCTCAAGCTACTTATTGATGTGATTGGAAAGGTATGCAGTGATGTGTCTAATTTCTAAATGGCAATGTAGTTATCTTCACTGATCTAGACAAATTATATTTCTCATTACTAAGTAGTTTAAAAGGCTTGAAGGTTTGAAGTTTGTATTGGTAGAGTTTACACAAGTGTTTATTACGGTCTCAGTTCTTATTATTTTCTCCCATAGGATAAGGTGATGTTAGGAACAGACTATCCATTCCCACTGGGTGAGCTGCAGCCAGGAGCATTAATAGAGTCCACGAAGGAGTTTGATGGTGGTTTAAAGGTAAGGTAACACACTGAATGTGCTTTCTTTCTCTTGCAAAAAGTGTCTGTGATAAAAGAATAAGAGCAGGAACGTGATGGTTTATGAATTTTCATGTGTTTGCTTTTCCTTTTCAGGACAAACTGCTTGCAGGCAATGCACTGGACTTTTTGGGGATTAAAAGAGAACAATTTCAGTGATTTACAGCATGAAGAAATTGTCAAAACAAAAATGGAAAACAATGTTTGACTTTCAAATTACTCTTGAGTATTGGCAGGACCATAAAACAAATACAACCTATTGCGTGACCAAAATGTAAATATTTAAATATGAAGATATTTTTCATCTATTTAGCTAATTTATCATGATTTTTGTTTACACTGTTGGAAGTCATCTGTGGTCAACACTCTTTTTGCTGTTTATGACTAAATAAAATTGAATGTTCATTTCAAACAGCTTCAAATATTCAGTCAATTAAGTTAATTCAAATTCAAACATACAGCTGTACCAATCCAGCAGGTGAGAGAGGATTTTGACTAGATGGGATACAGCTTTTGTCAGATCAGTCTTTTCATAGCAGGTTAGGAGAATTTACGCAGCAGGTTAGGATAATTAAAATAGTAGGTTAGGAGAATTGGGCTAAGGTTAGGAAAAGGGTTAGGGTTAGCTAAAAACGTTTGAGGTTAATTTGACAAAAACTGTATCCCTTCTAGCCATGACCATTAGAGAGCGGTGAGAAACTGAATGAACGAATGAACCGTCATTGCTGGGCCTCCAATCTGTACAGATTCCACAGCCACAAAGTCAAAATTGGCTATTTGGTCTTAATTTAAAGGAAAATTCCACCCAAAAACAATATTTTGGTATTTGTTTCATTAGTCCATTGTTGACATAGTCTAAAATATTTTGCTTGTCAGTAATCAAGTTTTCAAGATATGTGTCTTGACAGTCTGTGACTCGAGTGGTTGGAGTCTTTGACAATGTTTTTAGAAAAGGGGTGTTCTTAATGAGGCAATCAGTAGAAGAAACAATATCCAAAGGTTCCTCGCCCCTTTTTAGGTAAAAAGCTGAGGGATGGGGCTGGAGAAATGTAACCGCTCTTTATAGACATAGCTATGGATGTAAGTGTAACAGTATAACTTTAGACCGTCCCCTCGCCCCGACCACGGGCGCAAACCAGGGACCCTCTGCACACATCAACAACAGTCACCCACGAAGCATCGTTACCCATCGCTCCACAAAGGCCACGGCCCTTGCAGAGCAAGGTGCAACACTACTTCTAGGTTTCAGAGCAAGTGACGTAACTGATTGAAACGCTACTAGCGCGTACCCGCTAACTAGCTAGCCATTTCACATCCGTTACACTCACCCCCCTTTCAACCTCCTCCTTTTCCGCAGCAACCAGTGATCTGGGTCAACAGCATCAATGTAACAGTATAACTTTAAACCGTCCCCTCGCCCCGAAAACAAGTTTATATTTTGAGTTATCATGTGGTAAGACAGCTCATGAGGCATTTATAAGTTAAATTCTTCAATAAACAAGGGGTATGTATCATTAATTTATAAGTCCAAAAAGGGATGTAGCATTTAAGGATTCTAGCTTTAAAGC
Organism: Salvelinus namaycush; assembly: GCF_016432855.1. NCBI lineage: Eukaryota > Metazoa > Chordata > Actinopteri > Salmoniformes > Salmonidae > Salvelinus > Salvelinus namaycush. The sequence goes on along the minus strand of NC_052325.1, from coordinate 23,227,036 downwards.
CGCAATATGTAACTTTTTGGGCGACCCGACCAAATTCACATAGAACTATGAGTTATAGATCTATCAGTCTCATTGAAAGCAAGTCTAAGAAGCTGTAGATCGGTTATGTGCACTATTTTTTTGCTTCCAGTTCTTACATTTTTTGTTGTTGCATCTTTTACTTTCGTTTTGTACACCAGCTTCAAACAGCTGATAATGCAATATTTGTGGTTCTGGAAAATATTTTTTCTCAGCGGTTTAGATGGCACAATGATTCTCTACACTAGCTTGTTTTGTCACATAAACTGAAAACAGGCAAACTATAACTGTGTTCGAATACTCATACTAACCGCACTATTAGTGACGTGAAATAAGTATATAGTATGCTTTTTGGTCATAGTATGGATATTAGTAAGTATGCCAAGTTAGTATGCCAAAGGTTCCCGGATGACGTACTAAATTCGCCAAAATACGAAGTATTCATTCAGTGGACACTATTTCCGTGCTTTTAGGGCCCATAATGCAATTCTTCAGAAAATGGGAGTGGCTTCACAACGTTTTCAGATTTGAAGAAAATGGCGGAATATATGCAGGCGAAGTCCGATGAGAGCGGATACAAATTCCTTGCTTTAACTAATTATTACAAATGTTAACAAAATGTTGATTACTGTAATAAAGTAATGACTTTTCAAATAAGTTACGTTACGTTGGCTGACAATTTGTGTACGGTAACCTAATACATCGAACTTGCCAGGCAGTATATTAACTATCTGAAGTCTAACTACCCAATGTTTATTGACTTGATTATTCACATCATTCTTAGCTAAGTGGTATAGTCGTTGTGCGTTTCAATAGACTGTCAATTCTGGCTATCTACTCCGATTTCAGAGCGCTCTCGGCAGAATAACTGATGAATTTACAAACACCCAACACCTGTTGAATATGGCCGGTGGTGTCAAAGAGTAATGAAATTGTTGACAGCAGCACAGTTACAGTCACCTACGCTCTGGATAACATGAAAACAGTCTAGTCAGCTCTGCTAGGGCGAGTAAAATGGTCAGAGTGAGGTGTTCTCTCATTTGTGTCTGGAAGTAGCTAGCCAGTTAGCTTGGGTGCTTGACTGCTGTTGAACGATCAGATCAACTCTGTAAACACTCTGGATTTATGAACGCCCAGAGAACATTCTGGCACCCCAGATTGAATTTACAAACACACCCGAAATCGTAAAATCTTTAGCTAGTAATTTGTTATGCTAACAAGCTAGCATTAGGTTGCATAGCAACGTCTTCCGCTTCCGGTAGACAGGCAACGCTCTAATATGCTCAATTTAAACGATACCGTTTGTTTACAGTATACTAAAATGAACTAATGGTATGTAGTATATAGTCATTACGTATGTAGTATACAGTATGTTAGTATGGGTATTCGAACACAGCTTATTATAATTTTAGCTAGCAACCAGGAAATGGCGTAGCGATTTCTGTGCATTCTGTGAAGTTCACAATCCAGGGCGAATGGTGGCGATAAAGCACGAGTAGTTGGTTTGGCCGTGCCTAAAAAAATATATAAAAGAAGAAAAAAACAATATTGTGGTTTCCGGGACGTGCCGATCATGGTTTCAGCGTACTTGCGTCCATCCGGTTATCGGTGTCCTATGCGAATGCTGGAGAGCTATGGCGGCGTGCCGGGGATCCTCGTCGAAATGGTTTTTCACCCGGGAGCAGCTCGAAGCCACGCCGTCCCGCCGTACGGGAGTGGAGCCGGATAGAGAGCTTTCTTACCGACAGCAGGCGGCAAACCTCATTCAAGATATGGGCCAGCGACTCAACGTGTATCCTTTTATAAACAATCATCATCAGACATGTCGAAGGAAGGAGTATAGACATGGTGCTTTGTAGGCCCGTTTCCCAGGGTTCTGTGTCGTGTGTGGGAGTGGGGGGCACGCACCAGAGGCAGTTAGTATCCATAGTTAGTAATATCAGAACATTACAAATGTGCCAGTGGTCGCCTTAATGTATTCGGGGTTGTGTAGTAATGATACAGCCAAATTGACTAGTTAGTAAACATAATACGTCAGCAACATGAAGGCCATCTATCTGGCGCCAGCTAGCAAGCTGTTAGCCTGGCAGTAAGTTAGCTAGCTAACATTAGTTTACTAATCTTCCCTACTAGTTCCCCTAATTGAAATGTTAACTAGCTAACGTTGGTGTGTTTTTCGTTTTATTATGAATATCCACATAGCCAATTGACGGCTTCCCAGCATGTTAGCTAGCTAACGTTAGCAAACCAGCATTGAGTTTTCTGTCTAGTTAGCGCGAGCTAGTTCCACGGCCCATACAACGGCAATGCAAGAACGTGCATTATTGTTGGGCTTGTAATTTTCTTTTGCACTGTTACCCTGTTATCTACCCAACAACAAATCATGTATTTACTGAAATTACATTTGAACGTACTTCAATTCCTTAACCCGTTTTCTCCAGCTCACAACTTACTATAAATACAGCAATTGTTTACATGCATAGATTTTATATGTACCACTCTTTCACCAAATTCCACAGAAATGTAAGTATTTAGTCAGCCTGACTGTATTTTCCTTAAATATGCAACCTGTTTACATAATGTATTACAATTAATTATCTTCTGTTACAGATCATTTCTCCAACCACATTATTCCTAGCTGCAAAAGTTGAAGAGCAACCTCGGAAACTGGAGCATGTCATTAAGGTTTCACATGCTTGTCTAAACCCTCAAGAGGCCCCGCTTGATACGAAGAGTAATGTAAGTCTGGGTACTATGGGTATTGTAGGTTTTGCTATTCTCCCTGTTTTTGTCAATGGCATCAACACTTGCTTTTGTGTAGTTTGAGGTGTGTCAGAGGGTAAGCTGAGTCTGACCGAAGTATGACAGAAGCAATTTGCAGTCTTTGTCAGATGAATGTCTGTCCTGTCTCGGCATGTTCTTAGTGATGCTATTATTCCTAGTAGCAAGACTACATTTAAAACAACTGGCACTAAGAAATAACCCATACTGTTACTTTGGAATAGGGGTATCGATAGACACATTACACATGTCATGTAATGATTGTCTATTGAACTTCAGGCATACCTCCAGCAAGCTCAAGAGCTGGTGATACTTGAAACCATAGTGCTGCAGACTTTAGGTAAGTAATGACTGAGTGAGAGTATAGCGAGAATTTGATCTAGTATACAAAGTGTTATGTTTGAATATTCTGTTGGACCGTTGCTGCCAGGCATTGATGAATTGCCTCGTGTTCCATTTTTCAGTTATTTAAATGAGCTACAGTGCATTCGGAAAGTATCAGACCCCTTCAATTTCTCCACATTTTGTTACTTTACAGCATTTGATTTTTGATTTAAATTGCTTTTTTTCTCTCCTCAATCTACACACAATACCCCATAATGACAAAGCAAAAACAGTTTTTTTAAATGTTTTTTTTATTTGAGCAAATGTATAATATTTTTTCGAAATCACTTTTGCATAAGTTTTCAGACCCTTTACTCAGTACTTTGTTGAAGCACCTTTGACAGTGATTACAGCCTCGAGTCTTCTTGGGTATGACAACAAGCTTGGCACACCAGTATTTGGGGAGTTTCTCCCATTCCTCTCTCCAGATCCTCACAAGCTCTCAGGTTGGATGGGTGTGTCACTGCACAGCTATTTTCAGGTCTCTCCAGAGATGTTCAATCAGGTTCAAGTCCAGGCTCTGTCTGGGCCACTCAAGGACATTCAGAGATTTGTCCCGAAGCCACTCCTGCGTTATCTTGGCGGTGTGCTTAGGGTTGTTGTCCTGTTGGAAGGTGAACCTTCATGCCAGTCTGAGAACCTGCTCCAGAGCGCTCAGGACTTCATAAAGGATCTCTGTGCTTTGCTCCATTCATCTTTCCCTCAATCCTAACTTGTCTCCCAATAACTACCGCTGAAAAACATCCCCACAGCATGATGCTGCCATCATCATGCTTCACCGTAGGGATGGTGCCAGGTTTCCTCCAGACATGACACTTGGCATTCAGGCCAGTTCAATCTTTGTTTCATCAGACCAGAGAGCCTTGTTTCTCATGGTCTGAGTCTTTAGGTGCCTTTTGGCAAACTCCATGTGGGCTGTCATGCACCTTTTACTGAGTGGCTTCTGTCTGGCCACTACCGTAAAGGCCTGATTGGTGGAGTGTGGCAGAGATGGTTGTCCTGGAGGTTCTCCCATCTCCACAGAGGAATTGTGGGGCTCTATCAGAGTGACCATCGGGTTCTTGGTCACCTCACCAATGCCTTTCTCTCCCGATTGCTATGTTTGGCTAGGCGGCCAGTTCGAGGAAGAGTCTTGGTGGTTCCAAACTTCCATTTTAAGAATGATGGAGGCCACTGTGTTCTTGGGAACCTTCAATGCTGCAGAAATGTTTTGGTGCCCTTCCCCAGATCTGTGTCTTGACACAATCCTGTCTCGGATCTCTACGCACTATTCCTTCAACCTCATGGCTTGGTTTTTGCTCTGACATCCACTGTCAATTGTGGGACCTTATATAGACAGGGGTGTGCCTTTCCAAATCATGTCCAATCAATTGAATTTACCACAGGGGGACTCCAATCAAGTTGTGGAAACATTTCAAGGATCATCAATGGAAACATGAAGCACCTGAGCTCAATTTAGAGTTTCATAGGAAAGAGTCTGAAAACTTATGTAATATAGGTATTTCAGTTTTTTTATTAGTAATACATTTGCTAAAAAATTTAAAACCTGTTTTGCTTAGTCTACACACATGTCACGGTAACATTAAACAATCCTCAATGCCAATATTCTATTACTGCAGGTCAAAATTGTCTCTTCTGATGAATCTCAGATGTTGTCAAACAGCAGTCCCATCCATGTTCCAATTTGTGGTCTCCACAATTACGGAATACTCCAATTATGTTGCCACCATCTGCGGCCATTTTTGTTATACAACGTCAATATACTCACCCTTAATTAGATGTACAGAAAGAGGAACTGCCTTTCATAATCCACATGTAATCCTGACTGTGTTCTTGTGTTGAAGAATAGAGGGGAAGAACCATAGATGGAACATTACTTTGATGCATCGTTGACAAACTGTTACTGTTGAAACTCACCTGTCATGTATTTTGTTCCAGGATTTGAAATAACTATTGAACATCCACACACTGATGTTGTGAAATGTTCCCAGCTAGTGAGAGGTAGAGGCTTCCTTCTTTGCTCTTTCATGCGCTCTAGTCAGGTCATTACTAGAAGGGATCCAGGTTGTCAAATTAATATCAGATTTAACTTTTCGTAGCAGCTTACGATAACTTAAGCAGCAGGTTAGGAAAATGAACGTAGCGCGTTAGGAAAAGGGTTAGGTAAAAGCTGGATCGCTTCTAGCCATGACCCTCTAGTCGTGTGGGAGGATAAATGCTGACATGATTGTGTAACAAATTGTTGTTGACCTTTGAGTTTTCACTAAACATGACGTACATTAAATGTAGACACCGCGAAATGAGCAGCACTGCAGATATTGAGATGAGTGAGATGCAAGACTTCGCTCTCACAGCGTCACACAGTATCTGCGCATGCTCACGGGTTGCCTTCACGTTGTTAGAACGTGATAGCCACGGGACCAAAACAGTGGCGAAGTTGAGCCTCAAAATTTGTTGTTGCGAAAAAAGGTTAGGGATTTTTTTTTTGCCTTAAGGATCCTCATTTCGTTAACGTTTAAACGGTCATACCCCTAGCATCTGCATCATATCGCTGAGTCTACATTTGTCAACTTATAATTACTAACAGAGCACACTGGTCGGCAAAAACCTTAACCCTCTTTTCTCTTTCACTTACAGCAAGCAAGGATCTGGCACAGACTTCCTATTTCATGGCTACCAACAGGTTGTTATCCTGACACCCCCCCCCCCTTTTGTTGCACTGTGACTACTGCACACTATAGCTTCCTGTAAGCAGGGTACCCTTTCTGTGTCCAACGGCCCTCTATGCGCCGATGGCTTCTGGGACGCTAGCCCCCTCTCTTGCCCCCCCCCCGGGGTGGGGTGGTTGGTGATACCGGCCCCGGTCGCAGTGCGGTGTATTGTACAAGGGACCAGAGTTGGCACAGTGGGGTTGAATGCCCAATGTGAAGTGTAGTGGTGGGCTTGAACCTCACGGTTGCTCGGTTACAAAAGTGCATATGTCTAAAAAGACACTTTGGTAGCCTGAATAGCAGCTAAAGATTACACAGATGTAAACATAACGTAGAAGTCATCCTGGTAAGTACTGCGAACCCTCCTTTTTATTTTTTTTATTTTTTAAATCACAGTTAACATTTTCAGTCAGTTAAGCAAATTTTTCATGTAATGAGATATATATATATATATATGAATTATATAGAGAAAGAAAACAGAAATGGAAGCGCCAATTACAATTGTTGATGTTAACCCATTAAGAACCTACTCAAATGTCATGTTTTTGAATTTGAAGAGAAGAATACATGTTTTAATACACCATTTCATTGTATTGCAAAATCTGTCCATAAGTATTAGTCTGTTTTTTTGACTTTTTACTTACAAACAACCATACAGTTTATATTCTGCAAATTATGGCAGAACAAGGTCCTGAAGGGTTAGTTTTGCCATGACGTTGGGATTTAATATAGCCTTTTTGTTTCCCATAGCCAAAAACGCCCTCAAAACTAACTACAATGTCTGGACGCAGATCTTGATACATGTTTTTAAGTTAGGCCTGGTCATAATTAAGCTGCTGCTAACGCAATCCAGCAATCGTATGAAAATAATTATTTTTTTGTTTAAAAAAAATATGATCGAGCTAAAGACAACATTGTGTTCCAAAAACTGCCTGTTCTAAAGAATGCAGGCTGCATTTGACCCATTAGAACTGGAGAGGCTTATGGCAAACAGTAAACAGAGAATTAAGGAGCTTGCCGCTGTGCCGTAGACATCGTGGTAATTAGAGGATGAATTGCTTAATGCCTGAACTCTGTGACCAGCCACAGAAAGGCCTTGTTTGGGTCATAAATAGATTTCGCCATGGTTACTGACCGTACCCTGTAGACTAAACAGTGAGGGGAAAAGTGGAAACGGTACCCAAGCCTTAGAAATATAATTGACTTGAATGGGAATATATGTTTTAGTATTCTATGGTTTGGGTTCTATTAGGGTTACAGTCACCGTGGTGAATACTTCTTAGATTTGATGTTTTTCAGGATTGTGTGGACTAGTCTCAGGGAGCGCAGTGATACGGGAGATAGATTAAAATATTCTCCTTTTAATATGCATTATGTCCAGGCATTTAACTTATTGTGGCACAAGGTTACCATCCAGCTTTTACCATGGTATTTCAAATGGAAGACTATCTAGCTCTCTGGCCCTTTTTTAAATCGTTCAATGTTCAATATTGTAGCTTCATCTATTTCTACATAACTTGAGTTGTAAAGAACTTGAGTCAACGTGGATTACAATTGACTAGAAGCCATTTCCGTGTGTTTCTCACCACAACCAGTTAGTGTAAATGAATTTGAATTTACTGCAAGCTCATTTTCTTCATGACTATAAAATGTTGACCAAGTGTTATTTATTGGTGGTGGATTTCTTTAATGAATGGTGAAATTGGGTCACATTCCCACCAAAAAAACCTACTAGTCTTTATTTGAATTTGACGCAAATTTGAAGTTATTGCTATATCTGCAGCTCATATTGGTAAACACTAGGATGGTAGCCACAATGTGAAACTGACTCATGATCTATTCTGTATGTCAGTAATTGTTTGTTCTTTTGTTAAGTGTGCAACTGTGTCAACGATAACATTTATTTTGCAATGCTTCTTCTGTTCTCAATACTGTGTGTACTATGGTTTACCTCAGCCTAAAGCGCCTGTGACTTAACGTGTTTCCCCCCCTCTTCTCTTTCTTCTTCTCCATGTGACCTGTCGTTGCGCTCCGGCCTCCTTGTGTAGCCTCCACCTCACCACGTTCTGCTTGCAGCACAAACCCACAGTCATCGCCTGCGTCTGCATCCACCTGGCCTGTAAATGGTCCAACTGGGAGATCCCTGTCTCCACTGATGGGAAACACTGGTGGGAGTACGTGGACAACTCTGTCACGCTGGAGCTTCTTGATGGTGACTCTTAGATTATAGTTCATTAGTTCACTCTGGTAGGCGGAAAGACATGCAGAATGCTTAGTTACAATGTTTTAGTTTGGGAGAATAGTTTTGTTTTCGTCAATGAGAAATGTGTGGGTATATGTTATTATTGCCATTTTATATTAGGTGTTAAAACCAAGTGTGTCTTGTCCTTCAGAACTGACACACGACTTCCTTCAGATTCTGGAGAAGACGCCGAGCAGGTTGAAGAGGATACGGAACTGGAGGGTAACCAGAAGTTTTTCTCCAGTGAATCATCATTGACCTCTCACTCACTCTAGACATTTGTAGATTGTCCTTGCTGTCTGCTGTTTTTATTTCAGTGTACTTTCATTGTACAGTTTCATGCTCTTCACTACCACGTCATCATTCTCTCTTCTCCCCCATGCCAGGCCACACAAGCTGCGAAGAAGCCCAAGGGAGATGGCTCTCAGGCGAACGACCCCTACCCAGGACCCTCCCTGGTCCACGAACATTCCCTGGGAGACGGCATCCCTGGGGTCTCCAACTCAGCCTTCTCCAAAGCCGCCGCCTCGTTCCCTGTCCCACTGCCGGGTCATGCCAGTGGACCCCTCTCCCTGGACTCCATCGCCTCCATGCAGGGCAGCTCCTACACCTTCACCGCCCCCAGCGACTGGCCCCAGGACACAGGGGGTCGCTCGGAGGGAGGAGGCTATTCCCTCAAAACAGATACACTAGGCCTCCAGCAGGGGGCTTCACTGTCTCTGCAGCACGGCTCTCTGAACCCACACAGACCAGATAAGACCATGGAGTTCAACCCTATTAAACATGAACACAAGGCTGTAGTGGGGGGGGGGAAGCAACAGCAGCCCCCGCCTGCCCAGAAAATGTCCCTGGACAAGTACAGAGAGAAGCACGCTGCCGAGCTGGCGGTGCAGCAGAAACGCAAACAGACAGAGCAGCAGGCTATGGAGCCTGAGGGCAGGGATGCCTATATACCCTCTGTCCAGTCAGACCACAGGAAACACATGCAGCCCCACCCTAACCCAGGGAGCAGCAGCGGCACCACTGCATCTCCTCTTAAAATGAAGCTGGCCATTCCAGGCCAGGACAGGCTCCCCTCTGACAAACAGGACAAGGGGGGCTCACTCAAACTCCGCCTCCCAGTTCCTTCTCAGGGGGGCATTGCTAGCAAAGAGGAGCTGAAGATGAAAATCAAGGTGTCCTCTGAGCGCCACAGCTCTTCTGATGAGGGTGGGCCCAAGAGCAAACATTCCAGCCCGCTGGTGAGCAAGGAGAAGCATCGGGACCACTCTGCCCACCGCCACCACAAGCAGCACGGACACTCTCAGCTCCACCCAGCACAGCACAGCGGCAATGGCCGGGGGGGCCTCGAGTGGCCAGCAGGTGTCGGGCCGGCCCTCCTCCGGAGCCCCCTGGGGCTAGGGAGCGTTGAGGGGTTGGCGGGCCCGGCCCTTGCTTCTGTTTCCAGTTCCTCCCGCAAGAGGGCACACCCCAACGTTGCCGGCCACAACCACCACTCCAAAACGAGCAAAAGCTCCAAGGGCGGCGCAGGTAGTTCCTCTCATTGTTCCTCTGTTCAGCTGCAGTCACAGTGTGTGTCGTCTCACAGCTCTGGTTTTAACCTTCCCTTCCCCCTCCTCCCCCTGTCACATACCAGGTGGGCTACGGACATCTCAGCACCCTAGTGAAACTGGACAAGAAGCCAGTGGAGAGCCGCGGCCCTGAGGTCGCCGGCTGGGGTACTGCCAGCACCAAACAGACACTTTTGACATGCTCCCATTTCCTGTTAAGTGCCCAAGGAATAAACTCATGGACCCTTTATAGCAAGGCAATGGAAGGTAAAGCAAAAAATATAAAGCAAAGTGTAGGACAAAAATATAATTATTATGCTTCCCGATCATCTGATCTCTTGGCAGTGCTGGTATAGTCCTGCCTGTTTCTGTATGTGTAACTGCTGCTTAGTCCTCTCCATATTCTCTGGTTGGGTCTTGAAATGTAGACGTGAGAGTTAGGGGGTCATCCTAGTTTAAATGTTGAAAACAGGTATTATAAATACTGAAAAGGCATGAAAGATGCAATTTATTTTCTTTTAAATAATAATTAAAACAGCATTTCCACAACTAATCCATTCTGGTGAGAAAACAAGGCAGCGGTCCTCTTATGGCTGGAGGGGGGCTTCTCAGTCGGTAGTAGAGAAGGAAGGCCAGGCACGCCAAACATGGCAGCCATTGGAAGCTGGATTCTTTTTTGTTGAATGATTTTTTTTTATACTCAATACTGTATCGATGATCCGCATGTTTCTATCATCAAAGGGATAAAGCAGAATGCAGACTGCTGTTTACAGAAAGTGGAGATAAATGTACATACATTTTTGTATGTTTAAAAAGCTATACCATAAATACTCAGGTTTGGAACTGCTTGTAAGTATAACAAGATATATATATATTATATATGATGGCGAAAAAGACTATTGTAACTTGATGTAGGAGTCCTATTATTGGTGATTCTGACTGCAGCGTTCCACTGTTGTGCTTAGAGCCTGTACTACGCATGGCTGCCGGTAGAGTGCACTCGACCTTTGACCTTTCCATCCCTTTGTAGGGTCTGGATTTCTTCCAGTGCAGACCCTACAAACAGTACCAACCACCTGGCATGTTGTCAGAGGCCATGCAATTTGTACAACTATTTTTTGGGGGGACCTCCAAGATGACCTAAAGCTGGATGCCAAAGGCTGTGCCTCGCAAAAAAAAATAACTAAAGACACGAGGACAGTAATACTAGTGCTATAGTTTACATGCCTAACCTTTGCTGTGAAGTGCATTTACATAAAATGGTTACTTGGCTTGACCCTGTAGCCGATAGATGCAAAGCTGTAAATCAGTAATGGTAAATAATGTAGGATTGTTGATGTCCAGTGACGTGGCAGAAAAGTAGCCTGGTTATTGGGGTTAACGTTCCGTCAGTGTTGCTGATACAGTACGGTGGCTCGTGTGCCATCTGCTCTCAACAGCTCAGTTTCCTACTGTATATGGCAGATATCGTTCTCAATTGTGGACACAAATTAAGAACGGTTCTTTGACTGGTTAGTCCTTCTTATTTCAGTGTGCAGACAGTTGGTATTGAGGCCAAGATGCTATGTTCCACCATTGGTTTTGATAACAAGAAGGAAAGTGCAAATCTTGACAACCAGTTTTATTATTTTATTTAAGTTCTACAAATAAATGCTAAGGTTAACACTACCTTAACTTGACCTATGTTGTATGATTGATTGGTATGTACTGTATGTTATATGAAGAGAATGGAAGCAAAATGTTATACAAATGCCCTATTTGTATACTCTGCAAGATCTTGTTCCAAGGGTGGTAAAGGTTTCAAGCAATTCATTTGAAAAGGAATTTAAATACTGTATATTATGCGAATTGGACAGATTTACACTACCGTTCAAAAGTTTGGGGTCACTTAAAAATGTATTTTGTTTTTGAAATAACATCAAATTGATCAGAAACACAGTGTAGACATTTAATGCTGGAAACGGCCGATTTTTTTTATTTATTTCTACATAGGCGTACAGAGGCCCATTATCAGCAACCACCACTCCTGTGTTCCAATTGCACATTGTTAAGCTAATCCAAGTTTATCATTTTAAAAGCCTTTTGCAATTATGTTAACCACAGCTGAAAACTGTGTTCTGATTTAAAGAAGCTTTAAAGCTATTCCATGCAATAAATTGAAGATCTTGTACAACACTGTGTACTACCCCCTTCACAGAACAGCGCAAACTGGCTTAAACCTGAATAGAAAGTGTGGGAGGCCCCGGTGCACAACTGAGCAAGAGGACAAGTACGTTAGTCTAGTTTGAGAAACAAACTCCTCCGGGATGCCTAGAAGGCCAGCATCCCGGAGTCACCTCTTCACTGTTGACGTTGAGACTGGTGTTTTGTGGGTACTATTTCATGAAGCTGCCAGTTGAGGACTTGTGAGGCATGTTTTTCTCAAACTAGACACTAATGTACTTGTCCTCTTGCTCAATTGTGCACCAAGGGCCACCCACTCTTTCTATTCTGGTTAGCCAGTTTGCGCTGTTCTGTGAAGGGAGTAGTACACAGCGTTGTACGAGATCTTCAGTTTCTTGGCAATTTCTCGCATGGAATAGCCTTCATTTCTCAGAACAAGAATACACTGATGAGTTTCAGAAGAAAGGACTTTGTTTCTGGGCAATTTCTCGCATGGAATAGCCTTCATTTCTCAGAACAAGAATATACTGACGAGTTTCAGAAGAAAGGACTTTGTTTCTGGCCATTTTGAGCCTGTAATCGAAACCCACAAATGCTGATGCTCCACTAGTCTAAAGAATGCCAGTTTTGCTTTTTTAAATCAGCATTTGTGATTAGCATCAGTTTTCATCTGTGCTAACATAATTGCAAAATGGTTTTCTAATGATCAATTAGCTAATCCAAGATTATTTTAAAAGGCTAACAACGTGGCCATTGGAACACAGGAGTGATGGTTGCTGATAATGGGCCTCTACGCCTATGTAGATATTCCATTAAAAATCAGCCATTTCCAGCTACAATAGTCATTTACAACATTAAATGTCTACACTTTATTTCTGATCAATTTGATATTTTAATGGACAAACGAGGACATTTCAAAGGGACCCCAAACAACTTTTGAACGGTGGTGTATATACATTCTTGATAGGTGTTACGGCTTTTCACTTCTTGATGAACTCAGGAAATAGCGCCAACCAGCGTTGAGTGTAGGCTCTAAACTAAGATGACATCCTTGGGGAAGAAAGGGTGGCCCAATAGGTGTTCTGCAGATGGGCGCCGTTTCTGCTCACTGCAAAGAGTACCGAATGTTATTCAACATGGCTGCAGTTTATTATGATTTACTGACTGGGTGAGATGTCACATTTACCTTTGTTTGACTTAGTGATGGTTGATGTAATTAACACTTATTGAAATTTGGAAAAGAAACAGTTCTTTGGTTGAACTATTCCTTTAAAATTATTATATTTAACATTTTGCTTGTAAGTACAGGATCATAATTCAACTCACCTGGTCAGACAAAGTCCTTGGTGTACTCAGAACCTGTCAAGCATTGGGCCTCTCCTCACACAAATGTAGAACAATGCAAGGAAAACACTGTCCCTGTGCAACAGTGACGGCTTCCCAGTGGCTGTCTCAAACACGGTGCACCCCACGCTCCAGATGTCCGACGCGGGCCTCTAGCACCATCTAGGAGGGGAGAGAGAGAGAAAGGACATGAGGGGGAGAAATACAATTCTAACTTGGTAATATAGCACAAAACATGATTGTGTGGCTCATGTTGCTTGCAATGCCAGGGGTGTGGGTTTGATTCCTGCTAGGCCCCCCCCATCTGGAAATGTATGTACACACTACTGTAAGTAAAATGTGTTTGCTTAATGGAATGTACTTCAAATAAGTCTGAAAAAGGTCTGTTTTTCCTATAACAAACCGGAGGCTCAAAGCTGTTTCTCTGACGGGGAGAATTATCTATAGAATAAGTGTCTGTTATATGAACAGGATGTCTGAGTAGGAGAGGACAGGAAGAAGAGGATGGTGATAGCGGAGGGAAAAAAGGCAGCGTTCTCTATGTGTGAAGTGAGGTCTGTGTCAGAGAGGTAGAGAGTGTGCGTGCATGCCTTGTGTGTGTGCCTTGTCTGTGTAATAATAATTAGGTGGGTGACTATATTTGTTCTAATTCAAACACCCATATGTAAAATAATCATGAAACTCAAATAAGAATATTGTGTGGCAGAAGGGTATTTGGACAAAAATCGAATAAGTAACTGTATACGTACACTATATATATATATATATATATATATACACACACACACACACACACAGCAGTATATGGATTTGGCTATTTCAGCCTGACAGGTGTATTAAATCGAGTGCACAGCCATACGATCTCCATAGACAAATATTGGCAGTAGAATGGCCTTACTGAAGAGCTCATTGACTTTCAACGTGGCACCATCATAGGCTTTCCAACAAATCAGTTTGTCGAATTTCTGTCTTGCTAGTTGTAACAGTTTAGCTTCCATCTCTCCTCGCCCCTACCTGGGCTTGAACCAGGGACCCTCTGCACACATCGACAACAGTCACCCTCGAAGCATCGTTACCCATCGCGCCACAAAAGTCGTGGCCCTTGCTGAGCAAGTGAAGTCACCAATTGAAACGCTACTAGCGCGCGCCCTGCTAAATAGCTAGCCATTTCACATCGGTTACACTCACCCCCCTTTTGACCTCCTTTTCCGCCACAACCAGTGATCCGGGTCAACAGCATCAATGTAACAGTTTAGCTTTCCGTCCCTCTCCTCGCCCCTACCTGGGCTCAAACCAGGGGCCCTGTACACACATAGACAACAGTCACCCTCGAAGCATCGTTACATCGCGCATCGAAAGCCGGGCCCTTGCAGAGCAACGGGAACAACTACTTCAAGGTCTCAGAGCAAGTGACGTCACCGATTGAAACGCTACTAGCGCGCACCCTGCTAACTAGCTAGCCATTTCACATCGGTTACACTAGAGCTGCCCTGGTCAACTGTAAGTGCTGTTATTGTGAAGTGGAAAGGAACAACAATGACTCAGCTGCGAAGTGGTAGGACACAATCTCACAGAACGGTACCGCTGAGTGCTGTAGCGCGTGCGTAAAAATCCGTTCCAAACTGCCTCTGGAAGCAACATCAGCAGAATAACTGTTAGTCGGAAGCTTCATGAAATGGATTTCCATAGCCGAGCAGCCTTACACAAGCCTAAGTTCACCATGCGCAATGCCAAGCGTTGGCTGGAGTGGTGTAAAGCTCGCCGCCATTGGATACTGGGGCAGTGAAAACGCATTCTCTGGAGTGATGAATCGCACTTCATCTGGCAGTCCCATGGGCAAATCTGGGTTTGGCGGATGCCAGGAGAACGCTACCTGCCCCAATGCATAGTGCCAACTTTAAAGTTTGATGGAAGAGGAATAATGGTCTGGGGCTGTTTTTCATGGTTCGGGCCCCTTAGTTCCAGTATAGGAAAATCTTAATGTTACAGCATACAATGACATTCTAGACGTTTCTGTGCTTCCAACTTTGTGCCTTTCCTGTTTCAGCATGACAATGCCCCTGTGCACAAAGCGAGGTCCATACAGAAATGGTTTGTTGATCAGTGTAGAAGAACTTGACTGGCCTGCACAGAGCCCTGACCTCAACCCCATTGAACACCTTTGGGATGAATTGGAACTTCGACTGGGAGCCAGGCCTAATCGCCCAACATCAGTGCCCCACCTCACTAATGCGCTTGTGGCTGAATGGAAGCAAGTCCCAGTAGCAATGTTCCAACATCTGTGGAAAGCCTTCCCAGAAGAGTGGAGGCTGTTATAGCAGCAAAGGGGGATCAACTCCATATTAATGCCCATGATTTTGGAATGAGATGTTCGATGAGCAGGTGTCCACATACCTTTGGTCAGTATATGTGTTAACTTCTATGCCTTATATGACGTACATGATTGTGGTGAATTTCCTACAAAGATATGGTATGATACATTTGAGACAAAGTATAAGAATATGATTCATCTATGAATATAAGAAAAGTATGTGATGAGAATATAACCTTATTTCCTTCACATTTTTTAAATTTATTAGTCAACATAAAAAACGACAATTAAATGACCACATACAAAATCTTAGCAGGTCCAAATAATCTTCTGCCATACAAGATTCTTATTAGATTTTCATGATTCTTTTAAATATGATTGTTTGAAATAGGACAAATATAGTCACCCATCTATGATTATTATTACACAGACACAAGGTATGCACACACATGCTCTCTCTTTCACTACCTCTCTCTGACACTGACCTCACACATTGAGAATGTGGCCTTTTCTTCTCCACTATCACCATCCTCTTCCTCAGACATCCTGTTCAAATAATAGACACAATATTCTATAGATAACTCTCCCCCTGTTAGAGAAAACACCTTTAGGCCTCCGGTTTAACGTTTTAGGAAAAACATACTTTTTTCAGACTTTAAAAAATATCAAATCAAATTGTATTGGTCACATACACATGGTACGAGATGTTATTGTGAGTGTAGCGAAATGCTTGTGCTTCTAGTTCCGATAGTGTTTCCAGGGAAACAGTGAGTAAACTGCTTTGTTCAGGGGCAGAATGACATATTTTTACCTTGTCAGCTCGGGGATTCGATCCAGCAACCTTTCAGTTACTGGCCCAACACTCTAACCACTAACCCGCCGCCCCTAACAGCCTAATTCCTTGTGAGTCCCTGTGATCTGTGGGAAATATGTATCTCTAAGGTGGTCATACATTTGGCAAGAGGTTAGGAAGAGCAGCTCATTTCCCATCTCATTTTGTGGGCAGTGTGCACAGCCTTTCTCTTGAGAGCCAGGTCTGCCTATGGCAGTCTCTCTCGATAGCAAGGCCATGCTCAATTAGTCTGTACAGTCAAAAGTTTTCTTAATTTTCTATATATTTTTATTTTATTTAACTAAGCAAGTCAGTTGAGAACATTCTTATTTACATTGAAGGCCTACACAAGATCTGAAGATCTTTTATATCAATAGCAGTCAATTATTAATCGTCACCTCGATCAATCTCATTCTGATTGTCTTAAGTACTTGGTTATCTGCACGAACCCTAGCTAATAAGTTAAATCAGCAATACATAAATTGGCTTAATTATTTATTTACTAAATAATCACACAGAATTACATGTACAGTTGAAGTCGGAGGTTTACATACACTTAGGTTGGAGTCATTAAAACTCGTTTTTCAACCACTTCACAAATTTCTTGTTAACAAACTATAATTTTGGCAAGTTGGTTAGGACATCTACTTTGTGCATGACACAAGTCATTTTTCCAACAATTGTTTACAGACAGATTATTTTACATATAATTCACTGTATCACAATTCCAGTGGGTCAGACAATCAGTGGTACAGAGTCAAATATCTCGAACTCTTTAAACCATCCTACTATTGTCAAATTACCATAGTACACTACTCTCAACACCCCACTGGAACTAAAAACACCACACATTTTGGAATGTCTGTGCGTCCTTGACAATCGCCAATCAATATCTAAAAACAGCACACATTTCATTCAGAGAACCTGCACATCATCTCCCTTTTGTGGCACCAATGTCAGGGGTTATAGCAGGGGAAACAGTGCTGCAGTAGTTTAGTGTGTGATGCTGGAATAATGACAAGTGAACCTGGGGAGCTTTGCGTTCACATTGTCTTAAATAAGGGAACCGTCCATGGAATTCAAGCGAACCGAACTCTCGAGGTCTGTTTGGTTCGCTTTGGGGGCTCTTTTGAGAGGTCAAATCAAATGTTATTAGTCACATGTGCCGAATACAATAGGTGTAGACCTTACAGTAAAATGCTTACTTACGAGCCCCTAACCAACAGTGCAGTTTAAAAAAAATACGGATAAGAATAAAATATAAAAGTAAAGTAATTAAAGAGCAGTGGTAAAAAAATAACAATACATGGGAGTGCCGGTACAGAGGCAATGTGCGGGGGCACCGGTTAGTTGAGGTAGTATGTACATGTAGGTGGAGTTAATTAAAGTGACTATGCATAGATGACAACAGAGAGTGGCAGTGGTGTGGAGAGGGGAGGGTAGCCATTTGACTAGATGTTCAGGAGTCTTATGGTTTGGCGGTAGAAGCTGTTTAGAAGCCTCTTGGACCTAGACTTAGCGCTCCGGTACCGCTTGCAGTGTGGTAGCAGAGAGAACAGTCTATGACTAGGGTGGCTGGAGTCTTTGACAAGTTTTGCACTTCATGGCTACAGATGTGAGTGCTACGGTTCGGTAGTCATTTAGGCAGGTTACCTTAGTGTTCTTGAGCACATTTAAATAACTTCTTTTGGCTGGGGGCGCTATTTTCACGTTCGGATGAAAAGCATGCCCAGAGTAAACTGCCTGCTACTCAGGCCCAGAAGCTAAGAAATGCATATTATTAGTAGATTTGGATAGTGTCACGTTCGTCGTCCTCCTCATCTGAGGAGGAGTAGTAAGAAGGATCGGAGGACCAAAATGCAGCGTGATGATTATCCATTTTAATTAGAAACATTGAAAACAAAGAACAAAACAATAAACGGACAAACGAACGAAAACGCAACAGTCCCGTATGGTGACATACAAAAAGAAACAGGAACAATCACCCATAACCCACAATACAAAACAGGCTACCTAAATATGGTTCCCAATCAGAGACGACTAACACCTGCCTCTGATTGAGAACCATATCAGGCCAAACACATAGAAATAGACAAACTAGACATACAACATAGAATGCCCACTCAGATCACACCCTGACCAAACAAAACATAGAAACATACAAAGCAAACTATGGTCAGGGCGTGACAGATAGAAAACACTCAAACAGTTTCTAAAACTGTTTGAATGATGTCTGTGAGTTTAACAGAACTCATATGGCAGGCGAAACCCTGAGAAAAATCCAACCAGGAAGTGGGAAATCTGAGGTTTGTAGTTTTTCAAGTGATTGCCTATCCAATATTTGTTTTTCTTTTTTTGAAATTTCACCTTTTTTCAACCAGGTAGGCAAGTTGAGAACAAGTTCTCATTTACAATTGCGACCTGGCCAAGATAAAGCAAAGCAGTTCGACACATACAACAACACAGAGTTACACATGGAGTAAAACAAACATACAGTCAATAATACAGTAGAAAAATAAGTCTATATACAATGTGAGCAAATAGGGTGAGATAAGGGAGGTAAAGGCAAAAAAAGGCAATGGTGGTGAAGTAAATACAATATAGCAAGTAAAACACTGGAATGGTAGATTTGCAGTGGAAGAATGTGCAAAGTAGAAATAGAAATAATGGGGTGCAAAGGAGCAAAATAAATAAATACAGTAGGGGAAGAGTAGTTGTTTGGGCTAAATTATAGATGGCCTATGTACAGGTGCAGTAATCTGTGAGCTGCACTGACAGCTGGTGCTTAAAGCTAGTGAGGGAGATAAGTGTTTCCAGTTTCAGA
Source organism: Salvelinus namaycush (assembly GCF_016432855.1). NCBI lineage: Eukaryota > Metazoa > Chordata > Actinopteri > Salmoniformes > Salmonidae > Salvelinus > Salvelinus namaycush. The sequence goes on along the minus strand of NC_052325.1, from coordinate 23,207,876 downwards.
GATTTTTGTAGTTCGTTCCAGTCATTGGCAGCAGAGAACTGGAAGGAGAGGCGGCCAAAGGAGGAATTGGTTTTGGGGGTGACCAGAGAGATATACCTGCTGGAGCGCGTGCTACAGGTGGGTGCCGCTATGGTGACCAGCGAGCTGAGATAAAGGGGGACTTTACCTAGCAGGGTCTTGTAGATGACCTGGAGCCAGTGGGTTTGGCGACGAGTATGAAGCGAGGGCCAGCCAACGAGAGCGTACAGGTCGCAGTGGTGGGTAGTATATGGGGCTTTGGTGACAAAACGGATGGCACTGTGATAGACTGCATCCAATTTATTGAGTAGGGTATTGGAGGCTATTTTGTAAATGACATCTCCGAAGTCGAGGATCGGTAGGATGGTCAGTTTTACGAGGGTATGTTTGGCAGCATGAGTGAAGGATGCCTTGTTGCGAAATAGGAAGCCAATTCTAGATTTAACTTTGGATTGGAGATGTTTGATGTGAGTCTGGAAGGAGAGTTTACAGTCTAACCAGACACCTAGGTATTTGTAGTTGTCCACATATTCTAAGTTAGAACCGTCCAGAGTAGTGATGCTGGACGGGCGGGCAGGTGCAGGCAGCGATCGGTTGAATAGCATGCATTTAGTTTTACTTGTATTTAAGAGCAGTTGGAGGCCACGGAAGAAGAGTTGTGTGGCATTGAAGCTCGTCTGGAGGGTTGTTAACACAGTGTCCAAAGAAGGGCCAGAAGTATACAGAATGGTGTTGTCTGCGTAGAGGTGGATTAAAGACTCACCAGCAGCAAGAGCGACATCATTGATGTATACAGAGAAGAGAGTCGGCCCAAGAATTGAACCCTGTGGCACCCCCATAGAGACTGCCAGAGGCCCGGACAACAGGCCCTCCGATTTGACACACTGAACTCTATCAGAGAAGTAGTTGGTGAACCAGGCGAGTCAATCATTTGAGAAACCAAGGCTATCGAGTCTGCCGATGAGGATGTGGTGATTGACAGAGTCGAAAGCCTTGGCCAGGTCAATGAATACGGCTGCACAGTATTGTTTCTTATTGATGGCGGTTATGATATCGTTTAGGACCTTGAGCGTGGCTGAGGTGCACCCATGACCAGCTCTGAAACCAGATTGCATAGCGGAGAAGGTGCGGTGGGATTCGAAATGGTCGGTAATCTGTTTGTTGACTTGGCTTTCGAAGACCTTAGAAAGGCAGGGTAGGCTAGATATAAGTCTGTAGCAGTTTGGGTCAAGAGTTTCCCTCCCTTTGAAGAGGGGGATGACCGCAGCTGCTTTCCAATCTTTGGGAATCTCAGACGACACGAAAGACTACACGAAAGAGAGGTTGAACAGGCTAGTAATAGGGGTTGCAACAATTTCGGCAGATAGTTTTAGAAAGAAAGGGTCCAGATTGTCTAGCCCGGCTGATTTGTAGGGGTCCAGATTTTGCAGCTCTTTCAGAACATCAGCTATCTGGATTTGGGAGGAGGAGAAATGGGGAAGGCTGTGGGTGAGTTGCTGTGAGGGGTGCAGGGCTGTTGATCGGGGTAGGGGTAGCCAGGTGGAAAGCATGGTCAGCCATAGAAAAATGCTTATTGAAATTCTCAATTATAGTGGATTTATCGGTGGTGACAGAGTTTCCTATCCTCAGTGCAGTGGGCAGCTGGGAGGAGGTGTTCTTTTTCTCCATGGACTTTACAGTGTCCCAGAACTTTTTAAAGTTTGTGTTGCAGGAAGCAAATTTCTGCTTGAAAAAACTAGCCTTGGCTTTCCTAACTGCCTGTGTATATTGGTTTCTAACTTCCCTGAAAAGTTGCATATCACGGGGGCTGTTCGATGCTAATGCAGAACGCCATAGGATGTTTTTGTGTTGGTTAAGGGCATTCAGGTCTGGAGAGAACCAAGGGCTATATCTGTTCCTGGTTCAAACATTTTTGAAAGGGGCATGCTTATTTAAGATGGTGAGGAAGGCATTTAAAAAAAATAACCAGGCATCCTCTACTGACGGGATGAGGTCAATATCCTTCCAGGAAACCCGGGCCAGGTCGATTAGAAAGGCCTGCTCGCTGAAGTGTTTCAGGGAGCGTTTGACAGTGATGAGTGGAGGTCGTTTGACCGCTGACCCATTACGGATGCAGGCAATGAGGCAGTGATCGCTGAGATCTTGGTTGAAAACAGCAGAGGTGTATTTGGAGGGCAAGTTGGTTAGGATGATATCTATGAGGGTGCCCGTGTTTACGGCTTTGGGGTGGTACCTGGTAGGTTCATTGATAATTTGTGTGAGATTGAGGGCATCAAGTTTAGATTGTAGGATGGCTGGGGTGTTAAGCATGTCCCAGTTTAGGTCACCTAGCAGCACGAGCTCTGAATATAGATGGGGGGCAATCAGTTCACACATGGTGTCCAGAGCACAGCTGGGGGCAGAGGGTGGTCTATAGCAGGCGGCAACGGTGAGAGACTTGTTTTTAGAGAGGTGTATTTTTAAAACTGTTTGGGTACACACCTGGATAGTAAGACAGAACTCTGCAGGCTATCTCTGCAGTAGATTGCAACACCGCCCCCTTTGGTCGTTCTATCTTGTCTGAAAATGTTGTAGTTAGGGATGGAGATTTCAGAGTTTTTGGTGGTCTTCCTAAGCCAGGATTCAGACACGGCTAGGACATCCGGGTTGGCAGAGTGTGCTAAAGCAGTGAATAAAACAAACTTAGGGAGGAGGCTTTTAATGTTAACGTGCATGAAACCAAGGCTATTACGGTTACAGAAGTCATCAAAAGAGAGCGCCTGGGGAATAGGAGTGGAGCTAGGCACTGCAGGGCCTGGATTCACCTCTACATCACCAGAGGGACAGAGGAGGAGTAGGATAAGGGTACGGCTAAAAGCTATGAGAATTGGTCGTCTAGGACGTCTGGAACAGAGAGTAAAAGGAGCAGGTTTCTGTGGGCGATAAAATAGCTTCAAGGTATAATGTACAGACAAAGGAAAGTTAGGATGTGAATACAGTGGAGGTAAACCTAGGCATTGAGTGATGATGAGAGAGATATTGTCTCTACAAACATTATTGAAACCAGGTGATGTCATCGCATGTGTGGGTGGTGGAACTGAAAGGTTGGATAAGGTATAATGAGCAGGGCTAGAGGCTCTACAGTGAAATAAGCCAATAAACACTAACCAGAACGGCAATGGACAAGGCATATTGACATTAACTTCTACTTGCACACAATCCCGGATCCGGGAGCACCCCCATCAGTAAAAAAGCTGACTAGCATAGCCTAGCATAGCGTCACAAGTAAATACTAGCATCTAAATATCATTAAATCACAAGTCCAAGACACCAGATGAAAGATACACATCTTGTGAATCCAGCCATCATTTCTGATTTTTAAAATGTTTTACAGGGAAGACACAATATGTAAATCTATTAGCTAACCACGATAGCAAAAGACACAACTTTTTTTTCCCACCATTTTTTTCCTGCATAGGTAGCTATCACAATTTCGACCAAATAAAGATATAAATAGCCACTAACCAAGAAACAACTTCATCAGATGACAGTCTGATAACATATTTATTGTATAGCATATGTTTTGTTAGAAAAATGTGCATATTTCAGGTATAAATCATAGTTTACCATTGCAGCCACCATCACAACTCTCACCAAAGCAACTAGAATAACTACAGAGACCAACGTGAATTACCTAAATACTCATCATAAAACATTTATGAAAAATACACAGCGTACAGCAAAAGAAAGACAAAGATCTTGTGAATCCAGCCAATATTTCAGATTTTTTAAGTATTTTACAGCGAAAACACAATATAGCATTATATTAGCTTACTACAATAGCCAACCACACAACAGCATTGATTCAAGCCAACAATAGCGATAACGAATAAACCAGCAAAAGATATAAATTTTTTCACTAACCTTCTCAAACTTCTTCAGATGACAGTCCTATAACATCATATTACACAATACATATAGAGTTTGTTCGAAAATGTGCATATTTAGCGGCACAAATCGTGGTTATACAATGAGAATAGTAGCCAAGCTGCCAACAATATGTTGGGAGAAATCTTGGGAGAGGCACCTAATCTAATCACTAACTAATCATAAACTTGACTAAAAAATACAGGTTGGACAGCAAATGAAAGATACATTAGTTCTTAATGCAATCGCTGTGTTAGATTTTTAAAATTAACGTTACTACGACATACAGCGTGCGTTAAAGCGAGACCGCACCGAAATTAATGGCGGAATATGAGTTTTACATTTTTCAACAGAACAACGAATTAACATCATAAATAGTTCTTACTTTTTGATGAGCTCCCATCAGAATCTTGGGCAAGTTGTCCTTTGTCCAAAAGAATCGTTGCTCGGTTGTAGATTGTCGCCTTCAACTTTGGAATTAGCAGTAAACATTAGCCATGTGGCCCAGACGTGCCCAACTCACTAGAACGCAGCACAAATAAATACCCGAAAATCGCAATATACTGATATAAACTGATATAACTCGGTTTAAAATAACAACATTATGATGTCTTTAACACCTATATCGAATAAAATCAGAGCCGGATATATCTAAGGGCTATAACGGGAGCTTTCTAGAACGCCATCCTGAGGTCTGTCTTGCGTCATGGCGAACGAAGGAAAGAGAGGACCCCACGTTGCCAGCCCATTTATAAGGCCTCAGATCTGCCTAGCAACTCCATTCCAATTCTCACTATTTGCTGACATCCAGGGGAAGGCGTATGCAGTGCATCTCAACCAATAGAAGACATGTAAATTAATAAACTGACCTCAGAACAGCCTGCAGATTTAAGATTTCTCACTTCCTCATAGGAAAATTGCTCCAACTCGAGTTCTTTACTCACAGATATAATTCAAATGGTTTTAGAAACTAGAGAGTGTTTTCTATCCAATAGTAATAATAATATGCATATTGTACGAGCAAGAATTGAGTACGAGGCAGTTTAATTTGGGAACGAAATTTTTACAAAGTGCAAACAGCACCCCCTATTGAGAAAAGGTTTAAGGAGATTAAGATTGCGTCATCTGTGGATCTGTTGGGGCAGTATGCGAATTGGAGTGTGTCTTGGGGATCCGGGAGGATGCTGTTTAAGTGAGCCATTACCCGCCTTTCAAAGCTTCATGGCTACTGACGTGAGTGCTACGGGGTGGTAATCATTTAGGCAGGTTACCTTTGCTTCCTTGGGCACAGGGACTATGGGGGTCTGCTTGAAACATGTTGGTATTACAGACTTAGTCAGGGAGATGTTCAAAATGTCAGTGAAGACACTTGCCAGTTGGTCCGAGCATGCTTTGAGTACACGTCCTAGTAATCCATCTGGCCCCGTGGCTTTGTGAATGTTGACCTGTTTAAAGGTTTTGCTCACATCGGCTACCGAGAGCGTGATCACACAGTCATCCAGAACAGCTGGTGCTCTTGTGCATGCTTCAGTGTTGCTTACCTCGAAGCGAGCATAAAAGGCATTCAGCTCGTCTGACAGGCTCACGTCACTGGGCAGCTCGCATCTGGGTGTCCCTTTGTAGTCTGTAATAGTTTTCAAGCTCTGCCACATCCGACGAGCATCAGAACCGGTGTAGTAGGATTCAATCTTAAACCTGTGTTGACGCTTTGCTTGTTTGATGGTTTGTCTGAGGGCATAGCAGGATTTCTTATATGCGTCCGGGTTAGAGTCCCGCTCCTTGAAAGCGGCAGCTCTAGCCTTTAGCTCGATGTGGATGTTGCCTGTAATCCATGGCTTCTGGTTGGGATATGTACGTACGGTCACTGTGGGGACGATGTCGTCGATGCACTTATTGATGAAGCCAATGACAGGTGGTATACTCCTCAATGCCATTGGATGAATCCCGGAACATATTCCAGTCTGTGCTAGCAAAACTGTCCTGTAGCGTTGTATCGAGCATGGTGGCGACTCAGTAAAGAGGCTCAGAGAGAATGCCACCGAATCGCTTTTTCACAGCCTTTTGTGGAGTACTTTTCCAAGTTTTAACCCCACTGTCTGTGTCGGCAGTTTTGTTGAGCAGGCGTTTCAATGCCATGACAGAGGGTATCACGTCTGCTGCAGACGCAGTTGATGAGCTTATTTCTCCAGTCAGTTGTTCGAATGGAGCTAGGAGTGTGTTCATGTTTCAAACATGCTCTCATATGCCATTTGAAATGGCAGCAGAGGTATAAGAACCAGCACATTCTTGAGCATGCAATACGGCTTTCCTCAGTACGAAATCCTCGTCGACCCACTGTGCTGTCAGACTCACCATGCTCGTGGGGCTGACATCGCTGGTCCAAATGTCAGTCGTGAAGCTAATAGCAGTGACGCCCATAGCAAGTAGCTCATGGATGTGCGTTTCAACAATACTGTGTAACTCTGGTAGGGCAACATCTGAAAAATAGTGCCTACTTGGTAGTGTGTAGTGGGGCTCGAGGTGCACAACCAGTCGGCGAAAGCCAACATCATCCACGACAGAGAATGGTTGATTGTCAAGGGCAATGAATTCCATTACCTTGGCGTTAATGGATTTCGCCTTTGAGTTGTCTCGCTCTTTCAAATGACTGCTCGTCTTGAACTTGTTTAGCTTTTGTTCTGTGTAGTGCTGTATTTGTCGTGGCGTCATTACGTCATCTACCTACCTTTATTTAGGTATGCACGTCAGCTTTGACATCGGTTTTGCACAGCGGCGTTAAACTAGGCATTGGGCCGATGTTGGAATTTTTCTTTATCGGCCTATTTCGATATGCTTACCGATATACCGTGCTTCTACACCTGCATTGCTTGCTGTTTGGGGTTTTAGGCTGGGTTTCTGTACAGCACTTCGAGATATTAGCTGATGTACGAAGGGCTATATAAAATAAACTTGATTTGAAAATAAACTTGATATCGTGCATCCCTAATGAGTACAGTAATCCAGGTCTCCTCTCCCTAACCTCTAACCTTTACCACAAATCTTTATGTTAAGATGGGAATTTAAGACCGAATCTGTCTGCTATGTTTTACAATATATATTACAGAGGTTATAGTTTGACCTGACTTGATGGATGGTGTAGTAGCGGTCTGCTCTCATTTTAAAGCAGCAATATGTTATTTTTGGGCTACCCGACCATATGCACATAGAAATGTGAGTTATATACGTGTCATTCTAATTGAAAGCACATCTAGGAAGCGTTAGATCTGTTCTTCAGTGAGCTCCAAAAGTATTGGGACAGTGATATTTTGTTGTTTTTTGTGTCTGTACTCCAACACTTTGCATTTGTAATGATACAATGACTGAGGTTAAGGTACAGACTGTCAGCTTTAATTTGAGGGTATTTTCATCCATAACCATTTAGAAATGACAGGGGATCAAAAGTATTCTGACAAATTCACATGTAGTAAATAGAGAGGTATTTGGTCCCATATTCATAGCACGTAATGACTACATCAAGCTCGTGACTCATTTGCTGTTTGTTTTGGTTGTGTTTCAGATTACTTTGTGTCCAATAAAAATGAATGGTAAATAATGTATTGTGTCATTTATGAGTCACTTTCATTGTATGAATGAAAATACCCTAAAATTAAAGCTGACAGGTTGCACTTTAACATCATAGTCATTGTATAATTTCAAATCCAAAGTGCTTGAGTACAGAGCCAAAACAACAAAACATGTGTCCCATTACTTTAGGAGCTCACTGTATGTGTGCTACTTTTATGCTTCCCAATTTTCAGTTTAGTTTTTGTATCTTTTGCTTTCATTTCGGACACCAGCTTCAAACAGCTGAAAATACAACATTTTTGGTCATGAAAATATATTTCACAATGGTTTAGATGGTACAATGATTATCTACAAAATGACTGCTTGTTTTGTCACAAACTGACATTAGGCAAACTATTCGAATTCTTGCAACTTGGAAATGGCAGAGCGACTTCTGCATATTGCACCTTTTAAGTATCCAGTCTGTGTTTGCAGGTATGGCATGCGTGAGTTTGTGGTCATCTCCCCTGGGGCCAACTGGGAGGCAGTCATCAGTGAGTCCAGGTGCAACCTGCTCCTCAGCTCCGTCTCCATCTCTCTGGCCAACACAGACTGGTAGGTGAACATAGCTCCATCTCTCTGGCCAACACAGACTGGTAGGTGAACATAGCTCCATCTCTCTGGCCAACACAGACTGGTAGGTGAACATAGCTCCATCTCTCTGGCCAACACAGACTGGTAGGTGAACATAGCTCCATCTCTCTGGCCAACACAGACTGGTAGGTGACCATAGCTCCATCTCTCTGGCCAACACAGACTGGTAGGTGACCATAGCTCCATCTCTCTGGCCAACACAGACTGGTAGGTGAACATAGCTCCATCTCTCTGGCCAACACAGACTGGTAGGTGACCATAGCTCCATCTCTCTGGCCAACACAGACTGGTAGGTGAACATAGCTCCATCTCTCTGGCCAACACAGACTGGTAGGTGACCATAGCTCCATCTCTCTGGCCAACACAGACTGGTAGGTGAACATAGCTCCATCTCTCTGGCCAACACAGGCTGGTAGGTGACAGTAGCTCCATCTCTCTGGCCAACACAGACTGGTAGGTGAACATAGCTCCATCTCTCTGGCCAACACAGACTGGTAGGTGACCATAGCTCCATCTCTCTGGCCAACACAGACTGGTAGGTGACCATAGCTCCATCTCTCTGGCCAACACAGACTGGTAGGTGAACATAGCTCCATCTCTCTGGCCAACACAGACTGGTAGGTGAACATAGCTCCATCTCTCTGGCCAACACAGACTGGTAGGTGACCATAGCTCCATCTCTCTGGCCAACACAGACTGGTAGGTGAACATAGCTCCATCTCTCTGGCCAACACAGACTGGTAGGTGACCATAGCTCCATCTCTCTGGCCAACACAGACTGGTAGGTGAACATAGCTCCATCTCTCTGGCCTACACAGACTGGTAGGTGACAGTAGCTCCATCTCTCTGGCCAACACAGACTGGTAGGTGACAGTAGCTCCATCTCTCTCACTCGCAACAGTGAATACTGTATTCAGCAAATATTATATTCCTGTCTCTTTGGGAACAGTAACTGTTATAAGTCACAGTTATACAACAACTGTTTATGTTCTTTTGTAAAATCAAGTTCAAATTTGTTACAGAATTTGCTTTGACAAATAAGAGAAGAGCTGATACTGCCAATGTGTCCTATAGCTAATAATGAATCTATGTTGAGGTTCCTACACATTCACACAGCTAGTTGCAACATGCTCTTTGTGTGTGTTTCTGTATAATGTCACAAGCCATGTTTTAAAATAGCAACACTGTGGGAAGTGAGTACAGTCCTCCGTGGCATCACATATTGCGGTAGGTCAGCTGGTATCCATGGCAACACTGGGCTGAATGGAAGATGGTAGCAGTAGATCTGTGGCTCTGTAGCAAGGTCATCTGGTCTCACTGTCTTTCTGGGAGTTTACTGTGTGGCAGAGAGACATTAACAACACATGGTTAGAGTAAGAGGAAGCATGTATCAGATCATCAGCACGTAGCTTCATGAGCACGTAGCTTCATGAGCACATAGCTTCATGAGCACATAGCTTCATGAGCACGTGTTCTGTCACTGATGCATGTATCATTTATTACAAATAATGTTGTTTTGTGACTTCTTCAAATTAGAGAAAGTATGACATACTTTTGAATAGAATAATATTCAAGGTTAGTATGTGGGAGGAAAAAGTATGAAAATGTATGTACTCATTACTGAAAGTCGCTCTGCATAAGAGCGTCTGCTAAATGACTAACGTAAATGTAAAACATGGAACAAGGCTTATTATTACATGATTTACTTGTTCAATCCACTAGGTGGCGTATGTTTTGTCTGTAGTTCCTCTACTGTGCAGCAGGTGCTGCTGTGTAGCTGTGGTGGTAGAATAGGGTTGTGGAGGGAGTTACAGGATTTCACACTGTGGCTGCTCTTCCACATTGATACCAGAGATTCCTGGCATGTCTCTAAAGTTAAAGGGATCACTTCAAAATCAAACATCATCTGTTGTGCAGGTCCAAATGTATGCCTCAATCCCAAACCAATTGAAAGATTAGTCAAATCGGAAATCTTTCTATAGCTGGATCTTGACTGCCGATGGCATGTGACTAACTCATCTTGACACAAGAACAGAGAGTAGTTACAGTAGGCACCTGGCTTTCAACGTGTGGCTGCTCTCCCACAAAACATCAAAGTTTGAAGTGACCTACCCTTTTTTAAACTCCTCTATTTCCCCTGTCTCTGTGGATGCCGTACAGCCAGGTGCCGATGTTTGTACAGATCCAGCAGAAGTGGAGGAGGATGTACCATGGGGAGTGCCAGGGACCGGGGGTGCGTACCGACTTTGAGATGGTCCATCTCCGCAAGGTGCCCAGCCAATACAACCACCTCTCAGGCCTGCTGGACATCTTTAAGTCCAAGATGGTGAGTATAGAAGGACCTGGTCTAATGACTTCATGCCTAACATTAACCTTTTAGCTCTTTTAGCTCTTTGTGTCACCCCAGACTAACTGTAGGTCCAGTTTCCCTGAATGAGAGTAAGCCTAGTGTTGGACTAAGATTCACTTTCAATGGTGAATCTTCATTAAGCATGTTTTTTTTGTCCAGGACTAGGCTGAACCTTTGTCTGAATACCCAGCCCCCTGCTAGATATGATGGATAGCACAAGATATTACATAACCTTGTCTCTATTTATGTTTCTCTTTCCTCTGTTCTCCAGGTCTGTCTCCTCTTCCTCCCATCAACATCGCTATCCGCTTCACGTACGTCCTGCAGGACTGGCAGCAGTACTCCTGGCCTCAGCAGCCCCCTGGTACACACAACAACCACACAGCCCACTAAACAGGAAGGAATGTGTCTAGTTATTCGTGCCGCTAACTCCGGCACACTTATATACCAGAGTCGATGTGGGTTTGAATCCAGCCCAGTCGCACTCCTCCTACCTTTCCTGTCTGCTTTTAGAAAACCACATCCTATCTGTTCAGTAAAACCACATCATATCTGTTCAGTAAAACCACATCCTATCTGTTCAGTAAAACCACATCCTATCTGTTCAGTAAAACCACATCCTATCTGTTCAGTAAAACCACATCCTATCTGTTCAGTAAAACCACATCCTATCTGTTCAGTAAAACCACATCATATCTGTTCAGTAAAACCACATCCTATCTGTTCAGTAAAACCACATCATATCTATTCAGTAAAACCACATCCTATCTGTTCAGTAAAACCACATCCTATCTGTTCAGTAAAACCACATCCTATCTGTTCAGTAAAACCACATCCTATCTGTTCAGTAAAACCACATCCTATCTGTTCAGTAAAACCACATCCTATCTGTTCAGTAAAACCACATCCTATCTGTTCAGTAAAACCACATCCTATCTGTTCAGTAAAACCACATCCTATCTGTTCAGTAAAACCACATCCTATCTGTTCAGTAAAACCACATCCTATCTGTTCAGTAAAACCACATCCTATCTATTCAGTAAAACCACAAAATATGAAACAGGAAGGCGCTAGGAGGGCAACCGATATATCAAGTCAGAAATCTAAACGGTGCTAGACATACAGTGGGGTCTGAAGTTATTGACACTCTTGATAAAGATGAGAAAAAATTACTGAATAAAATAAATCATAAAAATGCTGAGCTATATTGTATGCAAAAAAAATTGGGAAATTATATAATTGCATATTAATACAATTGCTCAGAGAAAAATATTTTGTTTAACAAGTAATACTTTTTGCTCTCTCAAAAAGGTAGGGGTCAAAATGATTGACACCCCTGTTTTCAATATCTTTCAATAGCTCACCTTGCAAGGAAAATGGCACTGAGCCTTTTTCTAAAATGTTTGAGTTGGAGAACACATTGGGAGGGATCTTCCTCCTGACAGAATCCTTCCAGATGCTTGATATCCTTCGTCTCCTCTTCTGGACCGCCCTCCTCTATTCAAACCACAGGTTTTCAATGGATTTCAAGTCCAGAGACTGAGATGGCCATTGCAAAATGTTGATTTTTTTGGCCAATTAACCATTTCTTTGTGGATTTTGATGTGTGCTTGGGGTTATTGTCTTGCTGGAAGATCCACTTGCATCCAATTTTAGCGTCCTGGCAGAGGCCACCAGGTTTTTGGCTAAAATGTCCTGGTACTCTGTAAATTTCAATGACGCTGTTGACCTTAACAAGGGCCCCAGGACCGGTGGAAGCAAAATAGCATACAATATAGCTCAGTATTTGAATTATTCAGTTTATACAGTCATCATTATCAAGGGTGTCAATAATTTCGTACCCCACTAGGCTAGCCCACAGGGCGTATTGGAAGCTTTGGTCGTTCAACGCCTCTGTGCGCGTGACCAACATTTTAGCAAACTGATATAATCCACTCACTCTCTCTTTGCTCCAAATTCAATAGTGTATGGTTCTTCCCACAGTTATGTTAAGTGCTGCTCTCCGGGGTACATTTTAGTGTTGCAAATAGATGCTTGAGTCTTTGAGTGGTGCAGGGAAGGCGGTACAAGGTCGGAGGTCGGAGAGCTTTTTAAACGGCTCACAAACGGACAATATTTCTGCTCCTCTTGAATGGGACCTGAGAGGAATGGCAGTGGGTGGAGGGTCAATTTGAGGTTTTTATATTTGACACCAGAGTATATTTGGTCCTTTAGTTTTTATTGTTATGAATTTGCCTGCCTTCAAGGCATTGAGGATGGAAACGCATAGGAAGTGTTAACAGTTTTGGTTCTTCTTGCTACCTCTAAGTGAACGTATTGGGAGTTGAATCAAAGTCATGATTGAACAGTAAAAGGTGAAAGTGTGTTTTTTTTTCTTTTTTCGTTGCCTCCAGACTTCGACGGTCTCCTCGGAGGGGAGGTGGGAGGGGTGGAGTTTGGGAAGTTGCAGTTCGGAGCGTGTGAGGATCCAATCAGGTAGGACTGATGTAGCCATGACGACAAGTCAAAGCATGCTTGATTTAGAGATTTACCTCATTGTTCACGTGTATTCTTGACATCTTTGGCATGAGCCTTTAATTCATTATTGACCAAACTGTAGCTTATAGTGAGACGTTTATAAAGCAAAACAAACAAATCTGTATTTTCTTTCATTGTTGTCTCAGTGAGCTTCACCTATTGACAACCTGGCCCCACCTGACAGAAGCTATCGTGGTGGATAACGATGTGTACTCGTGAGTCTCAACCACCACACTCCCTCCCTCCCCTCTGACCTGCTGGTTGACACATTGATGGAACATCTTAACAGCCTGAGATACGATCTATCAAGAACATTGTTTGTCCTCTTACCAAATGACAGCAAATATAGAGGTGTCATTTTCAATAAATAGAATCAGTATCCAGGTTGAGCTTATAAAGCAAGTGAGCATTGAGGTAGATGGAGAGAGAGAGCGAGAGAAAGAACATCCAGGTCAGTAAAACAAGTTCTCCATACCTTTGGAACACTGAAAGGTTGTTACCCATATTAATACCCTGTGTGCCAGACAGTGTAGGTGTTGAGAGGGCGGTTGTGGAGGAGGTGTGTGGGAAGAGGATATAACAAGTACCTCAGCCCCAGCAACACCGCTCGCTCGTTCAACTGCATTAAAGCTGAAATTAATTCATGCTGAATGATTTTACGCTTTTCAGTTTAGTGATGAAATGGTGCTCAGTGAGCCATCGCTTCATGTTAACAGGGTTTTTCTTCAAGTCCCTCCATCCTAAATGTGCTTGAGCTTCATTGTATAAAGAGTTTCTTTGAAGGGAATCAAAGATATCTGCACCTGGATGCAGAAACATTTAGATTAGCCCTGTCAAAAACAAGATCCTCTTTCAAAGACTGTTTTGGGGTTTATTTTGCTGGTTGTATTTATTGGTGAATCCCCTTATAGGGCGTTCTGGGGTAGAAATGTGGGGTTTTAGAGAATATGTGACTTGCCTCGGGTCAACTGAAATGGTACCCTACCTGACTGACTGACTGGCTGACTGGGTAATAGATATTATATGGCAACTGATACTCAGTGGTTCTTATTTCAAGGATCCAAAATAAAGCAAAAAGTCAATAGATAATTATCAGGTAATTACTTTCCACTATATAGTCTCTAAATGAAAACCAGGTCAATATCTGGTTGTAAAGTAAACCACAATAACAATGAATCTTCTCTTCCCGTCAGAGCCCCATGTTTAATAGCCTATTTTCAGGCCTAATCTTTACTATAATGGTAAATGTGAACCACTGATCTGATCCAGGGACAGTTTACCTCCCTCCTCTGTGTGGTCTGACCTTATGTGCTCTCTGTGTGACCTCACAGTGACCTGGACCCACTCCAGGCCCCTCATTGGTCAGTCTGAGTCAGGAGCACAGACAACCCCACGTGCTTGCTCGGTAAGTTAGGACCCTCTCACAGAAATACTGATCCTATATTATAAAAATCCTATAGAATATTATGAATGTCCATGTAACGTGGTTTAAAATGCTCCCTCATCCATCAGCTGTATGTAAAGGGAGTTCCAAAGACTTACTCAGATGTTGACTTACTCTATGTCAAATTTGATGGACAAAAAAAGCTTTTTGAATTTGAAATATATGTCATCTTCTGGTTGTCACTTGCTACCACAGCCACAAAGTCAAAATTGGCTATATCTTAAAAATGTATGAAAGTAAAAAATGTCTGCATAGTGCATCTTTAAGGTTAGGCATATGGTTAGCAGTTTGGTTAAGGTTAGGGTTTAGATTAGGATTAGGTTTAAAATCACATTTTAAGAAGATAAATTGTAGAAATACGCGGGTTTTATGACTTTGTGGCTATGGTAACTAGTGATGATCTCATCTTCTCCATCCCAGGTGACTTCCTGACAATTCTTTAAGCTGTTCTCCAAGAAGGAATCAACAGAGGAGATTCTGGGAAGAGGTCCATTTGAGGAGGAAGGCAAAGGTAATGTGTTCTATGGCTACTGGGGTGTATCTCAATAGTCTAACATCTCTTTCTTGAATTTTCCAATATCAAATTTTATTAGTAACATGCGCCGAATACAACAGGTGTAGACCTTACAGTGAAATGCTTACTTACGAGCCCCTAACTAACAATGCAGTTTAAAAAATATGAATATGAATAAGAAATAAAATTAACAAGTAATTAAAGAGCAGCAGTAAAATAACAATAGCGAGACTATATACAGAGTGTACCGGTACAGAGTCAATGTGCGGGGGCAACGGTTAGTCGAGGTAATTGAGGTAATATGTACATGTAGGTAGAGTTATTAAAGTGACTATGCATAGATGATAACAACAGAGAGTAGCAATGGTGTAAAAGGGTGGGAGGGGCGGGGCAATGCAAATAGTCTGGGTAGCCATTTGATTAGCTGTTTAGGAGTCTTATGGCTTGGGGGTAGAAGCTGTTTAGAAACCTCTTGGACCTAGACTTGGCACTCCGGTACCGCTTGCCGTGCGGTAGCAGAGAGAACAGTCTATGACTAGGGTGGCTGGAGACTTTGACAATTTGTAGGGCTTTCCTCTGACACTGCCTAGTATAGAGGTCCTGGATGGCAGGAAGCTTGGCCCCAGTGATGTACTGGGCTGTACGCACTACCCTCTGTAGTGCCTTGCGGTCGGAGGACGAGCAGTTGCCATACCACTGCCATACCAGTCAGGATGCTCTCGATGGTGCAGCTGTAAAACCTTTTGAGGATCTGAGTACCCATGCCAAATATTTTCAGTCTCCTGAGGGGGAATAGGTTTTGTCGTGCCCTCTTCACGACTGTCTTGGTGTGTTTGGACTATTCTAGTTTGTTGGTGATGTGGACACCAATATGGTGTTTTTCCTAGGGGGATTTGTGCAGACGTCAGTGCAGATGATGGGAAGTAGAAGCCACTCTGGACTCTTGGCTTGTTGTTTGCATGTGAAGGGAGAATTACGCTCTCTTCTCAGTCAGAGCCCACCCTCACACCCTCCCTGTGAATGGCTTCTCTGTCCCTCCCCCCTCCACTCTCTCCTCATTAGACAACATCAGCCATGCCCTGTCTAAGCTGACGGACCCCACAGCCGTGTCCATCCCCAAGCTGTCTGTCTCCAACATGGTGCACAGCGCCCGCTAACGCATCCACCGCTGCATTGACGAATCACCGCTCAGCGGTGACGTGCTCAACTCTATACTGCTGGTGAGAGAGAGCAGGCATGACAACGGACACACACTCTTACCTTCTAAAGGCATATGGTGATTTAGGCAGGCTGACATCATACTACACAAGAGGAGAGGAGAGCAGGAGAGTCTTCAGCCAGGCTCCTCAGTTACTGGCCCTGCTGTGTGAACAGCCTCTTGATCAGCCGTGAAGCCATTGCTCAAGCAGTACCTTATTCCCTACATGCTCACACTGCCATTGGCCTAGCCACCCCGGCGCACGTTTGGTTTTTTACCCTAACACAACATCATCAAGCTGTGTAGTGCGAGGGTACAAAACTAAACGTGCGCTGGGGGGGCAGGCCAGTGGTTTGGGAAACCCTGTGTTAGAGGCTCAGTGGTAAGTCAGACAGTTGTTCAATAAAACATTCAAATCAGACACTCGGTTCGTAGCAGGATTGTTCCTTCAGAGATGTTTTGTGTCAAGGTAAGGAAATGGATGTTCCCTTGTACGAGAGTATGTAAGTTTATATTTGTGTGTGTATGGTGTCAGTATCTCTTCCCAGACGCAGCCATAGGTAAACCATCATCAGAGAACAGCGAGAGAAAGGCTGCTCAATCACACACCGATGGGAAACCAGAAGAGAAGGATTCTGACGACTATGTAGGTCTGCTGTCTGTGCTTTACCACACTATCACTGTGTCAGACACACTGCACTCCAGGGCTGGGTTCAGTAGTCACTGTGTCAGACACACTGCACTCCAGGGCTGGGTTCAGTAGTCACTGTGTCAGACACACTGCACTCCAGGGCTGGGTTCAGTAGTCACTGTGTCAGACACACTGCACTCCAGGGCTGGGTTCAGTAGTCACTGTGTCAGACACACTGCACTCCAGGGCTGGGTTCAGTAATCACTGTGTCAGACACACTGCACTTCAGGGCTGGGTTCAGTAGTCACTGTGTCAGACACACTGCACTCCAGGGCTGGGTTCAGTAGTCACTGTGTCAGACACACTGCACTTCAGGGCTGGGTTCAGTAGTCACTGTGTCAGACACACTGCACTCCAGGGCTGGGTTCAGTAGTCACTGTGTCAGACACACTGCACTCCAGGGCTGGGTTCAGTAGTCACTGTGTCAGACACACTGCACTCCAGGGCTGGGTTCAGTAGTCACTGTGTCAGACACACTGCACTCCAGGGCTGAGTTCAGTAGTCACTGTGTCAGACACACTGCACTCCAGGGCTGGGTTCAGTAATCACTGTGTCAGACACACTGCACTCCAGGGCTGAGTTCAGTAGTTATGCCATTGGAGAAACATTTTGAAATACTTGAACTTGTCTGAAAGAACTCAGAAATACAATTTCCAATTGTCAAGAAAATGTCAGAAAAAGTCTGATTGATTAGTGTCATTTTCTGCAATACTGTGTGATGATTGTACTCCCCCACCCCCCTCAGAGCCTGTACAACCAGCTGAAGTCTGCTCCTAGTAACAGTCTAACGTACCGCCTGGCGCTATGTCTGTGTCTGGTTAACTTCTACCATGGAGGGGTCCGGGCCATGGCTCACCTCTGGCAGGAGTTTTTCCTGGAGATGAGATACCGTTGGGAGAACAACTACCTACCTCGTCTATGGGTGAGAAGAACCAGATTTTAGCTGGATTGATTGATTGTTACACCTTCTATTGCTCCCCAATAGGGGAAACAACAACAGATTTAGCATTAGGACCAACTCTAAACTACCTAGTTTTCTGGTGAGAACATGGTCCTATTCATTATGCAACAAACAGAATAAAATGGACTGAACTAGTCCAGTAAGAAACTATATATTTTCTGTTTTACCTTTTGCTACGGTGTGCCCCAATGAATAAGACCCCAGATTATAACACCTTCGATTGCTACCTAATGGGACACAGTAACAAGCACAGCATCGATTGGGATCAAATCCATTTATATTCCTGTCAATTTAAGTTCATATGGAATTTGTCCATTTTGATAGACATCTACTCAGACATCCACCCAGTCATTTCCTGAAGGGGGACTGTAATAGAACAACATTGGATTGAACCTGAACTGGAATGCCATCAATAATGAGGTTTAGGATATACACAGTATACTGAATCATCATCATCCTGCCTGTCTCCTCTGATTCAGACTGGCCGGTGGTCCCCCAGACCTCCGCTGCTGTCTCCTCTGATTCAGACTGGCCGGTGGTCCCCCAGACCTCCGCTGCTGTCTCCTCTGATTCAGACTGGCCGGTGGTCCCCCAGACCTCCGCTGCTGTCTCCTCTGATTCAGACTGGCCGGTGGTCCCCCAGACCTCCGCTGCTGTCTCCTCTGATTCAGACTGGCCGGTGGTCCCCCAGACCTCCGCTGCTGTCTCCTCTGATTCAGACTGGCCGGTGGTCCCCCAGACCTCCGCTGCTGTCTCCTCTGATTCAGACTGGCCGGTGGTCCCCCAGACCTCCGCTGCTGTCTCCTCTGATTCAGACTGGCCGGTGGTCCCCCAGACCTCCGCTGCTGTCTCCTCTGATTCAGACTGGCCGGTGGTCCCCCAGACCTCCGCTGCTGTCTCCTCTGATTCAGACATACATGTTTAATAGTCTGTAGTTAACTCTGTGAACAGCCTCAGTAATCAATGTAGTGAGGTCCATATGTGCACAGTTGGGTCCAGTCTATCAACTGTATAGATACAGACCACGCTATGATTATTACTAAGTCTGTTTACTTAGTCCAAATAGGCTTTGTCAGAGATGTCCCCTTCCCTCTTGAAGGCCTGCAACAACAACAAAGTACTCTGCAAAGTCTTTGATAAAGCCCAACACACCAACATGAACAATAGCTACATGAAAGCATTAATCCAGCACAAAAGCAATCTGAATGCCGAAATTAATTGTTTAGGAAGAATGGATTAAAATGGATTAATATGTATTAATATGATGATAGCAGAAGCTACCTGTACAGTCGTGGCCAAACGTTTTGAGAATGACACAAATATAAATTTTCACAAAGTCTGCTGCCTCAGTTTGTATGATGGCAATTTGCATATACTCCAGAATGTTATGAAGAGTGATCAGATGAATTGCAATTAATTGCAAAGTCCCTCTTTGCCATGTAAATGAACTGATTCCCCCAAAAAGCATTTCCACTGCATTTCAGCCCTGCCACAAAAGGAGGCTTCAGTGCGCCCAAGAAAGTACAGCAAGCGCCAGGACTGTCTCCTAAAGTTGATTCAGCTCCTCCCCTTTTGGAGGATGGCCTGGTGTCAAGAAGGGCAGCAAAGAAGCCACTTCTCTCCAGGAAAAACATCAGGGACAGACTGATATTCTGCAAAAGGTACAGGGATTGGACTGCTGAGGACTGGGGTAAAGTCATTTTCTCTGATGAATCCCCTTTCCGATTGTTTGGGGATTCCGGAAAAAAGCTTGTCCGGAGAAGACAAGGTGAGCGCTACCATCAGTCCTGTGTCATGCCAACAGTAAAGCATCCTGAGACAATTAATGTGTGGGGTTGCTTCTCAGCCAAGGGAGTGGGCTCACTCACAATTTTGCCTAAGAACACAGCCATGAATAAAGAATGGTACCAACACATCCTCCGAGAGCAACTTCTCCCAACCATCCAGGAACAGTTTGGTGATGAACAATGCCTTTTCCAGCATGATGGAGCACCTTGCCGTAAGGCAAAAGTGATAACTAAGTGGCTCGGGGAACAAAACATCGATATTTTGGGTCCATGGCCAGGAAACTCCCCAGACCTTAATCCAATTGAGAACTTGTGGTCAATCCTCAAGAGGCGGGTGGACAAACAAAAAAACACAAATTCTGACAAACTCCAAGCATTGATTATGCAAGAATGGGCTGCCATCAGTCAAGATGTGGCCCAGAAGTTAATTGACAGCATGCCAGGGCAGATTGCAGAGATCTTGAAAAAGAAGGGTCAACACTACAAATATTGACTCTTTGCATCAACTTCATGTAATTGTCAATAAAAGCCTTTGACACTTATGAAATGCTTGTAATTATACTTCAGTATTCCATAGTAACATCTGACAAAAATATCTAAAGACACTGAAGCAGGAAAATTAATATTTGTGTCATTCTCAAAACTTTTGGCCACGACTGTACACCAGGATCTTTCTCTCTGTTTTTTGTTTTGCACATTAGTCTGGCAGAGATACTTGTAGTGCAGAATTGGTACATTTCTCCTCCAAGAGTTTGCTGAATTTAGTGTAAATTGATCCTGGAGAGTATAGGATGATTTAAGGTAGAACGTCAGAACAGAATGGTGAGCTTCAGCCAATGGATACTGATAATAATGTCTCTGTCTTATGTTTATGATGATGATGAGGTAGTGAGAGAGTCGACAGGGAGCAGAGGGAGAGATGGAGAGGGAGCGAGAGAGTGAGTCGACAGGGAGCAGAGGGAGAGATGGAGAGGGAGCGAGAGAGAGGCGACAGGGAGCAGAGGGAGTGATGGAGAGGGAGCGAGAGGGATTCGACAGGGAGCAGAGGGAGAGATGGAGAGGGAGCGAGAGAGAGGCGACAGGGAGCAGAGGGAGAGATGGAGAGGGAGTCGACAGGGAGCAGAGGGAGAGATGGAGAGGGAGCGAGAGAGTCAGTCGACAGGGAGCAGAGGGAGAGATGGAGAGGGAGAGAGAGAATGAGTCGACAGGGAGCAGAGGGAGAAATGGAGTGAATTGACAGGGAGCAGAGGGAGAGATGGAGTGAGTTGACAGGGAGCAGAGGGAGAGATGGAAGGATGGAGAGGGTGAGAGAGAGAGAGCACGGCCTAGCCCCACAGCCCAGACAGAACCAGACAGACCCAGACAGGCCCAGCCAGACCCAGACCCATAAACACTTTTCTTATTCAGCCACCCACTCCTCACCTGGGGGAGGAAAGGATGGAGAGAGAAAGAGAGAAGAATAGAAAGAGGGAATGAGAGAGAGAGGGAGGGAGGTGGTAATAGAGATGCCCAGAGAGACAGGGAGGGTGAGAGGGAAAGAGAGGTAATATCTTTCTGAAAAGTCGAGGTGGAGAGCAGTGAGAGCCTCTTTAACTGCAATCACTTTAATAAGAGGAAGAGGCTTCCAGGCAGCACTGTGTCCCCCTCTCTCATTGCTGCTCCCTCTCTTGCTGCTCCCTCATCCTCTCTCTCTCGCTGCTCTCTCTCATTGCTGCTCCCTCTCTTGCTGCTCCCTCATCCTCTCTCTCTCGCTGCTCTCTCTCATTGCTGCTCCCTCTCTTGCTGCTCCCTCATCCTCTCTCTCTCGCTGCTCTCTCTCATTGCTGCTCCCTCTCTTGCTGCTCCCTCATCCTCTCTCTCTCGCTGATCTCTCTCGCTTCTCTCTCTCTCGCTTCTCCCTCTCTCTCTCTTTCTCTCGCTGCTCCCTCTCTTGCTGCTCCCTCTCTCTCTCTCTGCTCCCTCTCTCTATCTGCTCCCTCTCTCTCTCTCTGCTCCCTCTCTCTCGCTTCTTCCTCTCTTTCTCTCGCTGCTCTCTCTCACTGCTCTCTCTCTCTCTTGCTGCTCTCTCTCTGGCTGCTCCCTCTCTCTCTCTCGCTGCTCTCTCTCTCTCACTGCTCCCTTTCTTTCGCTGCTCCCTCTCTCTCACTGCTCCCTTTCTTTCGCTGCTCACTCTCTCTCTCGCTTCTTCCACTCTCTCTCTCGCTTCTCCCTCTCTCTCCCTCTCTCTCTCTCTCGCTGCTCCCTCTCTCTCGCTGCTCCCTCTCTCTCTCTCTTGCTGCTCCCTGTCTCTCTCTTGCTGCTCCCTCTCTCTCTCTCTCACTGCTCCCTCTCTCTCTCACTTCTCCCTCTCGCTCTCTGCTTCCTCTCTCTCACTGCTCCCTCTCTCTCACTGCTCACTCTCTTTCGCTGCTCACTCTCTCTCTCGCTTCTTCCTCTCTCTCTCTCGCAGCTCCCTCTCTCTTTCGCAGCTCCCTCTCTCGCTGCTCACGCTGCTCCCGCTCTCTCTCTCTCGCTGCTCTCGCTTCTCTCTCTCTATCTCTCTGGCTGCTCCCCCTCTCTGACTGCTCCCCCCTCTCTCTCTTGCTGCTCCCCCTCACACTCTCTTGCTGCTCCCTCTCCCTCGCTGCTCCCTCTCTCTCACTGCTCCCTCTCTCTCGCTTCTTCCTCTCTCTCTCTCACAGCTCCCTCTCTCTCTCAGCTCCCTCTCTCTCTCTCTCTCGCAGCTCCCTCTCTCTCTCTCTCGCAGCTCCCTCTCTCTCTCTCTCGCAGCTTCCTCTCTCTCTCTCGCAGCTTCCTCTCTCTCTCTCGCAGCTCCCTCTCTCTCTCTCTCTCGCAGCTCCCTCTACCTCTCTCTCTCAGTTCCCTCTCTCTCTCTCTCGCAGCTCCCTCTCTCTCTCTCTCGCAGCTCCCTCACTTTCTCTCTCGCTGCTCCCTCTCTCTCTCTCTCTCTCTCGCTGCTCCTTCTCTCTCTCTCTCTCGCTGCTCCCTCTCTCTCTCTCGCAGCTCCCTCTCTCTCTCACAGCTCCCTCTCTCTCTCTCTCTCTCTCTCGCAGCTCTCTCTCTTTCTCGCAGCTCTCTCTCGCTCTCGCAGCTCTCTCTCTCTCTCTCGCAGCTCCCTCTCTCTCTCAGCTCCCTCTCTCTCTCGCAGCTCCCTCTCTCTCTCGCAGCTCTCTCTCTCTCTCTCTCGCGCTGCTCCCTCTCTCTCTCGCGCTGCTCACTGTCCTTCTCGCTTCTCCCTCTCTCTCTCTCGCGCTGCTCACTGTCTCTCTCGCTTCTCCCTCTCTCTCTCTCGCTGCTCCCTCTCTCTCTCTCGCTGCTCTCTCTCTCTCTCTCTCTCGCGCTGCTCCCTCTCTCTCTCGCACTGCTCACTGTCTCTCTCGCTTCTCCCTCTCTCTCTCTCGCAGCTCCCTCTCTCTCTCTCGCAGCTCCCTCTCTCTCTCTCTCTCTCTCTCTCGCAGCTCCCTCTATCTCTCTCTCTCAGTTCCCTCTTTCTCTCTCTCTCAGTTCCCTCTTTCTCTCTCTCTCGCAGCTCCCTCTCTCTCTCTCTCGCAGCTCCCTCTCTCTCTCTCTCGCAGCTCCCTCTCTCTCTCTTTCTCGCTCTCTCTCTCTCACAGCTCCCTCTCTCTCTCTCGTTTCTCTCTCTCTCTCGCTGCTCCCTCTCTCTCTCGCTGCTCCCTCTCTCTCTCTCTCTCTCTCTCTCTCTCTCTCTCTCTCTCTCGCAGCTGCCTCTCTCTCTCGCTTCTCTCTCTCGCTGCTCCCTCTCTCTCGCTGCTCCCTCTCTCTCGCAGCTCCCTCTCTCTCTCTCGTTTCTCTCTCGCTCTCTCGCTGCTCTCTCTCTCGTCGCTGATCCCTCTCTCTCTCTCGCTCTCTCTCGTTGCTGCTGAGTCCCTCTCTCGCTGCTGAGTCCCTCTCTCTCGCTGCTCTCTCTCTCTCTCTCTCGCTGATTCCCTCTCTCTCTCTCTCTCGCTGCTGAGTCCCTCTCTCGCTGCTGAGTCCCTCTCTCGCTGCTGAGTCCCTCTCTCGCTGCTGAGTCCCTCTCTCGCTGCTCTCTCTCTCGTCGCTGCTGAGTCTCTCTCTCTCCCTCGTCATCCCTCTCTCTCGTCGCTGCTCCAACTCTCCCTCAACTCAATTCGCTTTATTGGCATGACGTAACAATGTACATATTGCCAAAGCTTATTTTGGATATTTACAATATAAAAATGAGAATCAAAATTGTCAACGGGACAACAGTAACAACAATAACCAAGGGTCAAAATAACCATACATTGAACAATAACATGTGCAGGTTGATTGGTCTGTCAGACACTGTCCCCAACTTATGGCAGGCAGCAATGTAGTGCACTGCCAACCCACAGCTCTCTGCGTCCTCCCCCAACAGGACGGGTAGCCTATCCTCATCAGAGAGGTCTTTGAAACCTTGAATAAGGGTTTCAAATTTGGGAAAATGACACTCTCTAATTGTTTTATATTTTTGACATTTTGTCAGGAAATGCAGCTCCGTCTCAGGTTCTGCTGTTGTGCAGTGGTTGCACATCCTTTCCTCTACAGGGAGCCAGGTTTTCCTGTGTCTACCCTTCTCAATGGCAAGGCTGTGCTCACTGAGCCTGTACTTTGTCTCTCTCTCATCGCTGATCCCTCTCTCTCTCTCTTGTCGCTGCTGAGTCTCTCTCTTGTCGCTGCTGTCTCTCTCTCGTCGCTGCTGAGTCTCTCTCTCTCTCGCTGCTGAGTCTCTCTCTCTCTTGTCGCTGCTGAGTCTCTCTCTCTCTCTCTCGCTGCTGAGTCTCTCTCTCTCTCATCGCTGATCCCTCTCTCTCTCTCTCGTCGCTGCTGAGTCTCTCTCTCGTCGCTGCTGAGTCTCTCTCTCGTCGCTGCTGAGTCTCTCTCTTGTCGCTGCTGAGTCTCTCTCTCATCGCTGCTGAGTCTCTCTCTCTCTTGTCGCTGCTGAGTCTCTCTCTCTCTCTTGTCGCTGCTGAGTCTCTCTCTCTCTTGTCGCTGCTGAGTCTCTCTCTCGTCGCTACTGAGTCTCTCTCTCTCTTGTCGCTGCTGAGTCTCTCTCTCTCTTGTCGCTGCTGAGTCTCTCTCTTCGCTGCTGAGTCTCTCTCTCGTCGCTGCTGAGTCTCTCTCTCGTCGCTGCTGAGTCTCTCTCCCGTCGCTGCTGAGTCTCTCTCTCTCGCTGCTGAGTCTCTCTCTCGCTGCTGAGTCTCTCTCTCTCGCTGCTGAGTCTCTCTCTCTCGCTGCTGAGTCTCTCTCTCTCTCTCGCTGCTGAGTCTCTCTCTCGCTGCTGAGTCTCTCTCTCTCTCGCTGCTGAGTCTCTCTCTCTCTCTCGCTGCTGAGTCTCTCTCTCTCTCTCGCTGCTGAGTCTCTCTCTCTCTCTCGCTGCTGAGTCTCTCTCTCTCTCTCGCTGCTGAGTCTCTCTCTCTCTCTCGCTGCTGAGTCTCTCTCTCGCTGCTGAGTCTCTCTCGTCGCTGCACTCTCTCTCTCTCTCGTCGCTGATCCCTCTCTCTCACTCGTCGCTGCACTCTCTTTCGTCGCTGCTGCCTCTCTCTCTCTCGTCGCTGATCCCTCTCTCTCTCTTGTCGCTGCACTCTCTTTCGTCGCTGCTGCCTCTCTCTCTCGTCGCTGCTCTCTCTCTCTCTCGTCGCTGATCCCTCTCTCTCTCTCTCGTCGCTGCACTCTCTTTCGTCGCTGCTGCCTCTCTCTCTCTCGTCGCTGATCCCTCTCTCTCTCTCGTCGCTGCTCTCTCTCTCTCTCTCTCTCGTCGCTGATCCCTCTCTCTCTCTCTCGTCGCTGCTCTCTCTCTCTCTCTCTCGTCGCTGATCTCTCTCTCTCTCTTTCGTCGCTGCTGCCTCTCTCTCTCGTCGCTGCTCCCTCTCTCTCTCTTTCTCGTCACTGCTCCCTCTCTCTCTCTTTCTCGTCACTGCTCCCTCTCTCTCTCTTTCTTGTCGCTGCTCCCTTTCTCTCTAGCTGCTCACTCCCTCTCTAGCTGCTCCCTCTCTCGCTGCTGAGTCCCTCTCTCTCTCTCTCTCGTCACTGCTCCCTCTCTCTCTCTTTCTCGTCACTGCTCCCTCTCTCTCTCTCTATCTTCACTGCTCCCTTTCTCTCTAGCTGCTCACTCCCTTTCTAGCTGCTCCCTCTCTCGCTGCTGAGTCCCTCTCTCTCTCGTCGCTGATCTCTCTCTCTCTCGTCGCTGATCTTTCTCTCTCGCTGCTGAGTCTCTCTCTCTCGCTGCTGAGTCTCTCTCTCTCGCTGCTGAGTCTCTCTCTCTCGCTGCTGAGTCTCTCTCTCGTCGCTGCTGAGTCTCTCTCGTCGCTGCTGAGTCTCTCTCGTCGCTGCTCCCTCTCTCTCTCTCGTCGCTGCACTCTCTTTCGTCGCTGCTGAGTCTCTCTCTCTCGCTGCTCTCTCTCTCTCTCATCGCTGCTCCCTCTCTCTCTCTCGTCGCTGCTCCCTCCCCCTCTCTCGCCTTTCTCTCTCTGTCCCTGTGTGCCCATAAGGAGAATTATGGGCACACAGGGACATGTTGAGGAGAAATGGCTCGATAAGGGCCAAAGGAATAAGGTTGTACCGGGCAGAATTACACACACGCGCGCAAACACACATACCTCCCAAAAGCTTGCCCTCTGCTGCTTGTGTGTTTTTCTCCAAGATGCTCAACTGCTGCACCGAGAGGAAGAGAGCGAGGGCTGACGGGAGGAAAATGGCGAAAGGAGGGAGAAAGAGGGAGAGGAAAGTGTCAGGGTCGACCGAGAATGGGTGCCTGGGACCGAAGAGTGCAGCGACGGTGGAAGGCGCGATAGAGGTGTCTACTGGGAAGTCACGGGACACGTGGAGCTACAGCGAGAGCGAAGACGAGTTCTTTGAGTGCCTGAGCGCGACAGAGGTGGTGAAGGACGGTCCGTCTACAGACGGCAAGAAGGGCGGGGCTAAAGAGGACGGGGCCAAGGCGGGCAAGCCGGAGGGTCGGCTCCACCCCCACGGGAAGTTGACCCTGCTCAACTCCAAGGAACCCCTGTACATCCCTGTCACTCAGGTATATTTAAGCAATAAGGCCAGAGGGGGGTGTGGTATACGGCCAATATACCACGACGCAACGCGGAGTGCCTGGATACAGCCCTTAGCCGTGGTATATTGGCCATATACCACAAACCCCTGAGGTGCCTTATTGCTATTATAAACCAACGTAGTTTTAAAGCAGTAAAAATATATGTTTTGTCATACCCGTGGTATACGGTCTGATATACCACGGCTGTCAGCCAATCAGCATTCAGGGCTTGAACCACCCAGTTTATAATACTGTATATACTGTAGTACACGCCCCTGTATATCCCTTTCGCTCAGGTATATTACCGTATATACTGTAATACAAGCACCACACCCCTGTACACCCATGTAACTTGGGTATATTACGTACAGTACCAGTCAAAAGTTTGGAAACACCAACTCATTCAAGGGTTTTTCTTTATTTTTACTATTTTCTACATTGTAAAATAATAGTGAAGACATCAAAACTATGAAATAACACATATGGAATCATGTAGTAACCAAAAACCTTTTAAACAAATCAAAATATATGTTATATTTGAGATTATTCAAAGTAGCCACCCTTTGCCTTGATGACAGCTTTGCACATTCTTGGCATTCTCTCAACCAGCTTCATGAGATAGTCACCTGGAATGCATCTCTATTAACATGTGTGCCTTGTTAATTTGTGGACTTTCTTGCTTTCCTTTTGAGCCAATCAGTTGTGTTGTGACAATGTAGGGGTGGTATACAGAAGAGAGCCCTATTTGGTGAAAGACCAAGTCCATATTATGGCAAGAACAGCTCAAATAAGCAAAGAGAAACGACAGTCCATCATTACTTGAAGACATGAAGGTCAGTCAATACGGAAAAGTTCAAGAACTTTGAAAGTTACTTCAAGTGCAGTTGCAAAAACCATCAAGCGCTATGATGAAACTGGCTCTCATGAGGACCGCCACAGGAAAGGAAGACCCAGAGTTACCTCTGCTGCAGAGGATAAGTTCATTAGAGTTACCAGCCTCAGAAAATGCAGCCCAAATAAATGCCTCAGAGTTCAAGTAACAGACACATCTCAACATCAACTGTTCAGAGGAGACTGCGTGAATCAGGCCTTCATGTTCAAATTGCTGCAAAGAAACCACTACTAAAGGACACCAATAAGAAGAAGAGACTTGCTTGGGCCAAGAAACACGAGCAATGGACATTAGACCAGTGGAAATCTGTCCAATGTTTGAGATTTTTGGTTCCAAACTCCTTGTCATTTGTGAGACGCAGAGTAGGTGAACGGATGATCTCCGCATATGTGGTTCCCACGTAAAGCATGGAGGAGGAGGTGTGATGGTGTTGAGGTGCTTTGCTGGTGACATTGTCTGTGATTTATTTAGAATTCAAGGCACAAGTAACCAGCATGGCTACCACAGCATTCTGCAGTGATTCGCCATCCCAGCTGGTTTGCACTTGGACAATGCCATCCCAGCTGATTTTTCAACAGAACAGTGACCCAACACACCTCCAGGCTGTGTAAGGGCTATTTGACCAAGAAGGAGAGTGATGGAGTGCTGCATCAGATGACCTGGCCTCCACAATCACCTGACCTCAACCCAATTGAGATGGTTTGGGATGAGTTGGACCACAGAGTGAAGGAAAAGCAGCCAAAAAGTGTTCAGCATATGTGGGAACTCCTTCATGATTGTTGGAAAAGCATTCCAGGTGAAGCTGGTTGAGAGAATTCCAAGCTTGTGCAAAGCTGTCAGCAAGGCAAAGGGTGTCTACTTTGAAGAATCTCAAATATAAAATATATTTTGATTTAACACTTTTTTGGTTACTACATGATTCCATATGTGTTATTTCATAGTTTTGATGTCTTCACTATTATTCTACAATGTAGAAAATAGTCATTTAAAAAAAGTGTCCAAACTTTTGACTGGTACTGTATATACTGTCGTACAATCCCCTGTACATCCCTGTCTCATTCCACATTCATGGGCATTAATATGGTTTGCTTGCCCCTTTGCTGCTATAACAGCCTCCACTCTTCTTTGAAGGCTTTCCACTAGATGTTGGAACATTGCTGCGGGGACTTGCTTCCATTCAGCCACAAGAGCATTAGGGAGGTTGGGCACTGATTTTGGGCGTGTTCCAATTCATCCCAAAGGTGTTCGATGGGGTTGAGGTCAGGGCTCTGTGGGGGCCAGTCAAGTTCTTCCATACCGATCGCAACAAACCATTTCTGTATGGACCTCACTTTGTGCACGGGGGACATGTGCACAGGTAGCCTAGTGGTTAGCGTGTTGGGCCAGTAACCGAAAGGTTGCTAGATCGAATCCCCGAGCTGACAAGGTAAGACTCCGTCGTTCTGCCTCTGAACAAGGCAGTTAACCCATTGTTCCTAGGCCGTCATTGTAAGTAAGAATTCGTTCTTAACTGACTTGCCTAGTTAAATAAAGGTTAAATAAAAAAACTGTTGCCAGAAAGTTGGAAACACAGAATCATCTAAAATGTCATTGTCTGCTGTAGCATTAAGATTTCCCTTCACTGGAACTAAGGGCTGTGGCCTGAACCATGAAAAACAGCCCCAGACCATTATTCCTCCTCCACCAAACTTTACAGTTGGCACTATGCATTGGGGCAGGTAGCGTTCTCCTGGCATCTGCCAAACCAGATTTGTCCATGGGACTGCCAGATGGTGAAGCGTGATTCATCACTCCAGAGAACGCGTTTCCACTGCTCCAGAGTCCAATGGTGGTGAGCTTTACACCACTCCAGCCGACTCTTGGCATTGTACATGGTGATCTTAGGCTTGTGTGCGGCTGCTCAGTCATGGAAACCCATTTCAGGAAGCTCCCAATGAACAGTTCTTGTGCTGAAGTTGTTTCCCGAGGTAGTTTGGAACTTGGTAGTGAGCGTTGCAACTGAGGACAGACAATTTTATGTGCCATGCGCTTCAGCACTCAGCGGTCCCATTCTGTGAGCTTGTGTGGTCTACCACTTTGCGGCTGAGCCGTTGTTACTCCTAGACGTTTCCACTTCTCAATAACAGCACTTACAGTTAACCGGGGCAGCTCTAGCAGGGCAGAAATTTGACTAAATGACTTGTTGGAAAGGAATCCTATGACGGTGCCACGTTGAAAGTCACTGAGCTCTTCAGTAAGGCCATTCTACTTCCAATGTTTGTCTATGGAGAATGCATGGCTGTGTGCTCGATTTTATACACCTGTCAGCAACGGGTGTGTCTGAAATAGCTGAATCCACTAATTTGAAGGGGTGTCCACATACTTTTGTATATAGTGGATGTTCAAATACCTACCATATCATTATCAATGGCACTGTTTAGACACACAGCCAGCCATTGTAGATTACTGTACAATCTGCACCACTCTAGCACATTGATCTATTCATTACTATATTGTAACGATCCAGTAACTCATTGTTACTGTGGTACCATAAATCATTTTAACGCAGTACCTGACGAATTCAGTACATGCACACAGTGCATATTTCATTTTTCACAGACTTGTAATAAATCATAGTTGTAACATAAAACCCCTAATTATCTTTAAAAGTCACAGATAAAGGGTTGATCTTAATAAGTATGGTAATGAGAAGCATGACGTGACACCGAGACTGACAGATTCAACTCCACAAAAGCAGTAGTGCTCAGCCTCTAATTGTCCAAGGCGTTTGGGGGCAGATAGCTACTATAATACATCTGATTATAAAGGCAATGTCTTCTCAAATGTGGTGATCACCACTGATTTAGCCTCTATGCTATGAGTGTCTCCTCCCTCCCAACCTGCGTCCTTCCCTTCTTCTGTGTACTCGCTCCCTTTGTCCCTCCTCCCTCCCTCCGTGTCTCCCGCCCACCATCCCTCCCTCTCTCCCTGCTGTTTGTGTGAACCCAGAGCCCAGCTCCTGGAGTGATTTGTAGCTCCTCTCCTCCTCATCAATTATAGACGGGGCTGAAAAGTAGAGCTAATTAATGCAATGGGTTGAGGCTGACCCTCGTCAATGATTAACACGAGGCGATAGGCGGTCACTGAGGAGGGGAGAATGTGGCCCAGGCTGTCTGAAGTCGGTTTCTATCCACACACACAAAGACGACCCCGGACACGCAGTACACTGACACACACGGACACACATAGCAGATGTTGGGAAAAGGCGAGGCGAGGATGGATGCCTTGCCTAGTTAAGAGAGCGGAACGATCATGCGCTGTGTGGAGCGGTGAGGGAGAGATGGATGAAGGGTGTGAGTGTAAAATAAACGAGTGTCAGCACTTCTTCTAGAACGGCCCCGACGGCTTCACACAGGCTCTGAGGCTGCTGCTGCGGTGGCTGTCTGGGCCGTGCACAATCTCCATCTCTGTCTCTCTCTCTCTCCTCTCTCTCTCCTCTCTCTCTCCTCTCTCTCTCTCTCTCTCTCTCTCTCTCTCTCTCCTCTCTCTCTCTCTCTCTCTCTCTCTCTCTCTCTCTCTCTCTCTCTCTCTCACTCTCTCTCTCTCTCACTCTCTCTCACTCTCACTGTCACTCTCACACACACACACAATTCTAATAAAAACAACAGTTGGACAATGGCTGAAGATACTCCAAACTAAAATTAATCAGATATTCATGGCACGGACAAATAAGAATAGTTCTAATGGCACGGACAAATAAGAATAGTTCAGCTATTCAATTTATTATCAGATTTCTCATTTTTTCTTAGATTGTGCTCATATATACATTTTGTAATGATATGAGGTATTTGTAAAAAATATTTTGTATTAAAATAATGAAAGTTAGATGTGCCTCATTTGCATAAATATAATGGTAGGCTATATATAGGGATAGATTAACATAAAGGGGTGGAAAAGGGCTGTGCTCTGTCCATGCCTACCTGCACTAGCCTGATCTGTCTAGACTGCCTCATTAATTACTGTTGTCACGTTCTGTTGCAAAATTCGACAAGTGTGTCAATAGCAGATTACCTTCGGATTAAAAATCAACGCGATTGGCTCTAGATTACACCTATACTTTACAATGTTTGCAAGGTCAGATATATCACTATAATCTGAGTGTTCATTTTCGGAAGTTACTTTCATTTCAGCTCATCTAATTTATTAAACATTTTAACTGTATTAAATTATTATTTTTTTCTATTCTACAAAAAATGTATTTGCGTCAAAATAAAGTACTTTTTTTCTCCTTGTGATGTAAGTGTCGGGACGATGCGTTTAATCACTGACGAAGCTTTAGCGTTCTTATAGACGCAACGGAATGACAATGTATTCCATTGAGCCCATTTCAGCCATTACCGGGGGGTGTTTGGCAGGTCACTTCTGAGGTCGTAACGTTAACGGGAAAAAACTACAGGCACGAGCAGGATTAAAATGAAAGCCATCAATCTAGTGATATTTAAGTGGATTTTTCACCCCTCAAAAACAGGAAGTAGAGGGCTGAAGAAGACTGATCCTCTGGTGGGCGGGGCATGGGCGTCGCCAGACACAAACGCACACACACACACAGACAGACACACACGCTGGTGTATCATGTGGAGATTTTTGTACATGTCTTTTCTTCACCTGTCTCTCTCCCTTTCATCCACACACCTTTCTCCAAACGTGTCTCTCTATCTGTCATATATCGCACCCACTATCCCTTAAGTCTGTTTCCTCTCTTTTGTCTTTCTCTTGCTGTCTGTCCTCTCCATGACATTTTCTCTCCGCTTCTGTCTCTCTCTTCCTACATCCATCTATTGATTATCTGTATGTCTGTGCTATGTCTGTATGTCTCTGTCTCCGCTTTGTTTTCTTCTAGTCCCTTTCAGACATTTCCTCGCTCTCTCTCCATTCTCTAACACATTTTCTCTTTCTCCCTATCCATCTTCCTCTCTCCTCTCACACTCCTCCCTCTCTCTGTCTTTTAAACAGCAGGGATAGGGTAGGGGAACAGAGTGGGGGCAGGCAGAGATAGGTGTTTTAGATTCATGGCGATGCCACTTCATTTGTAATGAGGCGGATTGGCTCTGCTCACACACACTTGCTCTGCTCGGCAGTCTCACCTTCCTTCCCTGGGTTTAATTAGTCTTCAGTGGGTAAAGTGTTTGGCCACCGCTCCTCTCCTCCACTATTTATACCTCCAAACTCTTCTGCGTACTAAATAGCTCCCTATACCCTATACAGTGCACACATTTGAACAGGGCCCATAGGGCTCTGGTTAAAAGTAGTGCACTAAATAGGGAATACGGTTGTTGGGTGAACTATCCCTTCAAACACAGGTATAATATGAATGGTTTCATCACACTAAGCCAAGCTCGAAGTCCTGAAAATCAGTCTAGTGTATATGAGAGCAAGAGTAGACAAATAATGAAAAACTTTTACTACATCATTCCAAATGTGTTATTTAATAGTTTTGGTGTCTTCACTATTATTCTACAATGTAGAAAATAGTACAAATAAAGAAACCCTGGAATGAGTAGGTGTGTCCAAACTTTTGACTGGAACTATATATATATATATATAATCAGAAGTCCTTTTTATTCTCTATGAAATGAGGGACTTTTCTTTTAACAGCTTTATCTGAACTAGTGAATCTTGTACATAACTCTCTGGGGATTGAACCTGTGTTTTCTGTGTGACTCACAACAGTGTTAGCCCTCTGAGCTAAAGCCTGTTCTTTAGCTCAGAGCTAACACAAGTTGTCAAATCTCGAGCAAGGGAACTCATCAGGCAAGTTCGGCCGACCCCCTCTACAGTCAGTCTTTTGTGTTAATTCAAATAACCATTTGATTTATGAACCTGAGTGGCTGTGATCATGACTTGCCTTACCAGTTGTGGAACCGAGACAGACTTTAGCGAACATTGTGCAGTGTTCAGTTGCCCTTTAGGAACATGGAGACTAGACAGGACTGTGGACTGTGGACATGGCTCTACCAGACAGAAGCAGTGTTCATTAGCCAGGGCTGATGGGGGTTTGGTAGGGGGTTGTGGGTGTTCTGGCAGAGGGTTGTGGGTGCCTCAGGTGTTCCAGTGTTCCACAGGGCCCTAATGAATCTGACAAGCTGTCAGTCTGTCCTCTGTCCTGCTCAGAGTAACTGACAGGGCCAAACCTAGTGTCATACGCACACACTAATAAGTACTGTGTTGTATTTCCT
Source organism: Salvelinus namaycush (assembly GCF_016432855.1). NCBI lineage: Eukaryota > Metazoa > Chordata > Actinopteri > Salmoniformes > Salmonidae > Salvelinus > Salvelinus namaycush. Next base: position 23,174,147 of record NC_052325.1, on the reverse strand, counting down.
GGAACATATAGTTAAATGTTTAGGGTTGGTTTCCGGCTTCCGTGTCTCGAAAAGCAACACACACACACCCATGCTACTTCATACACACACTTAACCCCCTAAAACACACTAAAACCCTGAATGTCCTCTTTCCCACTCCATAGGAGCCAGCGCCCATGGCAGAGGACCTGCTGGAGGAGCAGTCGGAGGTGTTGGCCAAACTGGGCACGTCAGCCGAGGGTGCCCACCTCCGCGCTCGCATGCAGAGTGCCTGTCTGCTCTCAGACATGGAGTCTTTTAAGGTGAGGACACTCACACACCCACACCCTGACAACGAGACAACTCCTCACACACCCACACTGACAACTAGACCGACATACAGTACACACACGCTGGCATACACAAACACGCACGCACACACACACACACACACAAACGCACCAAGAGAGACACGCGCACACACACAGAGAAGCACACAAACACACACACTCACTGCCACCCAGACTGGGTGAGTGGCACAGGAGCCTATTAGTGGTCTCAGGCCTTTCGGTCAGTCAGTGTGTTAGACTGGGGGGCGTTTGATTAGATTCTCACAATCTCCCTCATCTCTCACAGTGGCACAGTGGAGGGCATGCTAATTGTGTTATCAATATCAATGAAATGCTTCGTATTAGATATTATGTTGGGTGTGCAATTGGACATTTGATTGAGGTCTAATTTAGCTGATGTACTGTAGCGATGTCTGTTATAGTACTAAATGCACTTAAAATAATTTCCATTTTGGAAGTACCTCCATAGTGTTGAATAATAGGGGTTGATGTTATGCCAGTAACAGTATTAGTGTTAATACATCTTACAATTTACTAGACACTCTTATCCAGAGCGACTTGCAGTAGTGAGTGTATACATTTAGGTACTTTTTCATACTGGTCCCCTTTGGGAATCGAAGGCGTTGCAAGCGCCATGCTCTATCAACTGAGCCACACAGGACCTAGAAAACTCAACACATACAGTACCAGTCAACAAATGTAAACACCTACTCATTCCAGGGTTTTTCTTTATTTTGACCATTTTTTACATTGTAGAATAATAGTGAAGACATCAAAACTATAAAATGACACATATGGAATCATGTAGTAACCAAAGGAGTGAGAAACAAATCAAAATATATTTGAGATTCTTCAAAGTAGCCACGCTTTGCCTTGATGACAGGTTTGCACACTCTTGGCATTCTCTCAACCAGTTTCATGAGGTAGTCACCTGGAATGTATTTCAGGTTTGCTTTGTTAAAAGTTAATTTGTGGAATTTCTTTCCTTAACTTCTTATGGCTGGGGGCAGTATTGAGTAGCTTGGATGAATAAGGTGCCCAGAGTAAACTGCCTGCTACTCATGCCCAGTTGCTAATATATGCATATTATTAGTAGATTTGGATGGAAAACACTCTGAAGTTTCTAAAACTGTTTCCCACTTCCAACCCGGAAGTGGGAAATCTGAGGTTTGTAGGTTTTCAACTCTTTGCCTATCGAAGATACAGTGGGATATTGGTCATATTGCACTTCCTAAGGCTTCCACTAGATGTCAACAGTCTTTAGAACCTTGTTTGATGCTTCTACTGTGAAGGAGGGGGGAATGAGGGCTCTTTGAGTCAGGGCTCTGGCAGAGTGCCATTAGCTGACCAGGCGCGTTCACGTGAGAGAGTTAGCTTGCGTTCCATTGCATTTCTGAAGACAAAGGAATTCTCCGGTTGGAACATTATTGAAGATTTATGTTAAAAACATCCTAAAGATTGTTTCTATACTTCGTTTGACATGTTTCTACGAACTGTAATATGACTTTTCGTCTGAACTTTCGCATGGACTTGCCCGCGCGTCGTGAGTTTGGATTGTGTACTGAACGTGCGAACAAAAACGAGGTATTTGGACATAAATGATGGACTTTATGGAACAAATCAAACATTTATTGTTGAACTGGGATTCCTGGGAGTGCATTCTGATGAAGATCATCAAAGGTAAGTTAATATTTATAATGCTATTCTGACATCTGTTGACTCCACAACATGGCGGATATCTTTATGGTTGTTTTGGGCTCTGAGCGCTGTACTCAGATTATAGCATGGTGTGCTTTTTCCGTAAAGTTTTTTTTAAATCTGACACAGCGGTTGCATTAAGGAGAGGTTTATCAATGTTTATGATGAGTATTTCTGTAAATTGATGTGGCTCTCTGCAAAATCACCGGATGTTTTGGAGGCAAAACATTACTGAACATAACGCGCCAATTTAAACTGCGATTTTTGGATATAAATATGAACTTTATCGAACAAAACATACATGTATTGTGTAACATGAAGTCCTATGAATGTCATCTGATGAAGATCATCAAAGGTTAGTGATTAATTTTATCTCTATTTATGCTTTTTGTGTCTCCTTTCTTTGGCTGGAAAAATGGCTGTGTTTTTCTGTGAATAGGTGCTGATCTAACATAATGATATGTTGTGCTTTCGTCGTAAAGCCTTTTTGAAATCGGACACTGTGGTGGGATTAACAACAAGTTTATCTTTAAAATGGTGTAAAATACTTGTATGTCTGAGGAATTTTAATTATGAGATTTCTGTTGTTTTGAATTTGGCGCCCTGCACTTTCACTGGCTGTTGTCAAATCGATCCCATTAACGGGATCCCAGCCATAAGAAGTTGATGCATTTGAGCCAATCAGTTATGTTGTGACAAGGTAGAGGTTGTATATAGAAGATAGCCCTATTTGGCAAAAGACCAAGTCCATATTATGTCAAGAACAGCTCAAATAAGCAAAGAGAAACGACAGTCCATCATTACTTTAAGACATGAAGGTCAGTCGATGCAGAAAATTAAGAACGTTGAAAGTTTTTTCATGTGTAGTCGCAAAAACCATCAAGCGCTATGATGAAACTAGCTCTCATGAGGACCAACACAGGAAAGGAAGACCCAGAGTTACCGCTGCTGCAAAGGATAAGTTCATTAAAGTTACCAGCCTCAGAAATTGCAACCCAAATAAATGCTTCACAGAGTTCAAGTAACAGACACATCTCAACATCAACTGTTTAGAGGAGACTGCGTGAATCAGACGTTCATGGTCAAATTGCTGCAAAGAAACCACTACTAAAGGACACCAATAATAAGAAGAGACTTGCTTGGGCCAGAAACGCGAGCAATGGACATTAGACCGGAAATCTGTCCAATGGTCTGATGAGTCCAAATTTGTGATTTTTGGTTCCAACCGCTGTGTCTTTGTGAGACGCAGAGTAGGTCAATGGATGATATCCGCATGTGTGGTTCCCACCATAAAGCATGGAGGAGGAGGTGTGATGGTGTGGGGGTGCTTTGCTGGTGACACTTAACCAGCATGGCTACCCCACAGCATTCTGCAGCGATACACCATCCCATCTGGTTTGTGCTGAGTGAGACTATAAATGCTTAGTGAGACTATTAATGCTTAGTGAGACTATAAATTGTTTTTCAACAGGACAATCACCCAAAATACACCTCCAGGCCGTGTAAAGGCTATTTGACCAAGAAGGAGAGTGATGGAGTGCTGCATCAGATGACATGGCCTCCATAATCAGCCGACCTCAACCCAATTGAGATGGTTAGGGATGAGTTGGACCGCAGAGTGAAGGAAAAGCAGCCAACAAGTGCTCAGCATATGTGGGAACTCCTTCAAGACTGTTGGAAAAGCATTCCTCATGAATCTTGTTGAGAGAATGCCAAGAGTGTGCAAATCTATCATCAAGGCAAAGGGTGACTACTCATAAAATATTTTTGGATTTGTTTAAAACTTTTTTTGGGTGATTCCATATGTGTTATTTCATAGTTTTCATGTCTTCACTATTATTCTACAATGTAGAAAATAGTAAAAATAAAGAAAAACCCTTGAATGAGTAGGTGTGTCCAAACTTTTGACTGGTACTGAAAATGCTTTTGATGATTAAAGTCAATTTCCTTCCTTTGTCATGAGGACAAATCTACAAAACAGCTCTTTACAATATGCATGCATATTGAATTAATTTAGCCAAGTTACATTTAATAGCTCCCTTAAAGTTATAGAAACAGGCCAAAAAAAGCTGAATTCATCTCTGTTGTCACCATACCACATCTTCCTGCTGAGTAGCATTCAGCCTCACCTGCTAACTCCAAGCTGTTGGACCCAAGTGGTTCGGAACATCAGGTCACCATCTTTAAACGTCTCTGATGGGACTTCCGGCTCCACCCCCTTTGTTCCCAATGGTAACAAACGCTGACAAATAGTGTTCTGTCGGGGGGCACAGTCACAACTTTTTGTCGCATTACCCCGGTCTGTTTTTAACTGGCCCACTAAATGCTCTACTTTGGAGTATGTTCTTCTCAACCTCTTCTTCTTCTGTCCTCTCTGAGCTCCAACAACAGCTGACAAGAGAGGGAGGGAGGGAGGGAAGGTTATAAACTAGAGGAAGAAGAATGTTGTGTACTCAGGTATAGCGATTAGTTGATTTAGAATGGCCTCTAAATTTAGTGTGAGCTGTCTCGGGGCCGGGGCCAACCGGCTCTGTATGTAATTGTGCTTAGCCAAGCATAATCTGGCATTTTAGCTTAATTATCCCAGTCCCTGCTGGTGCAGAGCAGGGAGGATGGACCGCTGATGAATGGTGGGTAATATGACAGCCATGCAGCACATACCAGCCCCCTCCTCAACTCGGTGTGTTGCGCACACACACGCCGATGCATGTATACAAACACACGCGTCACATGCACACACAAACACAGACACACACTTCTTCCGTAGGGGGACAGCAGCAGAGGAGAAGCCTCCTGTCTGTCTGTGTCTCTGTCTGTCCTGCCCTGGGCCCCCAGGCTACTGAGGAGAGCTCCTGTCTCAGTTATTCATGCTGTAGACTCATTGTCATCAATCCATCTACTGTTGCTTCACTGAAATGGTCTCCTCTGTACCAAACTTATAGTGCCTTCAGAAAGTATTCACACCGATTGACTTGTTCCACATTTTGTTGTGTTACAGCCTGATTTTAAAATTGATTAAATTGAGATTGTCACGCCCTGGCCTTAGTATTCTTTGTTTTCTTTATTATTTTAGTTAGGTCAGGGTGTGACATGGGGAATGTTTGTGTTTTGTCGTTTTGGGTGGTTATATGGTAAAGGGGGTGTTGGGTGTAGTGTATGAGTTTGTGTTGAGTGAATGTTTCTAGGTATGTCTATGGTTGAGTTAATGTTTCTAGGTATGTCTATGGTTGAGTGAATGTGTCTAGGTATGTCTATGGTTGCCTGAGTGGTTCTCAATCAGAGACAGATGTCTTTCATTTGTCTCTGATTGGGAGCCATATTTAAGGCAGCCATGGGCATCATGCATTTGTGGGTAATTGTCTATGTCTAAGTGTTTAGTGTCAGCACTTATGTTTGAATAGCTTCACGGTCGTCTGTTTTGTTGTTTTGTTTAGTTTGTATAGTGTTCGTTTCGTTTTCGTCTTCTTTCTTAAATAAAGAAGATGTACTTTCCACACGCTGCATTTTGGTCCTCACTCTCTCCCATTGACGATCGTGACAGAATTACCCACCAATGCGGGATCAAGCAGCGTGATAAGCGGCAACAGGAGCAGCGCAAGGAGGAATGGCAATGGGAGCGTAATCTGGACTACACTACGTGGGAGGAGATCGACAGGTGGGCGATCGACCCAGGGCGAGTGCCGGAGCCCGCCTGGGATTCTCTGGCGCAGTGCGAGGAGGGATACCGGCGAATGGAGGCAGCACAACGACGCGGTAGGAAGCCTGTGAGTCAGCCCAAAAAAATTCTTGGGGGGGGGGGGCTTAGAGGTAGTGGGCCGAGGGCAGGTAGGAGACCTGCGCCCACTTCCCAGGCTAACCGTGGAGAGCGGGAGTACGGGCGAACACCGTGTTACGCAGTAGAGCGCACGGTGTCTCCTGTACGTGTTCATAGCCCGGTGCGGGTTATTCCACCTCCCCGCACTGGTAGGGCTAGATTGGGCATTGAGCCAGGTGCCATGAAGCCGGCTCAACGCGTCTGGTCTCCAGTGCGTCTCCTCGGGCCGGCATACATGGCACCAGCCTTACGCATGGTGTCCCCGGTTCGCCTACATAGCCCGGTGCGGGTTATTCCACCTCCCCGCACTGGTCGGGCGACGGGGAGCATTCAACCAGGTAAGGTTGGGCAGGCTCGGTGCTCAAGGGAGCCAGTACGCCTGCACGGTCCGGTATTTCCGGCGCCACCTCCCCGCCCCAGTCCAGTTCCACCAGTGCCTACACCACGCACCAGGCTTCCAGTGTGTCTCCAGAGCCCTGTTCCTCCTCCACGCACTCGCCCTATGGTGCGTGTCTCCAGCCCGGTACCACCAATTCCGGCACCACGCACCAAGCCTCCTGTGCGTCTCCAGAGTCCTGTGCATCCTGTTGCTGCTCCCCGCACTAGCCCTGAGATGCGTGTCCCCAGCCCGGTACCACCAGTTCCGGCACCACGCACTAGGCCTAATGTGCGTCTCCAGGGTCCAGTATGCCCTGTTCCTTCTCCCCGCACTAGCCTGAAGGTGCGTGTCCTTAGCCCGGTGCCTCCAGTTCCGGCACCACGCACCAGGCCTACAGTGCGCCTCATCCGGCCAGAGCCATCCGTCTGCCCAGTGCCATCTGAGCCATCCGTCTGCCCAGTGCCATCTGAGCCATCCGTCTCCCCAGCGCCATCTGAGCCATCCGTCTCCCCAGCACCATCTGAGCCATCCGTCTCCCCAGCGCCATCTGAGCCATCCGTCTCCCCAGCGCCATCTGAGCCATCCGTCTCCCCAGCGCCATCTGAGCCATCCGTCTGCCCAGTGCCGTCTGAGCCATCCGTCTGTCCCGAGCCATTAGAGCCGCCCGTCTGTCCCGAGCCGTCAGAGCCGTTAGTCAGTCAGGATCTGCCAGAGCCGCCAACCAGACAGGATCTGCCAGAGCCGCCAACCAGACAGGATCTGCCAGAGCCGCCAACCAGACAGGATCTGCCAGAGCCGCCAACCAGACAGGATCTGCCAGAGCCGCCAACCAGACAGGATCTGCCAGAGCCGCCAACCAGACAGGATCTGCCAGAGCCGCCAGCGAGCCATGAGCGTCCAGAGCCGCCAGCGAGCCATGAGCGTCCAGAGCCGCCAGCCAGCCATGAGCGTCCAGAGCCGTCAGCCAGCCATGAGCGTCCAGAGCCGTCAGCCAGCCATGAGCGTCCAGAGCCGTCAGCCAGCCATGAGCGTCCAGAGCCGCCAGCCAGCCATGAGCGTCCAGAGCCGCCAGCCAGCCATGAGCGTCCAGAGTCGCCAGCCAGCCATGAGCGTCCAGAGTCGCCAGCCAGCCATGAGCGTCCAGAGTCGCCAGCCAGCCATGAGCGTCCAGAGTCGCCAGCCAGCCATGAGCGTCCAGAGTCGCCAGCCAGCCATGAGCGTCCAGAGTCGCCAGCCAGCCATGAGCGTCCAGAGTCGCCAGCCAGCCATGAGCGTCCAGAGTCGCCAGCCAGCCATGAGCGTCCAGAGTCGCCAGCCAGCCATGAGCGTCCAGAGTCGCCAGCCAGCCATGAGCGTCCAGAGTCGCCAGCCAGCCATGAGCGTCCAGAGTCGCCAGCCAGCCATGAGCGTCCAGAGTCGCCAGCCAGCCATGAGCGTCCAGAGTCGCCAGCCAGCCATGAGCGTCCAGAGTCGCCAGCCAGCCATGAGCGTCCAGAGTCGCCAGCCAGCCATGAGCAGCCAGAGTCGCCAGCCAGCCATGAGCAGCCAGAGACACCGAAGCGGATATTGACAATGGTGGAGTGGGGGCCACGTCCCGCACCCGAGCCGCCGCCATATTAAGGCCCACCCCGGACCCTCCCTTTATGTGTCAGGTTTTGCGGCCGGAGTCCGCACCTTTTGGGGGGGGGGTACTGTCACGCCCTGGCCTTAGTATTCTTTGTTTTCTTTATTATTTTAGTTAGGTCAGGGTGTGACATGGGGAATGTTTGTGTTTTGTCGTTTTGGGTGGTTATATGGTAAAGGGGGTGTTGGGTGTAGTGTATGAGTTTGTGTTGAGTGAATGTTTCTAGGTATGTCTATGGTTGAGTTAATGTTTCTAGGTATGTCTATGGTTGAGTGAATGTGTCTAGGTATGTCTATGGTTGCCTGAGTGGTTCTCAATCAGAGACAGATGTCTTTCATTTGTCTCTGATTGGGAGCCATATTTAAGGCAGCCATGGGCATCATGCATTTGTGGGTAATTGTCTATGTCTAAGTGTTTAGTGTCAGCACTTATGTTTGAATAGCTTCACGGTCGTCTGTTTTGTTGTTTTGTTTAGTTTGTATAGTGTTCGTTTCGTTTTCGTCTTCTTTCTTAAATAAAGAAGATGTACTTTCCACACGCTGCATTTTGGTCCTCACTCTCTCCCATTGACGATCGTGACAGAGATTTTGTGTCACTGGCCTACACACAATTCCCCATAATGCCAAAGTGGAATTATGTTTTTAGAATTTTTTACAAACTAATACAAAATAAAAAGCTGAAATGTCTTTACTCAATAAGTATCCTAAAAAGTCACATAAGTTGCATGGGTATTAAAACACACTACTGAGTATCACTTTCCATATTTTCAAGCATAGTGGTGGCTGCATCATGTTATGGGTATGCTTGTAATCGTTAAGGACTAGGGAGTTTTTCAGGATAAAGACCTGGTTGTCTGCTTTTTCACCAGACACAGAGATTAATGAACCTTTCAGCAGGACAATAACCTAAAACACAAGTCCAAATCTACACTGTAGTTGCTTACCAAGAAGACAGTGAATGTTCCTGAGTGGCCGAGTTACAGTTTTGACTTAAATCTACTTAAAAATGTATGGCAAGACCTAAAAATTGGTTGTCTAGCAATGATCAACAAACAATTTGACAGAGCATGAAGAATTGTGAAGAATATAATGGGCAAATGTTGCACAATCCAAAGCTCTTAGAGACATACCCAGTAAGACTGACAGCTGTAATAGCTGCCAAAGGTTATTCTGCAAAGTATTGACTCTGGGGTGTGAATACTTATATAAATGAGATGTTTCTGTATTTCATTTCAGTAAATGTGCAAACATAAAAAAAAAAAAACATGTTTTCACTTTGTCATTATGGTTATTGTGTGTAGATGGGTGAGAAGAAAACAAATAGTTAATCCATTTTGAATTCAGGCTATAACCCAACAAAAATATGGGGGTATGAATACTTTCTGAAGGCACTGTATTGACTGTGTAGAGCTCTGAAACATAATGAAACATTGACATGCCTGCCTGTGTCTGTTTCTGTGTCAGGCAGCAAATCCGGGCTGTACCCTGGAGGACTTTGTGCGGTGGTACTCCCCCAGGGACTACGTTAAGGAGGAGGTGGTGGATGAGAGCGGGGACACGGTGGTCAGGGGCGACCTGAGTGCCAGGATGAAGATCCCGGGGAACATGTGGATGGAGGCGTGAGCCACAGCCAAGACCACCCCTGCTCGCAGACAGAGACGCCTGTTTGACGACACCAAGGAAGCTGAGAAGGTATGGACATAGGAGCATTTAGAATAGTATTGTCCATTGTAACTTAATGAACAGAGAAAGCATTGTCTAGTATGCTGAAAAGGTAGGCATCGATGAGCACCGAACAGAAGTAGGATGAAGTTGCCCGTCAATATTGACTTGAGTTCAGTTTGGTTTTTTTCCCACCAAGGATTTGGGGAGAATAAACTGAGTTTGGGATTTTTCCAATGAAGGTTAGGATTTGGGGAGGATAAGCTGTGTTTGGGGAGGATAAGTTTAGTTTGGGGTTTTCCCCCCAAGGTTAGGATTTGTTGCCTGGCTTATCCTTGCTCCGGCCAAACGCTATGCCATGCCCACGGATGTTAGTTTTTCTCTGCAATGAATCTGGATTTGGACAAGCGCCAGAATACACGTGGGTAAAGCGGCATTTTGACATTCATCATTACTTTTGATACTTTGATTGGTTAGAGATGATCCAATTGCTGATGAATTTGTTTTGTACAACACCCCTGACATCACCACAAATGACTTCAACGATTGCAGTTTCAGACTGAAGTATGTAGCGAACTTAGAGCAGTGAATTAATTCACTTTGAGTTGTCAGGCAGTAGAATTTGGGTAGGATAAGTTCAGTTTGGATTTTTTCACCCCAAGTTTAGGGTTTGGGGAGGATGAGCTGTGCCTAAGGGCAGCTTCTATCCAAAGCCATTGTGCATTGTCAATCAATGACTATGATTTAAATGTCAACTGCACTTCCTGATTTGGCCTTGTTTTTTATCAATGCTCATTAAGAAATGCTAGCGGCCATGACAGAAGGCAAACAAGGGTTGTCTTGGGGGTGTGGTTTGATGTGGGTGTTTCTTGGGTGTGTCTTTGCCATTCAATCACAACAAACAAGGACCGTAGTCAGCCAGTTCGTGTTGAAACATTATTGAATGAAAGCTGGTAGCATGCATCAAGCATGTCCTTGGGTTTGATTGCTTATAAGCTAGCTAGTTAGCTAACATTAGCTAGCAGGAATCAAACTTGTCTTCAGGTGCAACGTTAGCTATACAAATCTTCTCACATAACGTGTTAGGTAGAGGCTATGTATTTAACTAGTTACATCACAGTATCATTGGCTATGCTGCTATGATACTAGACTATTAAATAATGACATGTAGCTAGCTAGCTTGCTATGAACAAAATTCTGCTACTTTACCAACAACACACCAGTCTCAGGTTTGACAGTTGACAGCCTAAGTAGAAGCTAGTCGAATTGAATCCATATCCTGGCCATCTGCCCATGATCGTTGAACAACTTTATGGAATCACATTTTCAGTAGAGTAGCTATTTCCAAAGCAAAGGCAATTACTAACCACTGTCTGGGGAAGATGTTCCAGTGGGTGAGTTCGTTTTGCATGGCCCGGTGCCCCGGTCTCCGCCCGCCCGTGGCACTGGGTCATGCAAAGCGAACTCACCCAGTCTTTTCCCAGAAAACTCAGTGCCACCACGTGTTAATAGGCAAAAAGGGGCATGAATTGTTGACATAATTGTAATCCAAACCCAACCTTCATGTACTCATTGTGATGCACTCAGGTTCCAAATTCCATTTTAGACAAGACTGACTGACTTTGTAGTACATTTTTACACTAGAATAAATGTTTCTGACTCATATTGATGCCACATAGGCCGTTTTTTCAAAGGGATTTGTTGTTTTTTAGGGGCATTATTTTTTTTTATATCACTAGGTGAAAAAGGCATCTGACTGTGACAGGTAATACTTTTCCATTTTGAGCTGCTAGACTGAGACTCAGTGAATGACAGCTCCACCTGTCCTGAAGCTCGGGGCTGCCAGCTCAGAGAACTGACCCCTCCCAGGTTCACTACACACTCTGCCTGTTTGTCCCTGTTTCAGCCAATCACCACACAGCGCTGGTAGAAGTAGGTCAGAACACAAGGTGTCCCTGCTATGAGACACACACACACACACACACACACACACACACACACACACACACACACACACACACACACACACACACACACACACACACACACACACACACACACACACACACACACACACACACACACACACACAGGTGTCCCTCCCCTCCCTGCCACGGGTCCCCTCGCTGAGAGTTTAAACTGAGTTCAGGGGAACCTTGCTGGGCCTTGGAAGGTCGGTCATCATCTAGCCTATAGCACTGCGTCCTTCATCCGTCTGCCGCCAGCCAGCCAGCTCTTTTGGGTAAACTCCAGGTGCACCGATTTAGTTTGGAATTCATTTTCTGATTGACATTTTTTTTGCTGCTCCACTAAGTTGTCCTCTTAGGTAGGTAGACGACAGCAGTGCTTCTATATTCCACACTCCTCTGATTGCAGTCAAGATCATCACCACAAGGAAGTCACTCTGCGACATCTTAAGAGCGTGGCGCTGTGTCGTTTGTTCTATCCCTGTGCAACAGAGCCTGAAGGAGCGTGGCGCTGTGTCGTTTGTTCTATCCCTGTGCAACAGAGCCTGAAGGAGCGTGGCGCTGTGTCGTTTGTTCTATCCCTGTGCAACAGAGCCTGAAGGAGCGTGGCGCTGTCCCGTTTGTTCTATCCCTGTGCAACAGAGCCTGAAGGAGCGTGGTGCTGTCCCGTTTGTTCTATCCCTGTGCAACAGAGCCTGAAGGAGTGTGGCGCTGTGCCGTTTGTTCTATCTCTGTGCAACAGAGCCTGAAGGAGCGTGGCGCTGTGTCGTTTGTTCTATCCCTGTGCAACAGAGCCTGAAGGAGCGTGGCGCTGTCCCGTTTGTTCTATCCCTGTGCAACAGAGCCTGAAGGAGCGTGGTGCTGTCCCGTTTGTTCTATCCCTGTGCAACAGAGCCTGAAGGAGCGTGGCGCTGTGTTGTTTGTTCTATCTCTGTGCAACAGAGCCTGAAGGAGCGTGGCACTGTGTCGTTTGTTCTATCCCTGTGCAACAGAGCCTGAAGGAGCGTGGCGCTGTGTCGTTTGTTCTATCCCTGTGCAACAGAGCCTGAAGGAGCATGGCGCTGTCCCGTTTGTTCTATCCCTGTGCAACAAAGCCTGAAGGAGCGTGGCGCTGTGTCGTTTGTTCTATCCCTGTGCAACAGAGCCTGAAGGAGCGTGGCGCTGTCCCGTTTGTTCTATCCCTGTGCAACAGAGCCTGAAGGAGCGTGGCGCTGTGTCGTTTGTTCTATCCCTGTGCAACAGAGCCTGAAGGATCGTGGCGCTGTGTCGTTTGTTCTATCCCTGTGCAACAGAGCCTGAAGGAGCGCGGCGCTGTCCCGTTTGTTCTATCCCTGTGCAACAGAGCCTGAAGGAGCGTGGCGCTGTGTCGTTTGTTCTATCCCTGTGCAACAGAGCCTGAAGGAGCGCGGCGCTGTGTCGTTTGTTCTATCCCTGTGCAACAGAGCCTGAAGGAGCGTGGCGCTGTCCCGTTTGTTCTATCCCTGTGCAACAAAGCCTGAAGGAGCGCGGCGCTGTGTCGTTTGTTCTATCCCTGTGCAACAGAGCCTGAAGGAGCGTGGCGCTGTCCCGTTTGTTCTATCCCTGTGCAACAGAGCCTGAAGGAACGTGGCGCTGTCCCGTTTGTTCTATCCCTGTGCAACAGAGCCTGAAGGAGCGTGGCGCTGTGTCGTTTGTTAAAATCCCTGTGCAACAGAGCCTGAAGGAGCGTGGCGCTGTCCCGTTTGTTCTATCCCTGTGCAACAGAGCCTGAAGGAGCGCGGCGCTGTCCCGTTTGTTCTATCCCTGTGCAACAGAGCCTGAAGGAGCGCGGCGCTGTCCCGTTTGTTCTATCCCTGTGCAACAGAGCCTGAAGGAGCGCGGCGCTGTCCCGTTTGTTCTATCCCTGTGCAACAGAGCCTGAAGGAGCGCGGCGCTGTGTCGTTTGTTCTATCCCTGTGCAACAGAGCCTGAAGGAGCGTGGCGCTGTGTCGTTTGTTCTATCCCTGTGCAACAGAGCCTGAAGGAGCGTGGCGCTGTGTCGTTTGTTCTATCCCTGTGCAACAGAGCCTGAAGGAGCGCGGCGCTGTCCCGTTTGTTCTATCCCTGTGCAACAGAGCCTGAAGGAGCGTGGCGCTGTGTCGTTTGTTCTATCCCTGTGCAACAGAGCCTGAAGCAGCGTGGCGCTGTCCTGTTTGTTCTATCCCTGTGCAACAGAGCCTGAAGGAGCGCGGCGCTGTGTCGTTTGTTCTATCCCTGTGCAACAGAGCCTGAAGGAGCGTGGCGCTGTCCCGTTTGTTCTATCCCTGTGCAACAGAGCCTGAAGGAGCGTGGCGCTGTCCCGTTTGTTCTATCCCTGTGCAACAGAGCCTGAAGGAGCGTGGCGCTGTGTCGTTTGTTCTATCCCTGTGCAACAGAGCCTGAAGGAGCGTGGCGCTGTCCCGTTTGTTCTATCCCTGTGCAACAGAGCCTGAAGGAGTGCGGCGCTGTCCCGTTTGTTCTATCCCTGTGCAACAGAGCCTGAAGGAGCGCGGCGCTGTCCCGTTTGTTCTATCCCTGTGCAACAGAGCCTGAAGGAGCGTGGCGCTGTCCCGTTTGTTCTATCCCTGTGCAACAGAGCCTGAAGGAGCGCGGCGCTGTCCCGTTTGTTCTATCCCTGTGCAACAGAGCCTGAAGGAGCGCGGCGCTGTCCCGTTTGTTCTATCCCTGTGCAACAGAGCCTGAAGGAGCGCGGCGCTGTGTCGTTTGTTCTATCCCTGTGCAACAGAGCCTGAAGGAGCGTGGCGCTGTGTCGTTTGTTCTATCCCTGTGCAACAGAGCCTGAAGGAGCGTGGCGCTGTGTCGTTTGTTCTATCCCTGTGCAACAGAGCCTGAAGGAGCGCGGCGCTGTCCCGTTTGTTCTATCCCTGTGCAACAGAGCCTGAAGGAGCGTGGCGCTGTGTCGTTTGTTCTATCCCTGTGCAACAGAGCCTGAAGGAGCGTGGCGCTGTCCTGTTTGTTCTATCCCTGTGCAACAGAGCCTGAAGGAGCGCGGCGCTGTGTCGTTTGTTCTATCCCTGTGCAACAGAGCCTGAAGGAGCGTGGCGCTGTCCCGTTTGTTCTATCCCTGTGCAACAGAGCCTGAAGGAGCGTGGCGCTGTCCCGTTTGTTCTATCCCTGTGCAACAGAGCCTGAAGGAGCGTGGCGCTGTGTCGTTTGTTCTATCCCTGTGCAACAGAGCCTGAAGGAGCGTGGCGCTGTCCCGTTTGTTCTATCCCTGTGCAACAGAGCCTGAAGGAGTGTGGCGCTGTGCCGTTTGTTCTATCTCTGTGCAACAGAGCCTGAAGGAGCGTGGCGCTGTGTCGTTTGTTCTATCCCTGTGCAACAGAGCCTGAAGGAGCGTGGCGCTGTCCCGTTTGTTCTATCCCTGTGCAACAGAGCCTGAAGGAGCGTGGTGCTGTCCCGTTTGTTCTATCCCTGTGCAACAGAGCCTGAAGGAGCGTGGCGCTGTGTCTTTTGTTCTATCTCTGTGCAACAGAGCCTGAAGGAGCGTGGCACTGTGTCGTTTGTTCTATCCCTGTGCAACAGAGCCTGAAGGAGCGTGGCGCTGTGTCGTTTGTTCTATCCCTGTGCAACAGAGCCTGAAGGAGCATGGCGCTGTCCCGTTTGTTCTATCCCTGTGCAACAGAGCCTGAAGGAGCGTGGCGCTGTGTCGTTTGTTCTATCCCTGTGCAACAGAGCCTGAAGGAGCGTGGCGCTGTCCCGTTTGTTCTATCCCTGTGCAACAGAGCCTGAAGGAGCGTGGCGCTGTCCCGTTTGTTCTATCCCTGTGCAACAGAGCCTGAAGGAGCGTGGCGCTGTGTCGTTTGTTCTATCCCTGTGCAACAGAGCCTGAAGGAGCGTGGCGCTGTCCCGTTTGTTCTATCCCTGTGCAACAGAGCCTGAAGGAGCGTGGCGCTGTGTCGTTTGTTCTATCCCTGTGCAACAGAGCCTGAAGGAGCGTGGCGCTGTGTCGTTTGTTCTATCCCTGTGCAACAGAGCCTGAAGGAGCGCGGCGCTGTGTCGTTTGTTCTATCCCTGTGCAACAGAGCCTGAAGGAGCGTGGCGCTGTCCCGTTTGTTCTATCCCTGTGCAACAGAGCCTGAAGGAGCGCGGCGCTGTCCCGTTTGTTCTATCCCTGTGCAACAGAGCCTGAAGGAGCGCGGCGCTGTCCCGTTTGTTCTATCCCTGTGCAACAGAGCCTGAAGGAGCGTGGCGCTGTGTCGTTTGTTCTATCCCTGTGCAACAGAGCCTGAAGGAGCGTGGCGCTGTGTCGTTTGTTCTATCCCTGTGCAACAGAGCCTGAAGGAGCGTGGCGCTGTCCCGTTTGTTCTATCCCTGTGCAACAGAGCCTGAAGGAGCGTGGTGCTGTCCCGTTTGTTCTATCCCTGTGCAACAGAGCCTGAAGGAGTGTGGCGCTGTGCCGTTTGTTCTATCTCTGTGCAACAGAGCCTGAAGGAGCGTGGCGCTGTGTCGTTTGTTCTATCCCTGTGCAACAGAGCCTGAAGGAGCGTGGCGCTGTCCCGTTTGTTCTATCCCTGTGCAACAGAGCCTGAAGGAGCGTGGTGCTGTCCCGTTTGTTCTATCCCTGTGCAACAGAGCCTGAAGGAGCGTGGCGCTGTGTCTTTTGTTCTATCTCTGTGCAACAGAGCCTGAAGGAGCGTGGCACTGTGTCGTTTGTTCTATCCCTGTGCAACAGAGCCTGAAGGAGCGTGGCGCTGTGTCGTTTGTTCTATCCCTGTTGCAACAGAGCCTGAAGGAGCATGGCGCTGTCCCGTTTGTTCTATCCCTGTGCAACAGAGCCTGAAGGAGCGCGGCGCTGTGTCGTTTGTTCTATCCCTGTGCAACAGAGCCTGAAGGAGCGTGGCGCTGTCCCGTTTTTTCTATCCCTGTGCAACAAAGCCTGAAGGAGCGCGGCGCTGTGTCGTTTGTTCTATCCCTGTGCAACAGAGCCTGAAGGAGCGTGGCGCTGTCCCGTTTTGTTCTATCCCTGTGCAACAGAGCCTGAAGGAACGTGGCGCTGTCCCGTTTGTTCTATCCCTGTGCAACAGAGCCTGAAGGAGCGTGGCGCTGTGTCGTTTGTTAAAATCCCTGTGCAACAGAGCCTGAAGGAGCGTGGCAGCTGTGTCCCGTTTGTTCTACTCCCTGTCAACAGAGCCTGAAGGAGCGCCGGCGCTGTCTCGTTTGTTCTATCCACTGTGCAACAGAGCCTGAAGGAGCGCGGCGCTGTCGTTTGTTCTATCCCTGTGCAACAGAGCCTGAAGGAGCGGGCGCTGTCCTCGTTTGTTCTATCCCTGTGCAACAGAGCCTGAAGGAGCCGGCGCTGTGTCGTTTGTTCTATCCCTGTGCAACAGAGCCTGAAGGAACGTGGCGCTGTGTCGTTTGTTCTATCCCTGTGCAACAGAGCCTTGAAGGAGCGTGGCGCCGTCCCGTTTGTTCTATCCCTGTGCAACAGAGCTGAAGGAGCGCGCCCAGCCTTGTGTCCGTTTGTTCTATCCCTGTGCAACAGAGCCTGAAGGAGCGTGGCGCTGTGTCGTTTGTCTATCCCTGTTGCAACAGAGCCTGAAGGAGCAGTAGGCGCTGTCACTGTTTGTTTCGTTATCATCCTGTGCAACAGAGCCTGAAGGATGAGTGAGCAGGCTGTGTCGTTTTTTCTATACCTGATGCAACAGAGCCTGAAAGGAGCGTGGCGCTGACCCGTTATATCTAGCCTGTGCAACAGAGCTGAAGGAGCGCGAGGAGCTGTGTTCGTTTGTACTAATCCCTGATGCAACAGAGCATGAAGGAGCGCAGACGCTTGTGTTTTATGTCTATCCTGAGCAACAGAGCCTTAATGAGCGTGGCGCTGTGTCGTTTGTTCATATCAGTGAACAGAGCCTGAAGGAAGCGTGGCCTGTGTCCAGTTGTATCTAACCCCTGTGCAACAAGAGCCGAGGAAGCGTGGCGCATGTAGTAGTTTGTTTCTATCCCCCTGTGCAACAGAGCCTGAAGGAAGCGCGTCCCCCCCCCCCCCCCCCCCCACCCCCCGCTTAAGATCCGTTTGTTCTATCCCTGTGCAACAGAGCCTGAAGGAACGCGGCGCTGTGTCGTTTGTTCTATCCCGGAACAGAAGCTGAAAAGGAGCGTGGCGCTGTGTGTATGTTCTATCCAGTGCACAGAGCCTGAAGGAGCTGGCGCATGGTGTCTTGTTTATCTATCCCCAGTGCAACAGAGCCTGAAGGAGCAGTTTTTGTTTCAAAATACTTGGAGCGTTTGATTGAGCCTGCCTTGAGTGATCAGGTAGGCGGGGATTATTCCGTTGGTTCCATTCCGCCAGACAAGCTCAATCAAGCCCATATTGTAAAAATACAAACACTGTTTGAACCCAGGTCTGCTGTGTTGGATGGATGTCTGTGTCTGTGCTACTATAATGTTGTTGGTAATTGTGTGTCTGGTGTGTCTGTTTTCAATAGGAGTTAATAAAGGAGAAATATAATGGAAAAGGTGAAATGTTAGTGTCAGCTACAGCGAGACTGTTCTTGTTTTTGTGCTGGTTGTAGGGATAACTAGCTACAGTCTAGTTACCTGAATGATCTACTTCATCAATGATGTTATGGTAAATGGAGTGGATTTACTGTAGCCTACACGGAACCCAAACCGACTGCGCGCGTGCATCGTGCATACATTTATTTTGTCCCCCTACACCAAATGCAATCACGACACGCAGGTTAAAATATCAAAACAAACTCTGAACCAATGACATTAATTTGGGGACAGGTTGAAAAGCATTAAACATGTATGGCAATTTAGCTAGTTAGCTTGCACTTGCTAGCTAATTTGTCCTATTTAGCTAGCTTGCTGTTCTAGCTAATTTGTCCTGGGATATAAACATTGAGTTGTTATTTTACCTGAACTGCACAAGGTCCTCTACTTCGACAAATTAATCCACACATAAAACGGGCAACCGAATCGTTTCTAGTCATCTCTCCTCCTTCCAGGCTTTTTCATCGTTGAACTTATATGGTGATCGCATCTAAACTTTCATAGTATTACCATGACGACCGGCAAAACAGTTAGTCTTTCAATCACCCACGTGGTATAACCAATGAGAGATGGCACGTGGGTACCTGCTTCTATAAACCAATGAGGAGATGGGAGAGGCAGGACTTTCAGCGCGATCTGGGTCAGAAATAGGAATGACTTCTATTTTAGCCCTTGGTAACGCAGACGCTCATTGGCGCGCACGAGCAGTGTGGGTGCAATAATTTAATAATATGAATTTCTACATTTATTTTGCGACGCTCGCGCACGCGACTTGTCCGGTCTGGTCAGCATGTTAGTTGTCTCAGGCCATTACCTATTGTTAGTTGATTCAGCGAGCGAATATGATTGCTCAGATCAGAGATTTGCCTGGGAAGGGGGGTCTGCTTTGCATACATGCATACATATGAAATGCACACCTGCACGCATGTGTGTGAGTGTGTGCATGCGAGCATAGATGTGATTGAGCATTTTCAGTGAATAAGAATGTCTTCTCAGTAAGTCAACTCACCTGTTTAGATAAGGGTTAGCTATCTTTGGTCCCTGCCTCACTACCTTGCCTCAGTATGACAGGCTGAGAGGTGACTGGCGTTGGGGGGGATAAGGGTTAACTATCTATGGTCCCTGCCTTCCTGCCTTGCCTCAGTATGACAGGCTAACAGATGACTGGCATCGGGAGGAGGAGGGGGGGAAACCCAGAGAGATATTAGCATGGCTGGGTGTAAAACACACCAGTGGTCCCTGTGACTCACACCCTGCCTGCTCAGGCAGTCACCTAACACCTAACTGGCCTTTGTTTTAGACAGAGGAGAGCCCGGGATGTTCAGCCTCACTCCACACAGATGATTCATTTACATAATGTATGCTATTTTTTCCCAAATCTAAACTACTGAGCTCACCTAACATAAGCTGGACTGCTGTGTACTAGAGAGAGGAGAACGTGTGGGGCGTTCAATTCATAGAGATATAATCTAACTCTATATTCAACTCCAGAGATGATTCAGTATACTATAAGGGTTTTTCTACCAAAGAGAGTAGAGAGAGGGGGGTGATTATCCAACCTATTAAGATATACTGTATCTAATTACATTTCTATGGTCTAACCCAACTCGGAGTCTGAGATAATTCTGTATGCCGTTAGATTTTTGTTGTATTAAAGAGAGAAAAGAGAGTGGGCGTCCAAACCATCTCCACAGAGATGATTCACTATTTGCTCTGAGGGTTTTTTGCATTCCTAACAACTTTCCTGGCTTAATTGGTCTATTTGCTTAATTAATTAGCTAAACTCATTTTTACCTCTATTAAATTTGCTCCTCATGATCTACCCTGATGATCTTTCAGATACAGTTAGAGCCCAAAAGACAATAAGCATATCCAGCAGCATTTCCCCACCCAATGATACGCCTGGTGCCAAAATTACTAAACGATTGGATTTAATTGGACAATTACAATGCCAGATTGTATACGCTCCTTGATAAATAGTTTTCTACCCTCAGAGTCTCAGACAGTAGCTAGAGTCATTCTGGGAAGTCAGACTTCCTAAATCTACATTGGCCTCATGGCTTTCTGATGTCATCGGCCGGCAAATATAGGTTTATGGTGGATACAGTGTCTGACAGTCTTCTACCCTATAGTATGTATTGCTATCTTTTCAAGTGTTGCACATGTAAAGTAGTCTTAAATTCTTACACAGTATGACGTGCATATCTTTGTCATGCACTGTATAAACTCTCCCGTCACTCAATTTCAATTAAATTCAAGGCGCTTTATTGGCATGGGAAACATATGTTAACATTGCCAAAGCAAGTTAAGTAGATATTACACAAAAGTGAAATAAACAATAAAAACAAACAGTAAACATTACACTCGCCTGCTACACTAACTAATTCTCAGATAGAGTTCAGTGTGTCAAATCGGAGGGCCTGTTGTCCGGACCTCTGGCAGTCGCTATGGGGGTGCCACAGGGTTCAATTCTTGCTGCCCGCACCCGCCTGCCCGACTAACATCACTACTCTGGACGGTTCTGACTTAGAATATGTGGACAACTATAAATACCTAGGTGTCTGGCTAGACTGTAAACTCTCCTTCCAGACTCACATTAAGCATCTCCAATCCAAAGTTAAATCTAGAATCGGCTTCCTATTTCGCAACAAAGCCTCCTTCACTCATGCTGCCAAACTTACCCTTATAAAACTGACTATCCTACCGATCCTTGACTTCGGCGATGTCATTTACAAATTAGCCTCCAACACTCTACTCAGTAAATTGGAAGCAGTCCATAACAGTGCCATCCGTTTTGTCACCAAAGCCCCATATATTACCCACCACTGCGACCTGTATGCTCTCGATGGCTGGTCCTCGCTATATATTCGTCGCCAAACCCACTGGCTCCAGGTAATCTATAAGTCTTTGCTAGGTATAGCTCCGCCTTATCTCAGCTCACTGGTCACCATAGCAATACCCACCAATAGCACGCGCTCCAGCAGGTATATTTCACTGGTCATCCCCAAAACCAAAACCTACTTTGGCCGCCTTTCCTTCTAGTTCTCTGCTGCCAATGACAGGAACGAATTGTAAAAATCACTGAAGTTGGAGACTTATATCTCCCTCACTAACTTTAAGCATCAGCTGTCAGAGCAGCTTACCGTTCGCTGCAGCTGTACACAGCCCATCTGTAAATAGCCCATCTGTAAATAGCCCATCCAACCAACTACCTACCTCATCCCCATATTTGTTTTTGTTTTTCTGCTCTTTTGCACACCAGTATTTCTACTTGCACAACCTCATTGTAACGGCAGCCTTCCCTCTCTTCACTATAAGAGAGGGTGAAACAGGGATCGGACCAACACGCAGCGTAGCCAGTGCTCAACATGTTTAATTAAACAAAAACAGTGTGTCACGAATCCCGTTTCCTGAGTCTGTTTTTTGCCTGTGTTCTGTTCTGGAGTGTTTTTTCCGGTGTCCTGGAACGCACCCTGTCTGGTTGCCGGGCGATTTAGCTAGTTGGGAGATCTCAGATTACCCGCACCTGTATCCCATCAGCTATCGCACACCTGGTCCTGATCATCATCTCTCCTCTTCATAAGCCCGGACCTGACATCCATTCCCTGCCGGATCGTTAGCCATTAACTTATTCACCCGGATCACTTACCCCATTCCTGCCTGGTCGTCGGAGGTTTCCGCTACTCCCTTGGACCCCTATTCACTCCCATCAACTCACCACCGCTGCCCGCTAAGCCACCTGGATATTTCTACCCCTTCATATTCACTTGTAAATAAATACTCACCTTCTTCCTACTCTCCTTGTCCTGGTCTGCTTCTGGGGTCGATTTTGAAAGAACGTGACACAGTGAACACTTACAACGAACAAAATAACAAAATGTGGCAAACCGAAACAGTCCTATCTGGTGCAGAATACAAACACAGAGACAGGAAAACAACCACCCACAATCCCCAACACAAAACAAGCCACCTATATATGATTCTCAATCAGGGACAACAATTGACAGCTGTCTCTGATTGAGAACCATATTAGGCTGGACACAGAAACAGACAAACTAGACACACAACATAGAATTCCCACCCAGCTCGCGTCCTGACCAACACTAAACAAGCAAAACACATAAGAACTATGGTCAGGACGTGACACTCATCTGCACATATATCACTCCAGTGTAAATTGCTCAATTGTAATTAGTTCGCCACTATCGGCCTATTTATTGCCTTACCTCCTTAATTAATTTGCACACACTGTATACAGATTTTTTTTATTCTATTGTGTACGTTTGTTTATCCCATGTGTAACTCTGTGTCGTTGTTTTGTTGCACTGCTTTGCTTTATCTTGGCCAGGTTGCAGTTGTGAGAACTTGTTCTCAACTGGCCTTCCTGGTTAAATAAAGGTGAAATAAAAAAAATACATAAAAAAACCTCACAGAAGTTCCAAAATAATAAAGACATTTCAAATGTCATATTATGTATATATACAATGTAACGATGTGCAAATGGTTAAAGTACAAAAGGAAAAATAAATAAACATAAATATGGGTTGTATTTACAATCGTGTTTGTTCTTCACTGGTTGCCCTTTTCTTGTGGCAACAGGTCACACATCTTGCTGCTGTGATGGCACACTGTGGTATTTCACCCAGTAGATATGGGAGTATATCAAAATCGTGTTGTTTTCGAATTCTTTGTGGATCTATGTAATCTGAAGGAAATATGTGTCTCTAATATGGTCATACATTTGGCAGGAGGTTAGGAAGTGCAGCTCAGTTTCCACCTCATTTTCTGGTCAGGGTGCACATAGCCTGTCTTCTCTTGAGAGCCAGGTCTGCCTACAGTAATATTTCTCAATAGGAAGGCTATGCTCACTGAATCTGTACATAGTCAAAGTTTTCCCTGACTTTGGGTCAGTCACAGTGGTCAGGTATTCTGCCACTCACCCTCTCTCTTTCTCAGATTCCACCAAGAAGCTGAAGGATGTTCTGGAGGAGTTTCACGGTGAAGGAGTCCTCTCCAAGTACAATCCTGAGCAGGTACAGTATGTCTCTGCCTCACCCCTTTCCTCCCTTACACCTCTCCTCTCCCCTCCTCCCTGTCCCTCCTCTCCTCTCACCCCAGTTCTCCTCTCCTCCCCTCCTCTTTTTTCCTCCCCTACACTTCCTGAGGGAGATCAATAGATTAGTTATGTTATTAAGACTCTGGCTATCACATGACTCAGTACTTAGCTCCATCACTGAAACGCTTAGTCATCCCCTCCATTTAGAGTGTAGTGAGGTGAGAAACACTTCCTCCCTCCCTTGCCCTCACCATCAACGTCCCTGTGACACCCTTTAGCCTCCACGGTAACGACAGAGGGGACACGCGTTACGTCTTCATGGTGACGAGGATAGGTGGCGCTGTCATTCTATTATGGTCTGTCTGGATGGGTCACCACTCCACTTCCCCTGTCCCCAACCCTACTAATTTCTAATCTCCTGCCCCCTTTCCTTCTAATAACTCCAGCATCGCGACATGAGTAACAGACTCACAGCGGCTGGTTGGCGCCATCAGAGCCCCAGTCGCACTCAGACATCATGTGGCCTGTGGTGTGATCACCAGACCCAGCGAGGGCAGGCAAAGGGCTGCTAGTATCCTCTGCATTGTATGGCAAGGAGCGAGGTAACTCTTGTGCTCGTGTAATCCATTAGTCGTTCTCTTGGTGACTCATCAATCCTTGCCTGTTCTGGAAGCTGCCTTAAACGCCGGTGACAAACCATCATTGGAGTTGTCTCCCCCCGCCTCCGACCGCCTCCGACTGTATTTCTTCATGACAGATGAGCGATAAGGCGGACAGGGGACTGTAAATTAAAGGGTGGAGGTGTTTCCACACACATACAAACACACACTTTCCACAGGAGGCACTGACGGAGGGAACATCAATCAGATGGAGTATAATTTATGACTGTGTCATTCAGTTGAGCTCATCTTGCTGTGAGACTGTCATCCCTGAGGATGTATGTCACTTTAGTGACCGAGGACCCCAGGAGTGACAAGAACTAATGTTCCTTTAATCCACCTTGATAACACAGACAGGGTTGGGAGCCAGGGTTTTATATGTATTGATAATACAGGCAGGGTTGGGGGCCAGGGTTTAATATGTATTGATAATACAGGCAGGGTTGGGAGCCAGGGTTTAATATGTATTGATAATACAGGCAGGGTTGGGGGCCAGGGTTTAATATGTATTCATAATACAGGCAGGTTTGGGAGCCAGGGTTTAATATGTATTGATAATACAGGCAGGGTTGGGAGCCAGGGTTTAATATGTATTCATAATACAGGCAGGGTTGGGAGCCAGGGTTTAATATGTATTGATAATACAGGCAGGTTGGGGGCCAGGGTTTAATATGTTATTGATAATACAGGCAGGGTTGGAGCCAGGGTTTAATATGTATTGATATACAGGCAGGGTTGTGGAGCCAGGGTTTAATATGTATTCATAATACAGGCAGGGTTGGGAGCCAGGGTTTAATATGTATTGATAATACAGGCAGGGTTGGGAGCCAGGGTTTAATAGTATTCATATCAGGCAGGTTGGGAGCCAGGGTTTTAATATGTATTGAAATACAGGCAGGGTTGGGAGCCAGGGTTTAATATGTATGGATAATACAGGCAGGGTTGGGAGCCAGGGTTTAATATGTATGGATAATACAGGCAGGGTTGGGAGCCAGGGTTTAATATGTATTGATAATACAGGCAGGGTTGGGAGCCAGGGTTTAATATGTATGGATAATACAGGCAGGGTTGGGAGCCAGGGTTTAATATGTATTGATAATACAGGCAGGGTTGGGAGCCAGGGTTTAATATGTTGTGGATAATACAGGCAGGGTTGGGAGCCAGGGTTTAATATGTATTGATAATACAGGCAGGGTTGGGGCCAGGGTTTAATATGTATGGATAATACAGGCAGGGTTGGGAGCCAGGGTTTAATATGTATTGATAATACAGGCAGGGTTGGGGGCCAGGGTTTAATATGTATTGATAATACAGGCAGGGTTGGGGGCCAGGGTTTAATATGTATTGATAATACAGGCAGGGTTGGGGGCCAGGGTTTAATATGTATTGATAATACAGGCAGGGTTGGGAGCCAGGGTTTAATATGTATTCATAATACAGCAGGGTTGGGGAGCCGGGTTTAATATGTATTGATAACGGCAGGGTTGGGAGCAGGGTTTAATATGTATTGATATACAGCAGGTTGGGGGCCAGGGTTTAATATGTATTGATAATACAGGCAGGGTTGGGGGCCAGGGTTTAATATGTATTGATAATACAGGCAGGGTTGGGGGCCAGGGTTTGCTGTGCTGACGTGGTGGAGTGTGGTGGTTTGCCCTGTGCTCTGGTGAGAGGTTTTCTGTAATAGATATAGTGAAGTTTTTTAATGCAACATTGTTTTTATTCTTTCGCATGGCTTTATTGGCTCAGGTAGTAAGGCCTCTCCCCCTCAACCTGATCTTTCACCCCCATCATAACCTTTACCCTCATCCTGACCTTTTACCCCCAACATAACCTCTCTCTGTCATGACTGCATGTGCCAGACATGCATTCAAAGCTGTCCAATTTTAACCATAAATATATCCAAATGGTGAGTATGATGACACGCCTCACTAGCGTGTACACATTTTTTTTACCCTCTTGATGTGTTGGCATTGGTTCCACAATGGATTTGATTGATTTGTCAAGGCCATCAATGCTAGCAGGGAGATGTAGACAGCTTGATGGAGACATTCCAGAAATTCCTATCTAACCCTTGTGGGTGCTCTTATTGCAGACAAGCATGTCTTTCTCACGACATGACCTTATGACTCTTATTTGTTTTTGGGGATTTGTTTTTGGAAAGTGTGCATTTTTCTCAAAATCTGCTGTAAAGTAAATGAAGTGAATCTTGTGGTAGCTTCACCAAATAAGGAGAAGAGAGGAGGAGTGATATGAATGATGGTTCCGCAGGTCTGGCCTGCCAGCTCTCACTCTCTCTCTCTCTCTCTCTCTCTCTCTCTCTCTCTCTCTCTCTCTCTCTCTCTCTCTCTCTCTCTCTCTCTCTC